>NW_021620295.1:1412489-1529495 GCF_004785775.1 Grammomys surdaster
GAAGAAGAAGAAGAAGAAGAAGAAGAAGAAGAAGAAGAAGAAGAAGAAGAAACCCAAACCAACCAAACAAAAGCATGAGGCCTTGGGTTTGACCCCTAGCATGTCATAAAAAAAAAATCTAAAGCAAAACAAACTAAAAAATGGGTAGGTAGTCCTTTTGTTCCCTTCTTTAGTTCACACCCTATGGTCTCAGGTCCAAGTCTTTTTCCCTCACACTTTTATTATGTGGACATACTTAACTAATCCCAGAGCCAAGTCACATGCTTTGTGACTGACAAGAGAGAAGCCTGAATTAGCCCCAGTCTTGCAGTAAAGCCAAGGAAGTAAGAAGAAGTGAAGGAACCCCACCAACTACTCCTCACCCCAATTCTCTGGAGTCTGTGGCACTTCTGAACACTACCGTTTTGTCAGGAGCTGGTGGGAAGGGAGCAGTTCTGGGAGCTTCCTTCTATGCTGAGAAACAGAATCTCCTTATCAACTGTCAGGTCTCCCCCCAGCATTAGGAAAGAGTTTTGAAAGCTTCCACAGAATGTGGGTTTTGTTTTCATCACAAGTCTCTAGAAATGTCCTGGATGTAGCAGGACATCAGTCAGTGATGAGTGGTACCTACAGTGGCTACTGTTTAATGCTTGTTTGTTCTTGCAGGATCTGGGCATCAATTCATGCAGTCTCGTGGCTGCTCCACACACCACATGGGAGAGATTACCTGATAGAATCCAGAGCTAATTCATAGCAGAGCTAGGAGTCAAAGCATTCATTTACTTAGTAACTCATCAAACATTACCACAAATTTACCACTCTCTTCCTGACAAGTCACTCTGTTTGGTTTGAGTTTGTGTGCGTGTGTGTGTGTGTGTGTGTGTGTGTGTGTGTGTGTGTTTAGGCCCCACCATGGGTCATGTGTGGAAGTCATAGGACAAAGAGTCATTTCTGTCCTTCTAGCATGTGGGTCCTGAGATTAGAACTCAGATTATCAAGCTTGGCAGCAATCACCATGAGTGCTGAGCCATCTCGTGGGCCCCAGACTCACTAGTTGTCCTCAAAGGCTTAGAGTTGGTGAAGATTAGTATTGTTCTCAATTTGACTAGATCTATAATCACGTAGGAAACACCCCTCTGGGCATGTCTTTGAAGAAATCTCTAGATAGGGTGGTGAAGTGAGTAAGAGTGGTACCGTTCAGTGATCTGGGGTTCCAGACTGAATATAAAGGAGAAGATGAGCAGAGAACTAGCATTTGTGTCCTTGTGCTTCACACTGCAGATGCAGAGGCATCAGCTGCTCATCTCCCTGCCTCCAGCTTTCCCTTCTATGGAGGACTGTATCCCCTTGAGCTATAAGCCCAGAGAAACCCTACCTCCCATGAGTTCTTCCTATTGTGCCAGGAAACCCAAAAGACCACTAAGGAGCCAACTTGGATGTAATCACATTAAGGTGTCTTTATTACAAGCTCAAGCTTGGGCCCTAAGCCAGCCCCGACACAGCAGAACCCGGAAGGCAGCAGAGCCCTGAGCCTAGTTTTAGGCAAGCATTTACAGAAGCAAGAAGGGGTATCTAGTCTGGCATACAGATTGGGGGGCCATTATGGCCTTTAACATAATTGGCTGGTGCCAGGAGCCAAACCATAAACTTAACTTCTGCTTTCCTCCTGATTGGTGGTTGTTAGGAAGTGAAGTGTCAGGGCAGGCTTGTAACCTGGAGGTGTAGATCTGCTGGGGGAGTAACCTGGAAACTGGTGTTAGACACAGGTCTTGTTTGGGTGGGGTGGGAGGTGGTGGGGGAGGCCGGTAGCCTGGAAACTGGAGTTAGGTACTAGCCTATTAGTTAACTTAGGTTTAACTTAGGGTCACGTTCTTTAAGATGGTGTCAGACCCCAAGACTTCTGGTCTTGTTTTTGATCCCAGCAACAAGAAAACTAAGTAAACACAGAGTCTGCTTCTACTTAAGAAGATAATGGAGATTGCTTAATCAGAGAATCCCACGAAGGCAATGTTCATCAAGGAAGTGTTGGAAGAGAAGAATCAAAACACAAAAGACTCCACATATGTCCAGGTGCCAGCTCGATGAATTGCTAGTCTCATAAAGCATCTGCATGGTCCAGCCCCCAGGGCATCTGCATGGCACCTGTGAGCCAGCCACCGAGCCCTCTGCTCAGTTTGCAGTTGAAGTGTCCCTTTCGTTTCTTCACTTTGATTTCTCGGTATGCGCACCGAGAGCTACCTCACTGTAGAATGTGCTTTTATTTAGGTGACTCTCAGCTCTCTCAGGCTGCAGCTCCTTTTCTTTTCCACTTTCATGTCTCTAGGGACAAGAACGGCACAGAGTAGGCAAATATTAATTAGCTTTTCCTGCCTGCCTCATCTCATGCTCAGGGCTTCATCCTGAGTCAGCTCACCGAAACTTTCAACAAGGCTATTGGGGGATAACCTATTACCAGCCCCACTTTACAGATGAGGGAAAGTTTTGAGGTTCTGAGAGACTGAATAACTTGCTAAAGTCACACAGCTACTCAGTATATTTTGTCATGATCTAAACTTGTGCATGTCTAAACACAAAATTTGTATGGAAGCCATTAAGCTACTGAAACAGGTGATAGAATTAAATATGAAGACTTTGGAATGAGGAAAATTCTAACCCTAAATATTCAGAAACCTATGACACAGTAACATTTTTAGGCCAAAAAGAAAAAAAAAACAGAAAAGAAAAAAAGATGTTCCCAAATGATTCAAAATATTGCATAGAAGTCTTAATATGAAAGATTCACTCTGACTCCTTTCTTCAATGAGAATGTTCCTTTAAGTCTAAATTGCGCCGGGCGGTGGTGGCGCACGCCTTTAATCCCAGCACTCGGGAGGCAGAGGCAGGCGGATTTCTGAGTTCGAGAGTTCGAGGGTAGCCTGGTCTACAGAGTGAGTTCCAGGACAGCCAGGGCTACACAGAGAAACCCTGTCTCGAAAAACAAAACAAAACAAAACAAAAAAAAAAAGTCTAAATTGCAAGGTTTTCCTGGAAGAAGAAAAACCAAAACCAAAACTCAAACCAGCCAAGTCACTATGTCAATCTGTAGTGTATGATCACAGAAAGACTACTTTAGAAGTTATAAGTGTGTGTAGGCCAGAGGACAGCCTCAACTGGTGGTCTTACCTCTTTGTTCCGATAGATACAGTCTTCTGCTGTTCCCTGCTGAGTAAACTAGGCAAGCTGCCCCAAGAGCTTCTGGGAATTCTCCTGTCTCCACCTCCCATCCAGTCTCAGGAGCGATGGGATTATAGACAAATGCTACTGTGTCCCGCATTTTTGGTTTTTTTGGATCCAAACTCTGGTCCTTACACTTGCACGGCAGGTGCGTTATCCCCTGAGCTGTATTCTCAGCATCCCCTAAACTTATAGTTTTTACCATAGCAAGTTCATTTGTGGAAAATACCAGTGGAGCCTAGAACTCGGTCAGGGAGAACTGTGAATGAGAGGGACAGGAGATTGACTTTGAGGAAGCACTGAGAAAGTCCTCCACAAAGTTAAACTCTCCAGGTACCTGAGTGGGAGTTAGAAAACGTTGGAAAATTTCCACAATACCAGCCTGGAGAAGCAAACAAGACTAAACCCCGAAATTGCTGGGCTTTTAATGATAACAACAGGAAGAGTTAGATTGAAGCTGAGATTTGAATGAAAGCATGAGTCAAAGAAGAGAGCAGATGGGTACCAGCAGATGGAGAGGGGAGGCAAGAGGGCCAGCATTCTGACTGACTTCTCTACACCATGAAAAAGAGCTCCTGATTGAAACAGTTCTCCAAGGAGGACTCAGCTCAGGATAGGATGAAATGTACCCAATAACGCAACTTAATTCAAGTGACCAGATCAAGAGAAAAGACCACTCATCATACCAAACAGAAACATCCCCATGGTCTTCAACAGCCTGTGCTAGCATCCTTTCATGACTAGGGTTCCACTTCAAGTAGGGCAAAGAAAAACACAGATTTAGAACTCCTGAGGTATGACTCCGATTGCCAACAAAGGGCTGTGTCTGGTTACTAGACGTAGCCAGAATCCAGTGCTCAGGAAAGCACTAAAATTAGACTGGGGATAATTGCCGTCAGAGTTTCAACAGCACTTTTCAAGGGGACATTAGGAGGTTGAACTATAATCCATAGTAGTGAGCAAAAAACCAAAACAAGAAAAGCCAAAACAGCCCTAATTTTAAAAAAGAAAGAAAAAGCCCTCAGGTCTTAGGACAGGAGCACAGTTGTTCACACAATGCGGCACAGCACAGAGGTGGATTTTTAAAAATTGGATGAGGGCAGTGGTGGGCCACACCTTTAATCCTAGCACTCCAATGTCATAGGCAGGTGGCTCTCTGAGTTAGAGGCCAGCCTGGTCTATAAAGCAAGCTGGATCTCTGAGTCTACAGAGTGAGCTGCAGGACAGAGAAACCTTGTCTCAAAAGAGCAAAAAAGGAGAGAGAGAGAGAGAGAGAGAGAGAGAGAGAGAGAGAGAGAGAGAGAGAGGAAGAAGGAGGAGGAGGAGGAGGAGGAGGAGGAGGAGGAGGAGGAGGAGGAGGAGAGAGAAAAAGAAAGAAGGAAGGAAGGAAAGAAGGAAGGAAGAAAAAGTGAGAAAGAAGAAAGAAGAAAGAAAGGAAAGAAAGAAGGAAGAGAGAGAGAAAGAGAGGAAGAAGAAAAAAACAGAAAAAGAAAGGAAGAGTGGAAGAAGAAAGAGAAAATGAAAGAAAGGAAGGGAGGAAGAGAGAGAAAGAAGGAAGGAAAGGAGAGAGAAAGAAAAAGAAAAAATCTACTTCCCTCTTACAAGGACTGAGGTTAGAGACAGTAAATCACAGAAACAGCATGGGGTGATGGGTCAAGAATAATCAGCATGGGCTGGCCAAACAAGTAAAAGCATCACTGCAGCTGGCTGCGCAGCAGGCTGCATGGGGACTGGAAACAGCTCCAGTGTGTGAGCCATTTGATTTCAAAGTGGCAGGGAACAGGCTGAGCTCCAAGTGAGAATGGTGACAGATGTTGAAACACAGACGAGTGAGGTGTTGAGGAAGAGAACTGGAAGAGACCAGCTTGCAGAAAACAGAGTGATCAGTTTCCTGTTCCTCCAGGCCAGTTCCCAAGCACATTGGTCTCATTAAAAAGCAGGCGAGCAGTTAGCCTTTGGCAGCAGGGAACATTTCCTCCTTGCCTAGTTTGGACCTAGCATTTCGGTTTATGTGCTTCCATCTTCTGCCTGTGAGTCTGCCCTTTAACCGTGGGGAAACCGAACTCCAGGGTTGGGTAACTTGTCCAAAGTCACTGCAGGGATGATAAGGGGCTGTCAACCAACCTGGCACTCTGGAGGACCTCCTAGACTTTGTGAGACACATGCTGCAGGCTGCAATAAAGACTCCATTGAATTCACAACCGGTGGGAGATGCGTTGAAGAAGCTGGGGAAAACTGTTAGAAATGTACCTCATTTTAGCGACGACGCCTCCTCACCATTGGGGCTGCATTTGAACACAGCTTGGTTGGATGTGAGTGGGTCTCCATGGAAACAGCTTCCATTGACTTTCTGCAGAGGAAATGGCTCTCAGTCTCAGAATTCATTCTAAATACAGTTTCTGGACTTTCTCTCTACCACCTCTACACAGGCGCTCCTTAGGGCAATGCAAAGTGATGGGTCAGGGCACGAGTTGGTCTCTGGCATCTCAATTCTGCTGTTCACTCAATGGATACTCTGACAATTTGTCTACTCTCTCAGCTCTAGCTTATACCCTACTATACAGTAGGGACAGTATAGCATTTACCCCTTACATTTATCCATGTAAAGAAATTCTTAGGTAAAATAAATATTAATTATTTATTTTAATTAATTATTTATTTAATTATTAATGTAAAGAAATTCTTAGGTAAAATAAATATTAATTATGACTACTCTTTCTAGCTTACCCATCCTCTGCCTCCTATCCTGACCCTACTGCCAGAATGATCAATTAATTCAGATTTGCTTGTGACTTGTTTATTTAGCGTTGCAAAACTAGTAACCTAGGAACTGACTTGATGTCACACTTGGGCCAATCGGGAAGTCTATAGTGGCCAATGGGACACAAGGTGATTTGAGCTTAAGATTTAGGTTGGCAATTCAAATTTGTGACTGTCTTGTGGCCATTGGATACAGATATTTCAGAGACCCAGAAAACTCGGTGAAACGAAGGACAAGCCCCACTAACTGCTCAATTCTGAGTCCTTCATGGCAGAAGGTATTGTATTCATCCTTTTATGCCTCTCTTAGTCTGGGTTCTGCTAGTATAACAGAATACTGGAGATCGGGTAATTTATAAAGAAGCAAGAGCCAGGTGTGGTGCTTGACTTTAATGCCAGTGCACTCAGGAGGCAGAGGCAGGTGGATCTCTGTGAGTCCGAGGCCAGTTCTGGTCTACAGAACTAGTTTTAGGACAGGTAGGGCTGTTACACAGAGAAAACCTGTCTTGAAACAAAACAAGACCAAACAAACAAACAAACAAACAAATCCTACCACCACCACCAACAACAACAAAACTAGGTTCATCTAGCCTCCCGGCTCAGGAGGCTGGAAGGTCCATGCCAGCCAGGTAGCAGGGTCAGGGAGGTGCCGCATACTGCTTGCCATAAGCTGCTTCAACTCATTGCAGAAAGCAGGGAGAGGAAGCAGAGTGAGAAGAAAACAGAGCCCAGTGTGGGAGCTTGGTGTGTAGTAACTTGGAGGTGAGTCTGAGTCTTCCTATGTAGCTTAGGCTGTCTCACATGCAACCTCCTGCCTACACCTCTGGAGTCCGGAGATGACAGGCATGTGCCACCACACCTGGCTTAATGTAGCCATTCCTACATTCTTGCTAGAACAAGCCCATTCCTGTAGAAGAAGATTGCTCCCTCTTAGTCACCTAATCTTGTTTTAATAGTTCCACCATTTCTCAACACAGTTTTATCAAGCTGTGTTTTTTTGCAGAGGATGAAACATATTCCATAATGCAACCCCCACCCTTATGAGGGCCAACTGTTGAGTATGGAAAATGTCTGGAGAAACCTGTGTATAATGATTCCAAGTCCCACATCAAGAACTACTTGTGATGTCTTAAAGCAGAACGCTATGGTTGGGAATGACACTGACCTGCATCTAAGTTTGGTCTGGAGACAGATTCCAAGGCTCTCCTCTCCAGAGGAACTCCCAGTCTCTGAGTGCCACTCCCACCTCGAGAATCACTTGTGAGTCTCTGTTTAGTTGAGGTTTGACAGCTGCTCAAACCTGCTTTCCTCCCTGCCTTTGCGGCTGATGTGGCTTCTGACGGATTGATATACAGAGGCCTGATGCAGGATGACTCAGAAGAGGATATGATGCTCCCAAAACATGCCATGTAATCCACTGGGGACTCCTTTGCCATGGCCTGGTCATCCAGAGATCTCAGTGTTCCTGAAAGTCATCAGAATCAAAATGAAGCTACTATCTTAACACAAACTAGGAGCTTCTGAAGGGAAGGTTCCTGGCTCTGTCATGTGGCAGTGGTTATCACAAAAAAACAAAAACAAAAACAAAAAATAAAAAAACAAAAAAACCCCTTCTAGAACCACTACCATACATAAAGGCCATCACAGTGACTCACAGAACTCTTTCTAGACAAGCACTGTGGCACATACCTGAGCACAGGAAAGATTGAGGCAGGAGAATGGCAAGTTTGAAGCCACTCTGGGATACCTGAGACAACAAACAAAGTGGGGAGGGAGGAGGGGAAGAAGGGAAAGGGAAGAGGAGAGAGGGGAGAGAGGAGGATGGGGGTGGGGGGTGGGAGGGGAGGAGGAAGAGGAGGGAGGGGGAGAAGGGAATGCCAGATACACTCAGAGCTTTAACTACATAACTGGACTGTGTGCTTCCAGTCAAGGTCATGACCGAGGAAGGAGTCAAGTTAGGGTTCTAGTAAGAATAAAGATATTCTAAGGGAGATACTGTCAGACCAGTTTCATGTCATGGGGCAGGGGGGCAACTTGTCTCCCAGGAAGTGATTTCACGAAGTTCCAACATAATGTCAGACCACTTTTCAGATCAGACTAGACAGTGATGGATCATTGTTAAACCTGGTTTTGGTAATGCTCATCTGGATATAAAGAAAACCTACTTGTTCTCGGGAAATGCACCCTGATGTTTAAGGGTAAAAAGTCTCACTGTCCAAATCCTACACCTGAACTGAAAAACTCGTACAAAGAGCAGCGGAAAGAAAAGGTTAGGTAGAGTATATGATTTCTTCTCACTGTTTTTGAGATTTGTATGTACATTTGGGATTATTTCAAAGTAAGAAGATAATCGTAAGTAAATAAATGTAATCTAAGAAACCATATTGCCCTAAAAAGAAAGAACTTCATAATTTAGATGGCCTCTGCTTATGATTCTTGGTCCAGGTCTTCACAGCACCCTCTTGTGGTCAGGCTGGGAAGGTCAGCTTGGTGCCAACAAGGTGCTTTAGTATCGCCAGAAGCCCTGCCCTGCTTGTTTGCAAGGAAAGCCGTGACAGGGGAGCAATGGACGGCGCTGCCAGAAGGAAGAACTGAGGAAAGGGCTGCGATGGTATCGTTTGGCCGACTGCGCTCTTTTATTGTATGATGGAAATCTGAGGGACAGTGTTTAGCACTGAGCTCTGCAGACACGAAGGCACAACCGGCTCACCAGCCGAGAAATTGTGCTTCCACCTGCCAGAAGAGGGTGCTGCTTCCATTGGTGTCCACCCTGAAGGGGCAACGCTGAGCTTTGACTCCAGAATGAAATGCCAGAGGCAGAATTAATGTGAAATGAAGGAGATAGAGTCATGACAAAGCAAAGCCCTATTTGTGTCCTTATTTAAGATATCGACACTCTGTTCACAGGTTGTTTTTTTTTTTTTTTTGAATTTAAATGCACTTTATTTTTTAGACAACCCACATGACATGTTTTTCTCTTAAAAAACAATGCCTCCACTCCAAATAAATCACGGTCAAAATAAAAGCTCAAGATGACATCAGTCCCATTTATCCTAAGTCCTGGAGTTGTCTGGATGGTAAGCAGCAGCCAATTACGGTGACAGGGGATAGATCCAATTTGTTAACATTTTTCCATCTCTAAGCCATCCTTAAAGAAAATCATGAATGGAGTCACACCATCTTCACGGTAGTCCAGGAGAGCAACCATACCATCTGGATTCATGTTCTCACCAATAAAAAACTGGTAGTTATTGAAATTAGCAAGGATGTGCTTAATTTGCTCTGCAGCTCCAGTCATAAAAGGCTTTACTCTTTCTGGTTTCTGTTCTTCAAGTTTGCCCTTGAGTGATTTCATGTAGTCTTTGATGTACTTTTTGTAGGCCTCTTTTGTGAAGCTGGTTTCTTGTAAGTGATGGTTCATGACAATGTCAACACCGGTGACTACTGTGCTTTCAGTGCCTTCGCCCTCCGGACCTTCAGCGGAAGCATTTCCACCAATGAGCGAGTCATCGATGGCACCCTCTGTTCTACTGACCATCTTGCCCTCCACCTCCAGGCACAGCCCGTCCGCGATCTCCCGGATCTTGTAGATGTCGGAGAACAGCTCGTCATGGCTGATGAGGTCCCGGTAGATGATCATGGTGACGGCTGAGGACAGCGACGCTAGCCTGACAGCGCAGAGAGAGCGCGGTGCAGCCGGAGCGGCGCTCGGGGGGAGGGGGGAGCGGGCGGAAAAGCTGTTTTTTTGTTTTTTGTTTTGTTTTGTTTGGTTTGGTTTGGTTTTTTCGAGACAGGGTTTCTCTGTGAAGTCCTGGCTGTCCTAGAACTCACTCTGTAAACCAGGCTGGCCTCGAACTCAGAAATCTGCCTGCCTCTGCCTCCCAAGTGCTGGGATTAAAAGCGTGTGCCACCACCGCCCGAACAGTTTTTTTTTTTTTAAATAAATTTTGAGTTTTACAAAATATGTAATGAAATTACCTTGATTATTATTTGTTTGGCACTACCTTGAAATTTGTGCCCCAAACCAGCATCTCTTTGGCCTCTCCCTAGCCCAGCCTGGCAGATCTAATAATCTATGCATTGCAACATCACCAGCTCCGACTCACTGACTGGCCAGGCAAGGTCTGAAGTTATACGAGTCTTTTTGTACCTAGAAACAAAGAATTAGCCAAGAGAATTCGTTTTGAGAAAGAAAATGAATGCCTTTGATGTCATACCGTGACCAATGGCTGGGCTCAATGCAATGTCTTGTATCCGGCTTTCTATTTCTTCATCTGTAAAATGCAAACAACAATGCTTTTCCTATGATTTTTTAGAATAGGCTTCTCTAATTGTGTGTGTGTGTGTTGCATATGAGATGAGTGTGGTCCAGTGTCTGCCTTGACCACTCCTCACCTCACTCCTTTGAGACAGAGGCTCTTGCTGAGCCTGGAGTGTTCACATTTTTTGGCTAGACTGGCAGCCAACAAGTCCCCGTCTCCATCCCTCACAACTGTGGGGTTGTAGATGTGTATGAAGCCACACCTAAGTTATTATTTGGGTGCTGGGCTCCCAAGTCAAATCCATGGTTCAGTAGCAAGTCCTCTTAGCCACTGGGCCGGCTCTCCAGTTCACAGATAGTGATATTCTGTTTACACAGATGAAGGGCTAGGCACTGTGTCGAGTTAGCTTTGTAGTTAAGAACTAACTTTCACAGCTCTACTATATGGGAACAATTTTTGCCCATGTTAAAGGTGAGGGAATGGGCACAGAGAAGTTTAGTTATTTGTGTGTGGTTGAACAGCCAGTAACTGGAAGTACACTTGCTCTAACCTCCACACCAACATTCTCAACTAGACTGATTCCCTCCACTCCTGGAATTACCTTTAGCCTGAACATGGCCTTAATTGTTACAATGTAGATACTAGCACCTCTCTGGAAGCATCCAGGAGGCTGCTAGACACCCTACAATGCGCCGTACAGACCCACAATAAAGAGTTACCTGGCCCTGTGTTAGTTAGCTTCTCTTCATTACAACACCCACGGTAATCAGTTTATGTAGAGAAGCCGTTTCTTCTGGCTCTGTTTTGCAGGTCAAGCCCATGATCTGTAGGTTGTGTTTATTTGTGGCCTGTGAAGGGCAAATATTTCATAGCAAGGACATATATCGGAGCAAGGAGCTCCATAGGGGTTGGGGGAGACAATAAAAATGACTGCTGTTCCACAATTCCCTTCAGGGCATGCCCATGATGACCCAAACCTTCCATTAGACTCCACCTTTTAAAGGTGCCACCAATTAGTAGCCCTTGTTGGGGAACTAATCCTCTAACACAAGAGGCTCTTGACTTAGGGGTGGGTGGACAGGTTGGAGGTGGTGAGTGATACAGTTGTAATGCAAAATTCAGCAAGACCTCAAAAGTCGGCCAGAGTTAGTCCCGAGTGCCCCAGTGGTCATTGCTATTGTTTGGCTTTGTCTGTGTAGCTAGACAAAAAACAAAGGGAGTTCCTCTGTTTGTCAGTGAAACTGAGTTCCCTGGCTCAGGACCCATACATACTATCATTGGAGAACCTGGGCTTCGGGGAGTCAGCTGAGAACCATGTTATATATTCAACAGTGATTTATTGAGCACCTGTTCCATGCACACATGCAAACACATGACATCTGGCCCTACAAAGAGCTGTTGAGAAGGCAAACATTAGATGAGGAAGCACGAAGCTCATATGTGATAATACACCGCAATACCTAGAACAAAGCACAGGACCTGAACACCGTGAAAGAGAAGAGAAACACAAGCATTTTCAAAGTGTGCGATTACACCTGGCTGGCAGCAGGAGTAAGGAGGAGCTCTGAGGGTGGAGGGGTGAGAGGGAGGTAGTAGGAGATGAAGTGTGTGTGACCTAGAGCATGTGGGGTTAGAGGCCCTACCAAGGAATATGGCTGTTCTGTCAAACAAGAGCCTTTAAAGGGATGGAAAAGTGGTTCACTCAGTTGGATGCTTGCCTAGCACACAGAGGCCCTGGGTTTGACCTCCCAAAGCACAAGAATGGGGAGCAATGGCTCTCAGGAGGTGAAGGCAGGAGAATCAGAAGTTCAATCAGAAGTTATCTTTGGCTACATCAGAAGTTAGAGGTCAGCCTGAGCTAGAGGTCCTGTTTCAGAAAAAGAGAAGAAAGAAAGAAATTTCAAAGAATTTTAGAGTCATGATACATGGGCTTCCCCTTACGGTGATTCTCTTCAAGTGCAAGTACAGCCCTATGTAGGGCTGTCATGTGGGGCTGAAACCGAGAGTCTATTGCCAGTACAAGGGGGTCTGCAAAAACACAGCTCTCACCACGAGAGAATAAGGGAAGTAGAGGGTCAGATATGAATGATGGGTTCTGTTTGTTTGTTTATGTGTATGGGTGTTTTGTCTGCATGGATGTCTGTGCACTGTGTGCATGTCTGGTGTTTGTGGAGGCCAGAAGAGGGTGTCAGAACCCCTAGAGCTGGAGTTACAGATCATGATGAACGGCCATGTGGGTACTGAGAATTGAACCGGCATCTTCTGAAAGATCATTTAGTGCTCTTAACCTCTGAGCCAGTTTCAGGATGTTTTTATAGGAACAAAACAAAACAAAACATTGGTGGGAATACCAGGTAGGTGGCCTCAGCAAAGCAGAAAATCATGTGAATGGCTTTAGTTGCTACCTGATGACATTCTTGGATTCTGGGTTAGTGGGAGCTAGGGTTCTGCTCGTGTATTCCAACAGGGGTTTACCTGACTGTCACAGGATGTTAGGTCAAGCACAGGTGTTGGCAATGGATGGCCTTTAAAGGGCGCTGAAGACTGCTACAAGATAATTTGACCCTGCAGTCACAGTGGTTGTATTAGTTAATCAGCTTTGTAGAAGCTGTAACGTGGGTGTGGCTCCCCCACCCTCTGTGCTTCAGTTTACACAGGTGACTTTTGCTAGAGTTACACAATCTTAAATTGTGCTCCCTCCTCGCCGCAAACCTGAAGCTGCTGGTGTGATGCTATGTGATGACACAGTCATGTCACACTGTAGGATTGCTGTCTGGCTACTCACTCGCTGCTGCACATGGCAGCGTCAGCCACTGGAAACACCTGTTTGGGCCACCCGGCCCATCCCTGCCCATCCTGGGGTTCTTTCCTGCAAGCTCTTTATCTCTGCTGCCTCTGAGGGCCTCAGTCTGTGACACTTTTGCTCCTGGGATTTCTCCCTTGCTTTCCTCAGATCCCAAGGTATCCTTTGTTTCACTGAATTCAAACTAAACCTGATCTTATGCACCCATGGAGATGGCTAAAAAGACACTGCACAGATGTGTCCAGTGGCAATTGTTCACCGAATCGTTGTCCCCCAGCAGGTGGCTCCACCAGTCTAGCTCCTTCTGTGTGGACACTTCGAGCTCATCAACTACCAGGAAAAGGCCCATGGCTCTCACAGGAGACACGCCCAGAGATCAGGACTGACCCACCCCACCCCTGCCACTGAGATTATGAGTGGCTTTTAAAGAGGCTGATGCATAAATTCAGTCCTTTCCCTGACAAGAACAAGGAAACCAGAGGATTCTCTAAGGGTTAACCCATTGTCTTCCTTTCCTTGGGGATTGAAACGAGCCTGATGGTGAGTTCCTCCGAGAAGTGAAAGTGGCCGAGAGGGATCCTGTAATTCCTGTTATCAGCTGGCTTTATAAGTCACTGAGCCAGACCTTGTGTTCATCCAGCCTGAAGTTGCAGGAGTGCAAAGATGTCCCTGCACCCAGCTTCTCCACGCCTGGCCTCCCTGCTGGTCTTCATCCTTGCCCTCCATGGTGCCCTGACCCTGAGACTTTGCTCCTTCAATGTGCGGTCCTTTGGAGAGAGCAAGAAGGCAAACCATGAAGCCATGGATATCATTGTGAAGGTGAGTCTTGTTCAGTCCTGGACACCCCTTGAACCTTCTCCCAGCTGCAGACTCAAGGGATCTGATGTTACCCTCGTGGCAGGGGTAGGGGGGAGGTAAGGACAAACTGCTGGCTTAATAGGACAATTAACCACGATCACGACACCCACCTCAGCTCCTGGTGTTTTCTGTTCCATCTTCAGACTGGGTGGGCCTGTCCTTCCTTTGAGGGTTTACTTGAGCAAGTTTACTTGAGCAGGTAATTGTGATGTTCTCGCCAAAGTCCGGCTGGCAGTCAGTCCCAGGTACCGGCTGCTGTTCTGACGGTTTTAACTGAACGTACTGAATGTCTGTGTCAGTCCCGGTAAATACATGGTCTCATTTGTCAATCTCACGAGCAAGGGCTATTGAAGAACTCAGAAGGGTGACAAGGTGCAGGGGAGCTCCAGGGCGTGGAGGGGAGGGAGCTGGTGCAGCCCTGCCTGCCTCCTCTTCATAATCTTGGTGAAGCGTGAGAGCCAGGCTCTCTCTCTCTCTCTCTCTCTCTCTCTCTCCCTCTCCCTCTCCCTCTCCCTCTCCCTCTCCCTCTCCCTCTCTCTCTCTCCCTCTTCCTTCTTCCCTCCGTGTCTCTCTCCTTTCACCCCTTTATCCCTCTCCCCCATTAGTCCCCCAACTCTCTGTTCTGCTCTTTGTCTGCTTATGAATATTATGGTCCTTGGGCAATATGACCAATGTCTGGGAAAGCTGCTTACAGTTCTCTGTTCAACTGACTCTCTGTTCCATGGGTTCTGATGCTGGGCCTCTGTGCTGTGGCTATTATTTAAAAACAAACAAAACAGAGTGGGATTAGGATTTACTTCAGTTGGTAGGATGCTTGCTTAATGTTTGTGAGTCCAGAGTTCCATCCTTAGCACTGCACTCACCTGCAGTCTCAGCACTAGGGAGCTAGAGGTAGGAAGGTCCGAAGTTCAAGGTTGGCTATACAGAAGATTAAAGGTCAGCCTGGTCTACATGAGACCCCATCTCAGCACAGCATACCACATACACATACCACCATCACCACCACCACCATCACCACCATCACCGGTAACAGCAGAAGCACCAGAGGTCCCAGTATATGGTGAAAATGCCAGCAGCCCTGGGTTCAGACCCCATCTACCAGCTGAGGGAGCTCAAGGTCCCCTCTCTTCCTGATATTTTATATAAAGTGGGCTCTGCCACCTGAGTGGCTGGTAAGAGTAGTCAGTGAAGCCCACTTGAGCAGAGCTGAGGCCAGTGTCGTGCTACTGTTGGATAGAGAATACAGACAGAAGACCTGATGTGTTACTGCCAAGATGGCCCTGGGCCCCAGGTGACTCTGCCCTTTAGATGATAGCTAAGCACCTCTAGATATGTTTTTACTGGGACAGCTGTGCCGAGCCAGTGGCAACTCTGATGCCACGGCTTAATGGAGAAACCTGACATGCAAGGAAACTATTTCCCAACCTCTTCACACGTGGCCCAGGGGAGCCCTGGGGACCTAAGTGCCTATCCACATTCTTGACTGATTCAACCCTGGAAAGCTTGCCACACTCTTGGGGGCTGTGTTTTTGTTCTCTGGTGATTCCATTCCTCCACACAGCTTGTCCCCAGAGCTATGAGTCCCACCAGGTCTGCTTAAAGTCTTTGTCAAGATTTCATTCCTGTCCTCAGAAAGTCATTCTGTATACAGAAGCCAATCTCTCCAAAACTCTCAGAGCCATCTGACAGAACACTGGCAGCTGACCTCTCCTGGTTCTCAATTGGAATATTAGTGCTTGCATGGATCAAGGAGAAAGTCACATTTGCCACCAAAAGAATGCAAACAACCTAAGTAGGAAAGCATTCAGTTTAGAGGTATAAATGGACCGTGAAAAGGCATTATATAACACTAGTAGTTATGGTTTAGGCAGGGCAGGTGGCACACGCCTTTGCTCCCAGCCTCCCAGCACTTGGGAGGCAGAGGCAGGTAGATTTCTATGCATTTGAGGCCAGCCTGGTCTACAGAGTTTCAGGACAGCCAGGGCTACATAGAGAAATCCTGTCTTGTAGAAGAAAAAAAAAACCCTCCCCCCCAATACAACCCAAAACAAAACAAAAAGTAAAACAAGAAGTTATGGCTTAGAAGAATATTATCGGTATTTCTTATGAAGCCTATGCTGGTCAAACTCCCTGTGTAACCAAGGGTGACCTGAACTTCTAATCCCCCTGACTTTACCTCCTGAGTGCTGGGATTAAAGGCATGTGCTATCCCCTGGTTTGTGCTGGAGACTGGTGTACAACAGGCAAGAATCCTACCACCTGAGTCCCATCTGCTGCTGTAGTCTCTTCGCAGCCCCCATAGCCTCTGTATAGCTGGTGTCTCTAAGGTTCAGTGAGCATTAGTGAGTGAGCTGAACAGCAAGAGAGTGTGAGGAGTGAGCTTTCTGTACTACAGACCCCCTTCCTGGCCACTACACAGCCAAGGAGATCAGCATGCCAAAGGCCAAGGTCCCGCTCTCAGATGACCCACTGGCATAAAGCAAGTGCAAGCCATGGGCTCAGATTCTCTTTCCTGAGAGAGCACAGCATATTTCCTGTTGACATCCCCGTCCCTTGCTTACCAAGCATGTCTGAACCCTGCTTCTCCAGCTGATACTGGTGTCTAGTTTCCTTGCTATATCTCTGGGAAGTTTTCCTTAGACAAGGATCTGCAAGATCCTGTTGTCTGAATTCTCAAAAGGGCATGGTCCCAGGGAAAAGCCATGTTTCTTCTGTTTCCTACTACTTAGGAAGAGACTCCTAGGAGCCCTTTCAGAACCAAGCTCTGGACCCTTTAAGATTTGGCCGATGCCAAATTCCTGCCTGCACAGAAGGTTACCAGAGCCTGGATGGTAGTTGTGCCAACTATTATGCTGTCAAAACTTCCAAGGGATAGAATTGTGAAGGACTTGTATGGTTAGTATGGATGGAATCCAGATAAGGGTGTCATGTGTGCTCTGAGGGAGAGGGAAGGAACAGTCTGGAGAGGTCTAGAGAGATCTTGGGTAGAGATCAGGTAAAGCTCTACCTGATGTCTTTAAGCAGGGAACAGCGTAACATAATGGGGAAGACCCGGAGTTCAATCCACTTCCCTACCACTTAGATTCTTCCCTGCATTGAGTGGCTTACTCTCTGAGCCACAGCTGTCCCATCTGTAGAATGGGCTTAAAAACACAATGATTGCAAGGCTGAACCCTGAGTCTACCTCAGAGTTAAGAACTCAGCACATAGCACTGCAGAAACAATAATTATCATGTATTATATAAGGCTTAGGAAGGGTGACAAGCTTCCCTTAAACCAATCCCAGTGCCTTAGAGTGTCAGGCTTTCCCTTCGGAGATGATGTAATGGATGCAGAAACACTGTTTGAGAGGATGCAGGCTGAGAAACACAGGAGACACGCCCAGGGTGGGCTCAGTATCCTTTCAACTACAAATGGTTGGATAGGGGAAAAACGAGAGGAGGAAGGCAACCTTCCTCATGCTCTAACCATGCCTGAGAAGAGCACAGTGATGACCAAATATGGACAACTTTGCCTCTAATGATGTCTGTCTTGTGTGGAAGAGCAGGAGGGACATCCTAGCTTATGCAGTCAGTATTGACCCTGGCTCTTCCTAACTAGTTGTGAAAGCCTGCAAAGTTCCTTTACCACTCAACACATTGGCTTTCTCGGTGATAAAGAAAGACATGGCTGGGCAGATGTTTAGTTAGTAAGCTGTTTGCTGTCCCAGCATGAGGAGCTGACTTTGGTCCCCCAGGGCCTCTGTGAGCAAGCCAGGTGTGATGGTGCATGCTTGTAACCCCAGTGCTGAGGAGGTAGGATTGCTGGGGCTTGTTGTGTATTCACTTAGCATAATGGTCTAATGAGAGACCTTGCCTCAGAAAACAAGATGGAAGGCTCCTGAGGTTGACCGCTAATCTCCACATGTTCTCACATATATAGGAATATGTAGAGCCTCAACACAGGTACTTAACACACACACACACACACACACACATACACACACATGTCTATGTAGTAATATTAAGCAAGAAGTTGAAAGTACTTCTGGCCTGGTAATCTACTTCCGGCCACCTGCATGCCTGGTGCTGCCCCAAACTCTCACTCTGTCTATCTTATCATTGTGAAGGGTCAAAATAGAAAAAACTGAATCAAAGAGTGTGTGCATTCGTTTGTCTTTGTGTGTTGAGGCAGGGCCTCACTAGGTAGCCCTGACCTCAGACTATGCCACTATGAGGCTGGCCTCAGACACACAGACCTGCTTGCCTCTGCCTTTCAGTGCTGGGATTACAGGTGTGTGCCATTACACACACTGAATATGTACATTTCGCAGTCATTTCTAGAAGGGTGTGGTAGTATCCAATGACTAACCCACAGGCTAGCTTGAGCACAAGGCTGCTACTGAGTCCTGTGTGCCCAATGCTGTGGGTTTAAGCTAGAATCCAGGCTTCCTGAGCAGCTGGATGTTAGTCCTCAGCTCCCTGAAGACTGCATCCCTGGTCTCTGGAACCTGGACTCCACCCTGCTGCAGATGTGACTGGAGATGCTCTAGAATCCTGGCTCTCCCAGTTGTACTGGCTGTGTGACTTCAGGAAAATTTCATAACTACTTCGAGTTTAGTTGCCATCTAGATTGAATGGGCTAACCACCATATCCCTCTCTTAGTGTTGCTGTGAAGTAGGTTCAGGATAAATATTAGCTCTTAGAATTGTTATCATTGTAATCAGGCCTCCTGATATCTGCAAGAGCCAGCCCAGAACCTTTACTCATTAAAGACTCAGCAGCTACTTATTGCTATCACCACTGCTGTAACCACAGACGCAGACTCAAGCTGTAGATCCGGGGGAGGGTCACAGTTAGGGCTCTGGACTCAGTTGCTTAGATTCAGGGGCTGCTGTGTCTATTTTCTAGCTGCAAGACTGGATAATGTACTTATTCTTATCCAATCTTCAGTCACCTCATCTTTAAAACAGAAACACCAGCCTGCTGTGGTAGTGCACACCCTTAATCCCTGCACTCTGGAGGCAGAGGCAGGCAGATCTTCAAGTTTTAGGCCAGCCTGAGACTCTGCCTCAAAGAGTTAATTAAAGAAATTAATTTTTTCAAATTATAATGGACAGAAAATAAATTAAAGAACAGCAACAACCAAACCATTGGGCACATGATGCACCCTGCAATCCCAGCTACTCAGGTCTAAGGCAGGAGGATCCCTTCAGCACTAGGGTCTGGGACCAGCCTAAACAATAAGACAGCATCTCAAAACAATGGCAAACATCAACAAAACGCTAAGAGACACAACCACAAGGAAGGCACTGCTCTCAGGAAGCCCTTTTTTTTAGTTCAGGAAGAGACTAAGCTATGTTAGCAACCACCTGACTGTGGTGCTTGAAGCCCAGCTGTTAGGGCCCAAGATCATGGGAGAATGATACGCTAAACTCAAACAGTATGCAAAGGCAATGAGCATTTATTCCAATGAATTTCCTGCATGCAGGGTTCTCCCCATTTGAGAATGGAGACCCCTAGTGGGCTCGAAGGTCCAGCTTTTTATGGTCAGTTAAGGGAATTCCAGTGAGGGGTATGTGCCCTTTCACCTTGATTGGTCAGCTCTATCTCTAGGGGTCTGACTAATTCTATAATTGGTTAGGCTCTGAAGACCTCCCTGAGGGGCTGCTTATTCATTCTAACTACCTATTCTTACTTCAGGCCAGATGACAAGGTGTCCTTGGATTGGTTGCCTACGGCTGTGGTTGGCTGAGCGCTGGTTCCTGGATCCAGGTTCTTATTTCTGGGAAACAGAAACTTAGGCCTAGTCTCCCAAACTGTCAGTTTGCAGCCTGTCATGGAATCAGTCTGGCTCTGAGCTTAGTCCTCTTACAGCAAGTGTCTGGTGAAAAGTTTGGTTATTTACAGTAAACAGCCTCAAACCCTGAGAATTGTCTCTCTACAGATCATCAAACGCTGTGACCTTATACTGCTGATGGAAATCAAGGACAGCAGCAACAACATCTGTCCCATGCTGATGGAGAAGCTGAATGGGTAAAGGGGGAGAGGGATGGGCCCCAGACATTGTAAAGTCAAGGGCAAGAGCACCTGACGTATGGCAGGGGGATAGAAACCAGTGCCATGGCTGGCATTTACTCTAACCATTGGCAGTTTGTTCAGGGCTGAGTAGGCTCCTGTTGTGCGCTTTCACCTGGCTGGTCTTAATATGACAGAGTAAAGACAGGAGGAAAAAAAGGTGAAGAAATGGGACAGAAAAGTGAAAGGAGTAGGTAAGAGGCTGAGCTAAGAAATCCTGTGGTAAAGGTGAAACACAGAGGGTAGAAGAAACCATCAGCAGGGGAAAATGGCTACAATGTATCAGAAACAGTGAGTTCAGTCACTGTGTTACTTTTCACATGAGTACTGGTCAGAGGGGTATGCCTGGATGATCACAGGAGAAAGACTCGGGAGGATGAGCTAACAACTGTTAATGGTTACTTCTGGGATTATAAGACTGAAAAGCCACCGTGAAGCTAGGTCAGCGAAGGAATAGGAGACCAGTTTTTGTGTCAATACTACTGTATGATTTAAATGTTTCACCCACAGTACAGCTGACTGTGGTAGTGGACATCAGTAGGATTTGCTGAAGGAAGCAGAGGCAGGAGATCACAAGTTTTAGGTCAGCCTGGGCTACCCATTAAAAAAACAAAAAAACCTGGTGATAGTGGTGGTAGTGGTGGTGGTGATAGTGGTGGTGGTGGTAGTGGCTCACATCTTTAACCACAGCACTCAGAAGGCAGAGGCAGGCAGATCTCTGAACTTGAAGGTCAGCCTGATCTTTAGAGCAAGTTCTAGGACAGCCATGGCTATACAGAAAAAAAAAGTGCTTCAAGCGAGAGGGGGGGAAGGGAGGGAGCAAACAATGGAAACAAAAGGTAGTACCTTCCAAGAGTTTTACATGACACTGGTTAATAGTGATGATTTATATTCTTTCTGAATGATCAACAAACTTCCATGCTCATTAGCTCTTCATTACTGTGATAAAATACCCGAGAAAGACATCTTAAAAAGAGGAAAGCTTTTGCTGACTGTTTTGGAGGCTTCGGGTCATAGTCAGCTGGCCTGTTGCATTGGGGTCTGTGTCGAGGCAGCAAGCTCACCATGGGAAGAGGTCTGTTCTACATTTAGATCTGGATCCTGACTTAGCCCCTTCAACCTTCAGGAAGTTTTTAAGAGTATGAGGGGCCAAGGGGAGAAGTAGACTATAGACTTCTCCCCACAGTCAGCCTGGAGCCAATCTGGGAGTGAAGGGTTTCAACGTCCTGACTCCTAACTTGCCTAGACTGGGCTGAGGACCCCAAGCAGAAAAAAACCCCACCCCCACTGGTCTCCCAGTTGGATGAACATAGCACCACACACATGCTAAGACCGTGCTGTACATGTAAGCTAACTCTGCAGCTGCCTCAAAACCTAGCAGGCTAGAGCTAACAGAGGGCCAGCCTTCCAAACTGAACACCTAGCCTAGGTCTGCTGTCCTCACTCCTGGCCTCCCATGGTCAGGTCTGGCTTACAGCACACATTTGAAACACAAGAAATTTCTGTAAAGTTTAAATTGGTCCCTAAATTAGCCCCTTTGTCTTTTCCAACTGACCACCAGATAGTAATCAGGCCCCAGATCCTTTTGGGGGCCAATGGAGTGTAAGGCTGTCTGGACTAGGTTATCAGTAGATTAGATATATTCACAGAGAGGGTCAGGTTTCACTGTGGAGGCCAGAGATAGTCTGCTGCCCTCTCCCTCCCTGCATGGTGAAGCTCTAGACCCCAGGAATAAATAGTTGATTGTTGGAAATCAGTACCAGAACTTTTGAGCAGATCCTAGGGGGCTTCAGAAGAGGAGGCATCTGGTAGACCTCAGAAGTGGTATGTGGACAGGTGACATGAGAAACTTGACCCCAACAAAGAAACAGGAGTTATAGCAATGGCAGTGTGTGTGTGTGTGTGTGTGTGTGTGTGTCCCACGATACACATCTAGAGGTCAAAGAACAATTTTCAGGGGTTAGTTCTTTCCTTCCACCCTTTGGGTGTTGGAGACTAAACTCAAACTGTTAGGCTTGACAGAAAGCATCTTTACCTGCTAAGCCATCTTGAAGAATCTAAAGCAGGGATTTCTGATTCTGCCTGGACCATCCAGAGATGGTCCTGTGATTCTTACAGAAGCAGGCCAAAGCTTGTGGTGTTTGAAATGAAAGGTCTAGCCTCAAGACCTAAGCCCTCCTGCATATATGTAACATATGAGAAGCTTGGTCTTCAACTGGAGCAGGGGCTATCCCTGAGTCTGTTGCCTGTTGCCTATGGATCCCATTCCCCAGAATGGTCAGCCTAGGCTACATTCAGTGGGAGAGGATGCACCTAGTCCTGTAACAACTTGATGTGGAAGGTGGTAGTGATGTGGAGGGAGGTAACACCTAGGGGGGGCTCCCCCTGTGCAAAGGAGAAAGGAAGGAATGAGTGGGAGGATCTATGTGAGAGGGTGCTGGGAGGAGAGGGGGCTGATATTGGGATGAAAGTAAATAAAT
The DNA here is from genome assembly GCF_004785775.1 of Grammomys surdaster. Lineage (NCBI taxonomy): Eukaryota > Metazoa > Chordata > Mammalia > Rodentia > Muridae > Grammomys > Grammomys surdaster. The sequence goes on from NW_021620295.1 coordinate 1,434,902, forward strand.
AAATTTTTAACAAATTAAAAGAAAAGGTTTATGCTCAAATTCTAGCCTTGTGTTATTAAATCATACAGTGGGGGGGGGGGTCAGGTGATATTGGCACACACCTTTAATCTCAGTACTCAGGAGGCAGAGGCAGGGGTATCTCTGAGTTCAGGGCCAGCCTGGGCTACAGAGTGAGTTCCAGGACAGCCAGGACTACACAGAGAAACCCTGTCAATGATTAATAATAGTAATAATAATAACAACAATAATGGAGTGGGAGGTAAAAATAGTAGCCCTCAGACATAAGAGCCAGCCGTGGTACCATGTGCCAGCACGGGGGACGTGGAGGCAGATGCAGCAGAGATGTGTTTAGTGTTTACAGCACACTAAAATATTTTGTCTTCTAGAAATTCACGAAGAAGCACAACATACAACTATGTGATTAGTTCTCGACTTGGAAGAAACACGTACAAAGAACAGTATGCCTTCCTCTACAAGTGAGTTCGGCTGACCCTTGACTTGACTGAATCGAAGCCAAATATGTGTGTTGTGTTTTCCTTTAAAAATAGACTCTAGGCAAGGCATGGTAACACATACCTTGAATCCCAGGACTTGAGAGGCAGAGGCAGGGAAAGTTTTATGAGTTTGAGGCCAGCTTGGTCTACATGGTCTTATGCTAGTGAGAGTTACATACCGAGACCCTGCTCAAATGAAGCAAAAACATTTGATTCAGGTCTCTAGGCATTTATCATTATCAATCAGAATCTTTGTCATCAAATTAATGACTAGTGTGTTGGGGCTGTAGCTCAGGTGATGAGGTGCTTGCCCAGCATATGCAAACCTGGATTGATGCCCAGCATTGTGGTGTCACGGGCCTTAAGTCCCAGCACTCTACTCCAATGGTGGAGGCAGGAGGATCTTCAAGCAACACAGCAAGTTCAAGGTCAGCCTGAGCTTGACCCTGTCTGAGACTCTGTCTCAAAGCAAATCACCTAAAACCCTTAAGAAAATGACTCAGACACTAACTAGTAGACGACATAGTAGCACTGTGACAACTAATGACTGGCTGGGGCAGGAGTTCTTTGTCCTTCACGGGCAAGGCCTGTCCCAGCACATGAGTGTAGCACAGAGGACTCTCACTGGCTTCCTAATGCCAATCCATTTAAAAATCATTCACTTGATGTGCCCCAGATAGCAGGTATAACACAGGCCTCAACTCTGTGGAGAAGAGCTGACTGCCTGTACTTAGGGAAAAGAGCCTCCAGATCCACCACCACCACTGGAGCCTGCTCTGGAAGCTACTGAAGTCAAAGGAAACTATGATAACCAAAGGACTCAGAGAAAGGAGTTCTCTTTTTCTCTCCTAGGGAGAAGCTGGTATCTGTGAAGGCAAAATACCTCTACCATGACTATCAGGATGGAGACACAGACGTATTTTCCAGAGAGCCCTTTGTGGTTTGGTTCCATTCGCCCTTCACTGGTGAGACTATGACCCTATATCAGTTACCCTTGAGGTCACTATGACCAAATACTGATGCAAATACCTTAGAGGAGGGGAGATTTATTTATGTTTCAGAGAGTTCAGGTCATGTCTGGTGCTTCATAGACTCTGGGGCTGTGGTGGGGCAGAACATTATGGCAATGAGAACTTATGCCACAGGGCTTCTTCACCTTATGGTGGAGAGGTGGGAGAAAGGCACCAGGGCCCAAGGGTAACCTCCAAAGTCACTGCCCAGTGACCCACTTCTTCCAGCAATGCCCATATACATCTCTTAAAGTTTTTACAATCTCCCAAAATACTGCTGCCAGCTGGGGACCAGGCATTCGACACATGTAACTATGTGGGCCATTTTATATTTAAACTGTAACAGCCTTTCTCCTCATTACCTCCCCAGCAGCCCATGAAGGAGCACAGCCCTGATCATGTGTGAGCCATGCTCTCAGACTCATGCATGCATTGTCTTATGGGATGCCTGAGCTTGAGAAAAAAAGCTTGTCTGGTGGGACCAGGCTTGCTTGCTTTTCAGAATGCTGAGATGCAGGACCTCCCGGCCTGGGTACCATTCTCCAGAATCATTGGTAGCTCCACCCTCTTGAGTATTTAGAGGCATAGAAATGGTTTATCTCAGTTCTTGATCCCTGTCAGGTATAACTTCTTCATTTTCAAAAGACAGAAGTGGGGTCATTGAAGGAAAACCCCAAGAGTCTCACTCCCCCTACAGTCAAGTCACTCCATAGTGTAGCAACCTTCTCTACAGATTGCCAGGAGGGAGAAAAGCCATATCAGGTGCATTTTGATTCCCAGTGACACTGCTACTGGTCCATGATTAATGGCCAGTTTCCTGAGGTATGGGGCTAGGATTGCCGCCTACTCAGATTTGAAGAAACTGAGGTTTTAAAGGCTTTATCACTTGCTCAAAATCCAGCTACTAAAGTAGCCAGACAAGCTGTTAAAATCTAAAAGCTATTAAAGACAAGCCATAGCTGTAAGTCAAGCCACCAACCCAAAAGCCCACACTCCCGGTCACCACTGTACTCAATAGAAGGTTGCGATTTCACCAGACATGGTAGTACATGCCTATAATCTCAGCACCCAGGAGGCAGAGGTAAACGGATTGGCCAGTTTCAAGTCAGCCTGAGCTATATTGTGAGACCCTGCCTCAAAATGCCAAGAGCCAACAGTATAATTCAGTGAAAGGGCATGTGGCTAGCACACACAAGGTCCCAGATCAAATCGTCTACACTGAAAGAAAATAAATACAAAGAATCAAGCATTAAAATGTAAGTTGCAGCATGCAGCGTCAAATGCTTTTCACTACTTACTATGTGTCAGAGCAGAAGACTGACAGCGTCCCTGCCCGGATGACATCATACTGTAGCAGGGAGACAGAGGTGGGCAGATAGATATATGCAGAATTAAAGGAAGTATGCCTATATCCATCAACACTGTTGTAATGTAACACCCTGAACTGCGGCATTAACTATTTCTGCCCATGGTTAATTAGCTTAGAGGAGGGCACTCTGGGAAAATGATTATGAAAGAGGTGTGAGAATTCTCAGTAGAGAAAGAGAAGAGGCTGCTGAGGACAGTGAGTGCAGTAATCCTCTTATTCATTATCCTGTTTGCTATGCCAGGCAGGGCATGGAGAGCCTCCGCCTGTAAGCGCCATTTCTTCTCAAAGAGAGGCAAAGTTCTGTACTGCTAAGCAAATCTGTATTTTCTGACCCTTTACCTTCCTGTCTTTCTTTCCTTTCCTCTGCTGGGACAAATGATTTAACAATCTCATTCATTTATCTAATCATTTTTTTAAAAAAATATTTATTTATTTTATGTATATGAATACAGTGTCTTCAGACACACTAGAAGAGGGCATTGGATCCCATTACAGATGGTTGTGAGCTACCGTGTGGTTGCTGGGAATCAAACTCAGGACCTCTGGAAGAGCAGCCAGTGCTCTTAATCACTGAGCCATCATCTCTCCAGCCCCTGAGTCACTCATTTATGTATTCAATCAAGAAATGGTTTTGGGCGTCTCCAGTGTGCCAGGAGTTGTGCTAGGTAGTGCAGCCAAAAAGGTGAGTTGAAAATAGAAGCCTGGCATGATGGAGGGGGCTCCTGTGCGTCAAGCATGGAAGAGAGGAGAACGAGTGCAGAGGATGAAGGAACAATCAGGGCACATCAAATACTGCGGAAGGACCGCCTTAGAGGGACCACAGTCACGACCATCGGGGCAGACATGGTCTGTGCCCATGCAGATGGCTGGAGAAAGGGAGACATTGAGAGCACAGGATCTCAGAGCAGGGGTGGGGTGGGGGGAGTGGGGAATGTGTGTAGGGAGATCAGAGAGGCAGAGACACAGGAGCTGGGAAATGGAAGTGTGGCTAAGGAGTAAGTCCTCAGGCTCCAGGGACATCCTTTGGGTCTAAGTCCCAGCTCCCTGTTGGAAAGCAATATTGTCTGTGTTGATGAAAGAAACACATATGAGCTAGACAGTGGTGATGTGTGCCTTTAGTCCCAGCACTTGGATATCTGAGTTCGAGGCCAGCCTGGTCTATACAGTGAGTTGCAGGACTACACAGAGAAGTCCTGCTACACAGAGAAACCGAGTCTTGAAGACAAAAACCAACAACAAACAAACAACCCTTCCCCTCCAAAAAAAAAGACACAACAAACCAAGAGTAACCTGGCATTTTGCAAAACGATGTGCCACAACCCAAACTAAGTGAGCAAGTGTCCAGGGGAGGGACTTTCAATTAGTTTTTATTTTACTGTGGGTGCTGACCGTGTTTCATCCATGGGTGGGAACTTGGCCTCACAGTCTGATGAGATTGGCTAGTTCCTAACCAGTGTAAAGGGGAAGGGTATGGCAAAGGCTCAACAATGTTCAGGGCTTGGGAAAACTGGCATATACACAAGAGTTCACAAGATGGCAGAGGCTTATGAAATATTGGCTCATTGCAAGCTAGCTGCCATCAATTGGGGGGAAAAGAATTGCTGTTCTCATGTTCTCACTATGAGGCTGGACAAGTGGCCATCTCACAGCCTTCCCACATGAGGCAGGAGTGGAAGCCAAGGGGGTGACTCTCAATGAGTCTCATCACAGCTCCTGCAGGCATGGGCAAGCCGTGGTTCCCAGGTCCACATGGGAGCTGCACTTAGCAGTCTCTCTCTCTCTCTCTCTCTCTCTCTCTCTCTCTCTCTCTCTCTCTGTGTGTGTGTGTGTGTGTGTGTGTGTGTTCCTTTCTGTGTGTTGTTGTTGTGTTGTTTTAAGGTTTTGCTATATAGCCCAGGCTAACCCTGATTTTACAGTCCTGGTTCTTGTTTTCTAAAGCTAGCATTAGAGAAGTATACTACTACATCCTAACCATCATCTTGTCTGTTTTGTTTTGAGATATGGTCTCACACAGCCCAGGCTGGTCTTGAACTGTTGATTCTTGAGTGTCCACTTCTGAATGCTGAAATTGCAGTCCTATGCAACCATGCCTTATTTTATGTGGTGCTGAGAATCTAACCCAGGGCGTGCACGTGCTCTCTCTCTTTCTCTCTGTCTCTCTCGTTCTCTCTCTCTCTCTCTCTGTGTGTGTGTGTGTGTGTGTGTGTGTATACACATACATCATGCAGGTGCCCAAGAAGGCCAGAAATGTTGAATGCCCCTGGAGTTATAGGCAGCTGTGAGCCACCCAACATGGGTGCTAGAAAATGAACTCCAATCCTCTGCCAGACTAGTAATGCTCTTAACACTGAGCCCTTTCTCCAGCACCTTCCCCCTTTGTTGTTTTTTGATACAGGGTGTCACTATATAGATCAGGCTGGCCTCATACTCACAGACAGAACTTGCCTCAACCTCCCATGTACTGGTATTAAAGCTACGTACCTCTGTGACCTGCTTTCTAGTTTTTAAAGTATTTTTGGGGGGGGGGCTTTTATTCTTGGTTATAAAAGGACTATAAACTTGCCAGCCTCCATTTTTCATTTTCCTTTTAGTACAAAAGCTAAACATGTTATCAGAGTCATTGGTCAGGGGCTGGGGTTCAGGACTCACAACAAATCAGGTCTGCCACCTGCCACCTGGCGCCCCAAGATTCCCACCTGAGATGAAGGCATGATTGCCAGTGTGGCAACAGCAGGAAGCAGGTGGGAGTGTCCTGAGCCCTATCCTGGGTGACCCTAGCAAGACTCCCAGAAATCAAAAAGAGACAGCAAAGAAGAAAAGACAGGAGAGGCAGAGCTGGTCAACAGTCCTGGTCACAACTTCATGCATAGATCTGTGACTGGCCCCAGGGGGCAATTCAAGTGCCCTGGAGGACACTGTAGCTGCCTGAGGTTCCTGCCTAGGTTTCCATTAGGGCTTGACCTTCCTGCAGGGTTCACTGTTTCTGGAATGATGAAAACATCTGTCTTCAGTCTCAGGGGATGACAGACTTGTTGCCTCCTTAAATGGTGATCATGTCAGCTCAGAATCTGAGCCAAAGTTTAAGGTAGCAGAGGAGACAGATGCAAAACAAAATGCACATATGCCAAGTGTTCATCCCGTCTTAGCCACCTTGGACACCTACAGCCCCAGAAGGCCACCTTGAACAAAGTGGTCACTAAGGCCCTATTCCAAGTAACCTTTTGTCTATCTGCTGTAGGTTATCCTTTTCATTTTTGAAGCATTCTCTTGTAGCTGAGACTGGCTTCAAACTTCTGATCCTTCTGTCTCAGCTTCCCAAGTTTAGAATTACAGATGTGTGCCACCACACCCAGATGAATTCATTACTCTTAGAAAAGAGTGGTACAGCCAAAAAACATAAACAACTTTTATTATTCCAAATGAACCAAGAGAAAAATGAAGATTTGAAAAAGAAAGAGCAGGTGAGATCGTCAGAACCCACATAGAAGGAGAAAACCAACTCTGCAATATGATTTGTCATACTCACACACACACAGACACAGACATACACCACAGACACACACACAGATCACACACACACACACACACACACACACACACACACACACACACACACAAAGACCCACAGAGACATACTCACACAGACACACACACATTAAAAAAGAAAGGAAAAAGGAGAGAGAGGAGAGAGAGAATCCACAGTACCAGTAGGTACCACGTCTACCAACTTCCTTTTAGCTAGAGAGAGCACAGGTGGGAGGTAGGAGTCTTCCATGTCCTGAAAGAAAACAAGTGTCCTGGTGCCACTAAATCCTGAAGTTCCAGCCACTGGCTGGAGCCTGTCTTCAGCCTCCAAATACAACAGTGCCTCCTCGAAGGGACAGTTTCTTCTCAGGCAGTGTCAGTGGGCCCTTAACCGGAAGTGTGCCACCTTGTAGCTGGACTTTGGTTACTTTGTGGGTTCTCCTTTCTTCTACCCTTCTCCATCCCTTTTCTTCCACCCTTTCAACCCCCCTAATACTAGAGAGAAAAAAGTGATAGAGAAGAAAGGAAAGAGATCCCTGAATGAAGTCAGAGGTTGGAAAGGGAGCGATGTTCTTGTCAGACTACTACCTTGCTAATTAGGGGTGTCAGTTCCTTGGGACAAGTTTGATCTGCACTGTCATGATATCTAGTTTCTTCTTGTTATTTCTTTTTTTGTGAAAGACTACCTAACAAACTGTGACTAACGTCCATCAACAATAAGCCAACAACCAACCATGCCTCTTGGGGACCTAGCATTTATATATCCTCTGAAAAGCCCCCAGAAATCAAAATCAAAATCTATCTGCAGCTGGCAAAATCACCCCTCACAGAGGACGAGGCAAATCATAGTCAGCTGCTGAGGTCAAACTAAAACAGCCCCATATCTCACACCTGGGATTAAAACAAAACATATTCTTATACTATTTTTCTGTTTTAAAAAGAAACCAAAAATTCCAGAAGTCTCACTGTACCACCTCCTGTTTGCCATTTTCAGCTGTCAAGGACTTCGTGATTGTTCCCTTGCACACAACTCCCGAGACCTCGGTTAAAGAGATAGATGAGCTGGCTGATGTCTACGCGGATGTGAAAAGCCAATGGAAGGCAGAGGTGAGGACCTCTGTGCTTGTTTCATTCCATCAAGCAACACCAGTTATTGAGTGGGAGGGCAGGGGACAGATTACTTGCAAGCCACTACAGATTCACAGCCACGTCCTAGGCTTTTCTTCAGCCCTAAACGTCCTTCTTGCTAAAGCCGCCTGGGCCTGTCCCAGCGGGTCTTGGGAATTCATGCTCTGCTGCATTTATGATGGAGGTCAGCATTTGGCACTGAGGCCTAGGCAATGTGCTGAGAGTACACAAGAACAAGTGAGTTTAATCCTCTCAATAGTCTAACAAGGGGCTGGGGAGATGGAGAGATAAAGGGCTCGTCCTGAAAGCATTAGGACCTGAGTTCAGTCCCCAGAAACCATGAAACAATAGACAACAGGAGAGAGAGAGAGAGAGAGAGAGAGAGAGAGAGAGAGGGAGAGAGAGAGAGAGAGAGAGAAAGAGAGAGAGAGAGAGAGAGAGAGAGAGAGAGAGAGAGGAAGCAGGAGCACCTAAGGAACACTCCCAAGATTGTAGTCTGGCTTCCACAAGCACGCCTACATGTGTGCATGCCTACATGTTTGCATACCTACATGTGTGCATGCCTACATGTATATTTGCACATGTGTACTCCCTGCCACACATACTAAGCAATCCTACAATTTGTCCCGATTCACAGATGAGAACAGTGAGGTATAGAGGTCGGGAGTGTTTCAGAGGCAAGTGGCAAGATCATGTAAAGGAGAAGGAGGCTGCTCCTCAAAACAGCCGACACCTCTTTAGGAAGGCTCTGAGGGCTTGAGGAAGCACCTGGTAAATGGGGAAGCGCTCAGATGGCTCTCCTACCAAATTCCTCTTTTTTCCTTTCGGAATGTGATGCTGAGAGTCCCTCTTCCTCCTCAGTTCCTCTGCTCAAGGTACAAAATGAGTCAAGTGTGGACACAGATGGTCAAAACTGACCATCAAGAAGCCCAGGGGTGTGTTTTATTGTTTACTTGTAAGATCGAGGACAAATGATGAATCCCACACACTCAGCAAGAGTATACTGAGCATCTATCGATCAATAGGACCCCAGGAAGAAACCTTGGAGGAGGAACCGTCAGGAGGGCAGACTGAAGTTTGACTGTTAATGCTTCAAGCTCCTGGTTGTGTGGCCTAGAGCAGTCTGCACGTTCCCTCTAAGGGTTAGAGTCTAACCTGTTCCTGCTGTGGCTAATGGCGCTTTCAAACGAAGCTGAATTGAGTTCACTCCATGCTAGGGTACATAAGTCAGGGATAATGTTGTGTCCTTAATCTCACGGGAAACCCTAATTACAGATATCAAAATAAATTGTTCTTAAGGAAAACTCACAAGTCAGCAATCATCCAAAACAATAGCACAAAAAAGGAAGTAAGCTGTTTCCTCTGTAGTGTGGGATATTAGAATTCTCTTCCCTTGGCCCTTGGGGGTGTCGTGGGGACACTTCCAACAGTTGGTGGTATAGAGTGGAAAAAGACAGTTAACTCTTAGGCCTGCAACCCTTAGGACTCTCTGTCTCCAAGGACCAAGCGTTAGGCATTAGTTTCTGACCCCAACACATACAATAGGACACAGAGAGACAACAAAGCAACTATCATCACACTACGCAAGTGCATTTTGCCTCTTGGGTACTGAGGTGTATACTCATTCATATTTGCTGCAGTGTTTATGGGAGGGGATGTCTTAGCTGGATTCCAGTGTTCTTGTCTACCTGTGCACACCCACCTACAGAGAGATGGTGACTAAGAACCGGATGGCTCGGTGGGTGAGCATCCTCTTTCCCACTCCTTCTAACTGTCACATCCTTGTCAAAACTGTGACTCACTTGGAATCTGTTTTCTCTTCTCTTAAAAGGGAAGCAAAGATGCAGGGCTGGAGAGATGGCTCAGGGGTTAAGAGAACTGACTGCTTTTACAGAGGACCCTGGTTTAATACCCAGCACACACATGGGAGCTCACGACTGTCTGTAATTCCAATTCCAGGGGATCCAACACTCTCACACAGACATACATGTAGGCAAAACACCAAGGCAAATAAAACAAAAATAAATAAATTTTTTAAAAGAAATGAAACAAAGACAGAAGCTCTGTAAGTTTGCTGTGGCATAGCAGTGTAGCAGAAAGTATGTCTGAAACAACTCTGAGCTGCTTGTTCCTGCTGGCCAGGCTGCAGAGCCAAGGCCGGTGTGCCAGGACAGGGTTGCTCCTTCCAGGGCCTCTGGCCTCTGCCTGCTGATTCTCATCATCTTCTGCTGCCTTTCCTCTGTGTCTTCCTGTGTTCTAACCACCGATTAAAGTTTACTTATTTAAATTCCTTCACTTACTATGGTCACACTGGGGATCAAAGCCAGGAGCAAATCCCCACCCTGGTCTGTATAAGGCAGATCTCTATGTTGAAAGCCAACCTGGTTTCTAGAATGAGTTCTAGGACATCTAGGACTATACAGAACTATACCATTTTCAAAACCAAACCAAACCAACCAACCAACAACCAAACATACCTCTTTGTTCACTGGGCGTGGAAGGTGGGTCCTTGCAGGTGGTGGAAAATGAAGGCACGAATGTTTTCCAGTGCTTACCAAGTGATGGGTCTAAATCATGCCTTTCAGAATTTCATCTTCATGGGTGATTTCAATGCCGGCTGCAGCTATGTCCCCAAGAAAGCCTGGCAGAACATCCGTTTGAGGACGGACCCCAACTTTGTTTGGCTGATTGGGGACCAAGAGGACACCACAGTCAAGAAGAGCACCAGCTGTGCCTATGACAGGTAAGGGCCTCTACAGAGGCTGCCTTTGTCCCAGGGCAGTCTGAGGAGTCAGCTCCATTTCAAACCTGTTAGCTAAGATTTCTTTGCTAGGGACGATGTAAACAGTGCCCACCCTACAGTCCCAATACCAAACCGAGGTAGGGGGTCCACTAAAGTTCACTCCAGGGAACTCATGAGATTGTCGGGTTTCCTTATAGATCCTAGGTGGGGGTGCTTACTCCTTATTAGAGTGTGGGTGCTCCCCTGCCAAGTGGCCATACCAGGAAGTCTTTACTTAGCAGAGACTTTTCCACAACTGCATAGATAAAGCCTGGATCCCTTAATCTTATAAGACTTACACACTCTATCCCTTCCCCAGGCCATGGGCAGTTGGGGATGAGTTGCACGCTCAGTTGTTAGGGAGGGTCTGGAAACTCAGGAACTGGTCTTGTAACCCTCCCTACCCTTCTTTGTGGAGATGTAAGCAGTCAACAATCCCAGCTGGGCACAGGTGACTGTCCAAGGTGGTGGTTGTTTGGCGTGGAGGCTACCCCTGTACAAGGGCCCTCTAGTTTCTTATGCAGTATACAGCAGTATATGGTTGTACTAAAACTTAGCAGTGGCCAGCACTGATGTCAAAAGGGCCTGAGTTCAAGTCCCAACTCCACCACTTGAAGTGCTGTGACCAACCAAGACTCATACTTTGTGTTGGTTTTCTCACTTGTAAATCACAGATGGTAGCATTGAAAGCAACTCAGTTGTGAGGACATAGTGAGGGTTGAAGAAATGACACACGTAAAACTTTTAAAGCAGTGCCTGTCCTTTGACCAATGCTAAATACATTTGTGTGTTCTTAGATGATACCTAGAACATTCAGGAAGCTATGGCCACAGGTGATTCCTGTGTTGTTATCAATCTTATCCCAAACATAGGCCACAGTTGGTCACCCCACCGCCATCACTGGCCATTCAGCAGATACCAGGGATTTGCTGCTATAAACACTGCTGAAACATACAGCCCACTTGTATACCTTGAGCCAATGTTTGCAACCCTTAGGTACTACTTGAAAAAGTAAGGGGCAGCGAGGTGGCTCAACAGGTAAAGGCACTTGCCACACAAGTATTGAAGAACTGAGTTTGAGTCCCCAGAACAGGAAGGAGACCCCTAGCTCCACAAAGCTGTTCTCTGGTCTTGCATGCTTGCGGTCACTTGATCCCCAACAAAGAAATAGCTTTCAAACTTAAAGTGAGAATATTTAATGCAACAGTATTCATACTTTGTGATTCAAGACAGGGTTTTGTCATGTAGCCCAACATGGCTCCAGACTCACTCTTTGGCCCAGAATGATCTTGAACTCTTGGTTTTTCTTCCTCAGACTCCAGAGTGCTGGGATTACAGCATGTGCCACTATACCTGACTTGAATAGTTTTTAAAATTATTGCTATACAGACACGCAGATACACGTGTTTAAATAGTGACAGTCATTGTGCACTTTAACTTTCCCTGGGGTTTTTCAAGCACTGTCAGCTCTGTTCTCTGAGTCAAGAGGAACATGAGGATATCTGAAGTATGTGAATGCCAGTGACCATCCACAGCAGAAACCACAGACAACAGTGGGGGAAACCTGAGTCCCACAGTGCCCCCTGTTCTCAGCCCTCAGCTTGCTGAGGAGGGAGCACAACCTTCCTCGTGGTGTGCTTACTTCTTACGTTTGAGGTCTGAATTTACACCCATTTCTTGGTCACCTTTGTTCCTCTTGGGGCTTTTTGAGGCCACAGTTTCCCTTTTGGCTATTATTGTTTCAGCCTTCAAAAGTGGAAGCCCAGGGTGAGAACTTACCATCTCTCAAGCTCCCAGGCCTTTCTTCCCATTCTTATGAGTCTTCAGCCAAGCTGGGGAGATGGCGCCAGCTCACTCATGCCAGCTATGGGATCCATGGCAGTTCAAACCCAGAAACCAAGCCACCACTCAGAAGTAGAAAAGCTCAGGGAAGAGCCACAAAAGAAGGGCAGTTTCATCCACTTTCCACAAATTAGGCAGGGCACTAAGATTACATAGAATTACCTGCTTCGCCTCCCTTGGCAAATGCTAGAGTCCAATTCTTTGTTTCTTTCTTCTAAGCTGTTGTTGTTGTTATGTGTCTCTGTTGGTGAATGCAAGTGAGTATGTAGGTGCATGTACCTGGAGGTCAGAGATACATGTCTGTCTTACTGTCTTGAGATAGGGTTTGTCTTGAATTTGTTTGGAAAGGTTAACTTACTGGTTATAATCTATTATCAAGGGAAACCAAGACAGCACCTTGAAGCAGAAACTGAAGCAGAGACCATGAAGGAATGCTGCAGATTGGCCTCGTCCCTCTAGCTTGCTCAGCTGCTTTTCTTTTCTTCTTCATTTACTTGTTTTCTTTTATTGAGAATTGACTTTTTTCATACAATGCATTCTGATGATGGTTTCTCCTCCCCCACTCCTCCCAGTTTCTCCCCTCCTTCCCTCCTTTCCAGATCTACACCCTTTCTGTTTCTTGTTAGAAAACAAACAGGCTTAGAAGCAATAATAAAATACAATAAGATAAAACAAAAAATTGGAATAGGACAAAACAACCAAACAAGGAAAAGAGCCTAAGAAAAAGCATAAGAAATGTGTATAGATGTATACATTCAAATACACAGGAATCCCACAAGAACCCCGAACCAGAAGTCACACTATATATACAAAGGAGCTGTAAGATAGAAGGGGAAAAATGCCCTGACTTAACATTAGGACAGAAGGAGCCTCCAAAGATGCTGTTGGATTTGTTTTGTGTTGTTGAGTAGAATCCTATCTCCTGCTGGGCTTGAAGCCTAGCCTTATTAAGAATTTGTTCTCTCAGTGAGACTCCCTTGGAGAAAACAAAATTTTCACTTGCAAGTGATAGTCAATTAGTAATAGTTTCAGGGTTAGAGATGGGAGCGTGTCAACACATCTCCTTTCTGCTCTAGGATCCCGTCTGGTGCAGGCTCATGCAGGCCCTAGCATGCTGCCATGGTTTCTGTGTGTTCATATGTGTGCCAGCCATGTTGTACCTATGTAGCTCTTGACTCCTTTCTGTCTTCCATTCCCTCTGCCTCTCATACTCTTTCTGCCTTCTCTTCCTCAGAGTTTCCTGAACCCCGAGAGGAAGGATTTGATGGAGACTTCCCTTTCAGAGCTTTTCCTAGGTCTCTCACTCTCTGCGTAATGTCTGACTGTGGGTCTCTGTGTTTGTTCCTATCTGCTACAAGAAGAAGCGTCTCTGGCGATAACTGAGCAAGACATGGATCTATGAATATAGGAGAATGTCATCAGGAGTTATTTCATTGCTATGTTCCTTTAGTGGAACAATAGTATTTAGTTTCCCCTAGGTCCCTGGCCTATCTAGTCTCAGGCTCTGGTCACCCAAGCAGTTTGGGTATGGGTTCCAGCTCATGGAATGGGCCTTAACTTAAATAAGATATTGGTTGGTTACTCCAAGCATTGTGCCATTATTGTAGCAGCGTAACCTGCAGGTAGGTCACTCTTGTAGGTAGAAAGTTTGTAGGTGGATTGGTGTTTACCATTCTCCTTTGGTAGCATGCAGAGTAACTAAAGTCCAGTATTAACAATACTGGTCCATAAGGGTGAAGGTTCTAGGTAGGCTCCAGCTTGACTTCTCTGTGATCGTGAGTTGTATAGGTGTTGCTTCAGCAATCAGGCCTTACTGTTGACTTGTGGAGAGCCTTGGCAATATCCTGGACTGTTTGGGTGTCCCCATGGGACCTCTTTGGCTAACACCTTGACTGGGTATAAACCATTCCCAGTCCTAGAAGCTTCATTCGGTGATGAGAGATGTCCAGTAGGGGCTCCATCGCCCCCAGTATTTGTCAGTTTCATTTAGCACCCTCATATATGCTATATTATAGGAAGCTTCTATTGTACTAGGTTTCCTAATGACCCCTCAAATGGCCCTAACTTTACCTCTTCTTCCCTGTATTCCCTCCCTCTCCCCTTTCTTCCCTTCCCCTTCCTGCTTGATCCTCTTTTTTCAATCCCCCCACCTCATTCTTGCATAACTATCTGTTCTATCTCCCCTTCCTAGGAAGGTCAACCTCTCCCCCCTAGTCCTTTACTCTCTACCTAACCTGTGTGGTTATACAAACTGTAGCTTGCTTATCTATGACTTAACAGCTTACATCCACATATAAGCAAATACTTAACAAATGCATACCATATTTGTCTTTCTGGGTCTGAGTTACCTCACTCAGGATGATTTTTTCCTAGCTTCATTTACTTGCAAATTTTATGAATTCATTTTCAATGGCTGAGTAATATTCCATTGTGTAAACGTGCTACATTTTTCTTTTTCCATTCATCCATTGATAGATATCTAGGTTGTTTCCCATTAATGGCTATTCTGAATAGTGTAGCAATGAACAAGTTTGAGCAACTGTTTCTGTGGCAGAATGAAGCATCCTTTGGGTATCTGCCCAAGTGATACAGCTGCCTCTTAAGGTAGATTGATTCCTATCTTTCTGATGAGCTGCCACATTGATTTCCATAGTGGCTGAACAAGTTTATACTCTCACCAACAATGGATGAGTGTTTCCACCCCCTCTCCAGCATGTGCTGTCACTTGCATTATTGTTTTTAGTCACTCTGACTGGTGTAAGATGGAATCTCAAAGTAGTTTGATTTGTATTTTACTCATGGATAAGGATGTTGAACACTTCAAGTGTTTTTTTTCCAGCCATTTTTGCTTCACGTTTTAAGAATTCTTTTTAAAAATCTTTATCCCACTTTTAAATTTGGTTATAGGTTTTCTTGATGTCCATGTTTTGAGTTCCTTATATATTTTAGATATTAGCTCTCTTTTGGATGTGTAGTTGGTAAGCTACCCTCTGTCCAAATGACCATGCCCTTTAGCTTACTTTTTATTTTCATGAGGTCCCATTCATTAATTTTTAAATTATTGGTCTTAATGCCTGTGCTATTGGTGGTCTATTCAGAAAGACTTTTCCTGTGCCAATGAGTTAAAGACTATTCCCTATTTTCTCTTCTATCGGATTAAGTGTACCTGGTTTTAGGTTGAGGTCTTTGATTCATTTGGAGTTGAGTTTTGTGCAGGGTGATAAATATGGATCTATTTGCATTCTTCTACATGCAGACATCCAATTTGACCAGCCACATTTGTCGAAGATGCTGTCTGTCCTTTTTCTAGTATGTATTTCTGGCTTCTTTATCAAAAATCAGGTGTGCATAGGTGTGTGGATTTATTTCTGGTTCTTCAACTCTATTTCATTGATCAGAAAGTCTGTTTTGTGGCAATCCCATGCTAGTTTTATGGCTATAGCTCTGTAGAACAATTTATCAGGAATGGTGATACCTCTTGCAGTTCTTTTATCATTCGTGAGTGTTTTATAAATTACTTTGGATACACAAAACTGAAGTACTCCACTACTAAAGCTCAGGCCCTCCTGCCTAGGGATGATACTGCCCACAGTGGGCTTGATCCTCTTATATCAATTAACAATTAAAAATAATGCCCCACAGACATGCCCTCAGGCCAGTCTAATGGAGGAAATTCCTCAAACTGAGGTTCCCTCTTCCCAGATATTTCTAGGCTTTTGACAAGTTTACAAAAATTAATCAGCACAGAGAGCAAGCTAAACTCAGCTGTGGGCATGAAGCACTCACTACAGAAATGGGTTAGACTGTTCAATAGACTCCAGAGTTAAACTCAGACCTCCCCTTTATTCCAAAAGTCTACAGCTTGGACTAATTCATGCATCGTCTGTCCTCCCTGTCCTCACTCCAGGATTGTGCTTTGTGGACAAGAGATAGTCAACTCCGTGGTTCCCCGTTCCAATGGCGTCTTTGACTTTCAGAAAGCTTATGAGTTATCTGAAGAGGAGGTAAGAGTACCAACTTCTCTTTCTGATTCAGCACTCTGGAGATGTGGGAGGGCTGCTCTTGAGTCTGAAGAGCTACAGATTTGAAGACCTGCCAAGACTTCCCAGGAGCAGGACCAAGAGCAACATTCGTCAGTTTCTACCGGGTGACCCCCAAACATTTCATCTGTCCCTTCTACTCCTGTCTGTAGTCATTGATAAAGCCGTGGCATGTCCCAGGCATTCCTTAATCCCCAGATCTACTTCCGTTTTCCCCTTACAGGCCCTGGATGTCAGTGACCACTTTCCAGTTGAGTTTAAGCTACAGTCTTCAAGGGCCTTCACCAACAACAGAAAATCTGTTTCTCTAAAGAAAAGAAAAAAGGCAATCGCTCCTAGGTATCATGCTGCCATTTTTTGGGAAGCCATTCCTTGCTTCCAAATAAAATAGCTCTCAGGTCTAAGCTATCTGCACGCTCAGGAATCAAGACTGGCCAAGCTGCTTTCATTGTCCACTTGAGATAATTTTGCCTGGAACCAAGTTGGGAGGAGAGACTTCTGTTACATTACCATGACCACGACAGCATCTATCACTGGTACTCTGTGAAACACAGCCACAATTTAGGCAGCAGGACAGATATCATCTGTCAGTCCAAGCTGCCAAGGTCACAGGGCACTCCTGTTTCCCAGAAATGAGCTCAAATGGCAAGATTTGGCATGGCATGATATTTTATGATGGAGGCAATGAAACTCACTTGTCTGGGGTCAGGCCATGGCAACATCATGCAGGGAAGAGGAATGAAGGACACTCCCACTGTGGTGTCTTGCTCATCCCTACCCACAGCCCACCCCTACCCACAGCCCACCCCTACCCACAGCCCACCCCTACCCACAGCACACCCCTACCCACAGCACACCCCTACCCACAGCCCACCCCTACCCACCGCACACCTGTACTCACAGCACTGTGTATAAGCCATCGCCATATTCTGAGCTCAGTCTTCCGACATCATGAAGGTTTCCTTTATCTGACAGCCAGCCTCACTTTGCACTGCATACTCCAACAGCATGTTTTCTCCCTTTCTCCCTTTCCTCTTTCTCCTTGTCCCCTTCCCTGAAGGGCTCAGACTTGTACGCCTGTCCTGTTCCAAATGTCCCCAGTTCCATATCCCACGTCTCCTTGCAACACTGACCACACTGTGTTTGTTAACCATGGCCAGCACTGCAACTCACTCCAAGTCCAGGTTCAGTGCAAGCCCCATTGGCCAACTCAGACCAGATGCTTTGTTCCCTTCCTGTCACTCCTGGAATCTAGCAGTGTGGTGCCATCTTGCTTGTATGCAGGGCACCCATTTTTATGCACTTCGCTTTGTCTTCCTGGATATTCTTTCTTTACTCTTGCACATGAACACCTGTACTTAGGAAGAGTGAAGAGCAATGGCCCGTCTGGCCCCATTCTCAGTCTGGGAAGCAACCCCTCCAAACAGCTGCGGGCTCTTCGAGGGTGTCTGCACATAAACAAGCACCATGTGTAACCTGAAGAAATACAAAGTATACTACACTGTAAATATGGGTCTGAGTTGCTCTTTTTCCTTAATGTACTGGGGACTGCATGACTTTAATGTAAGTAAAAGGACCATGAGTCTTTGTGTTAGCTCCGTCACCGTGACAGATGTTCTGAGATCATCGTCATCCTGACAGATATCCCAGATCATCTTAAAAGGAGGGGCTGTATTTTGACTTGTACTTCCAGAAGTTTTGATCTATGGCCCTTGGCTCTGTGGCTTCTGGGTCTGTGAAAAAGAACATGTGGTGGAACAATAACAACAACAACAACAACACACACACACCACATGCACATGAGGTGGGCTCTTCTGGCCACCACAGGCCAATATACAAGCAAGAAAGGCACTCATACACATAATAAACATGGGGTAGGGAAGAATAAACCCAGTTTCCCTTCCAGAGCACAGTTTCTCCTGTGACCTCCAACCAAGCTCTACTTCTTACAAGTGTTCCATCTCCCAGTAGCATCCTGATCTGATATATCAACAAGTCTTTTCTATGTGAACCTCTAGAAGCCACTACAGTTCCAAATGGTGGAGCTAATGGCTGGGATTATATACCATTATATACCATCTCGCCAAGGTAATAAAATCAAGGTAATAAAAGGGCCCTGATTAAGCTTGAGATGTCTTTCCCAAATGCCCAGCTCATCTCATATTGAGATTCTATTGTCTAGTAATGATCTAGTCTTTAGGGGAAGACGGTAAGGCTGTTGAGACTTTAGAAGATTTCACCATACCCAGAAACCACCATATCCAGTCCCCAAATGATAAAGTACACTATTCATATATGAGCCAGTTCTGGAGAGACAGGTCCTCTGACCTCTGCACCCAAGTACCAAAATTTCCCTGGCTGGTGTGGCTAGGACAGGAACCCTGGGCGATGGGCTTGGGACCCGCTAACAGGGAGACAGGAAAGAGGTGGACTGGACATCAAAAGGTCCTTCCCATGCCTCTGCCTTGGGGGTCAATGGGTCTGGACACCCTGAAGTTTTGACCCAGACTACATGTTCTTTTGTCTCTGCCCAGTGGCAGGTTAGAGTCACAAATGGGTGTCTCTGCAAGCTGTCACTGCCAAACTCAGACAGGCAGAGGAGTTATTTTTACTCTTCATGACTGAGCATTGCATAATCCTCCTGTACATCCCAGTCACTAGGCTAAGGGACCTCCTTTTATCCTACCTTCCCATCCTTCTCTCCTTTCTTTTTGAGAAAATGTTCCATGTGTCTCAGATTGGTCTCAAACTCAGCTATGTAGCTGAGGATGGCCTTGAACTTCTGACCCTCCTGTTTCCACCTTCCCACCTGATGAATGCCAGCATTATAGATGCCGGCCACCACTCAAGGTTTCATGCAGTGCTGGAGATAAAACTAAGCAAGCACGTTGTGTGTGCTAGACAAGCACTCTACTTGCTGGGCCACAGCCCCTGCCCCTAGGCTGTGCCCTAAAAATGTGTTGTCTGGGCAGGCAGGATGGCTCAGAGGGTAAAGACATTTCTTGCCAACTCTGACAACTTGAATTTGATCCCCAGAATGGACATGGTGGGAGGGAAGAACCCAGTCCTTCAGGTTATCCCTGGACCTCTCCACATGTGAACACCCCCTCCCAATAAATAAATGTAATAAAAATTAGAATATCAGTGTAAAAAGTTGTAGCCTTAACCTTCTCATGGGATTCTGATCACAAGTGATGGCTGATGCTATCCACATTGTATAGTTGAGAAGTCAAAGGACTTCCCCAAGATCACACAGCTAGAGAAGACGGAGCCCGGAGCTGATCATTTACTAGGACAGGTAGAGACAGTTTCTGGGCTGGTACTGGGGAACCCAATCATTTTAGGGGGTCACAGAAGTGATAAATTTTTAGTTGAAGAAAAATATATTATACAATGCTAATGTTTTATTTGTAACCTACATAGATATAAAATATAATTTTTCAACTTTTTTTGATAGAAGAATGGACCTAGGAATGGAAATATAGCTAGGGCCCAGGAGAGTCCTAACAGGATACCTACTTACCTTTGCTAGCAGAACCAAAGTCAAATATAGGTCTGTGTTCCTCCAAAGGTCATGTTCTCCTGAGCATCCTCTGCTACTGGTGAGGAAACCCAAGTTCAGGTCCAACAGGGAAATGCTGGGCCAAGACCAGCATACATGGTCTTCTATCGCCACCTGGTGACTTTTCTGGGAACTTCTGTTTAGGGTTCAAGTCCTAGCACCCACAGGGCAGCTCACAATGGTCTGTAACTCGAAGATCTGACACCCTCACACAGACATACATGCAGGCAAAAGACCAAAGCACATAAAATAAAAATAAATAAAATAACAAGGTAATTAAGGAGGACGATCTAGGAAGCAGCCAGTGCCCTTTGTGTCAGGACTCCATGCTAGAGTAGGTGTAGGGAACCCTCTCTAGGCTGTCATGCTCTGGGCTCTATATTCTCTGTGTGACACTGGGAGAGTTATTTGACTTCTTATCTATAGAATGTGGATAGCATCAGACATCACTTGTGACCGGTTCTAGGCTGTCGTGGAAATTCACACATTTTGTTTTGTACATAGACACACACATGCTCTCACAAGCAGTCTTCATCAGTTACTGTCCAGATTAGACGTGTCTAAAACAGACATATCACCAGCCAACATACAGCTTGAAATTATCTAGCAGCCATATTTTTGAAAAGTAGAAGTAAATAAATAGAATAATGTATTTTAGAAATGGAAACCCGAGGATCAGCGTGTGTGGATCAGATCTAGGTCTCCTGCCTTTGGGTTTGGTTTTTGTTGTTTTATGGGAACACAGCTCTGCCCAGTGCTTTCCAGTGCTTTCGGTCTGCTTCTACCTGATAGCAGCATGGTTCAACGTCTGTATGAGAGGGACCAGATGGCTCACGAGAGTGAAAACATTCACTCTCCAGGCCTTCACAGGGAGAAGGATTTAAACGCTCTGCCTTTGTAATCTTAGAATTACTGATGGTCTTGTTCACATTTCCTACCACCCTAAATCTTCAAACAAACAAACAAACAAAAACCTAGGAGCCTCTTACACTCAGAGAGCATCTCAATATGCAAGAGGCATTTAAAGTGCTCAGTTACACATGTGGGTCATGAATACCCACTTGGAGATGCGGGCTTAGAAAAATGCCTGTAAACCCTATATGGGTGTTTATTAAACATACAAATAGCCTATCTGCCTGCCTGCCCTTCCTTTGTTCCCTCCCTTCATCCCTCCATCCCTTCCTCCTTCCTTCCATCCTTCCTCTACTCCTTTGTGTTCCTGTGTGAATGTGTGTGTATGCAAGCCTACAGCCAGAAGAGGTTGTTGGGTATCATTCCCAGTGACTTTACATCTATTTCTTTCAGGCAGGCTCTCTCTGAACTTAACCCTAGTGAGCCTCCTGACTGCCCTGCTGGAGTTACAGGTATGAGCCAGATGTCTGGCTTCTCATGTAAACGCAGCGATCCAAACTCTAGTCCACGTGATTACACAGCAAGCATTCTTAACTGCTGAGGTATTCTCTGGCCCCTTCCCACCTTCCTTTTTCCATATTAGGACATGATCTCATATAGCCCAGGCTGGCCTTGAATTTGCTATGTAAACAAGGACGATGACTTTGGAGTTCTGATCCTTCTGCTTCCACAGCCAAACACTGGATGTTGCCAAACCACCTTCCTGCAGTGCTGGGGATCTGGGGGTTGAACCCAGGACTTTGTGTATGTTAGGCAATACCTCTACTTTCTGAACTATATGTCCATCCTCCAGTACTTCTTGGCTGGCCTTCCAGGGATGATTAAGGCATAAAATTTTAGGACAGCTGCTGTTAATAATGAACCTATGTCTCGATCCATAGCTTTAGGGTGGTATTAGCTATATGGCGCTGCCCCTGGGAGAACTGAAGAAACAGCCCCTGAGATGGTCATATAGTAGGGTCAGGTAGTATGCTCATCGAGGAAGCTGATCCTCTTCTGAGCAACTTGGACTTGCTGCTGCTAGAGACAACTCAATTCATCGCCCACATGGATAGAGCCAGGCACTGTACCAGAGGCTTGCTAAGCGAGACTTTAATGACAGACTGCCGGTGACCAGCCACAGGGAGCTTGCTCCAAGACTGTCCACTTTCCTCACTGCAGGCCTCTCTCCGTCTGTGAGTTCCACGATATGCTCTCTTATGTCCTGGGAGCCCAGCAGAGGCTCCAACGACTCCAGTAAGCCCAGTGGGTTACTGGTGTTTGAGTAAATTCAGCAGGTGTTTTCCCAGCCACTCTGCCACGTCCGGCTGCTGTGTGACTTCCAGGACAGTATATTTCCATAGTGGTCCTTGGTCACTCTGTCTGTCTTTTGTTCTCTCTGACTCACAGCTGATTAGGGGAAACCAGGTTGAGTTAGTTTATTCACTATTTTCAGGAGCTAGTTGTCTGCAAAATTTCAGGATAAAGGGACAAACCTGTAAAGGGCTGGAGAATCCTTTGGAGGTGGCTCTTGTGAGACTCCTTTGTCGAGTTCACTGTTCAGACTGACAGTCTGCCCTTTTGACTAGATTGGAGAGTACCTCAATGTCCTGAGTTAACAAGGCAAACTTGTAAATGTTATGGTTTTGCAAAGAGCTATGTGCAGGTTTGGGCTCGCTCCCTATGGATGTCTCCTAAGCAATGAGGTACTGTGGACACCAAGGCCCGCGGGGACTCCATGAAGCATGATTTTCGTGTCTGGGATTCTGTTTGGGAATGCTTTCCAATCAAAAAGAGGAAGACCCAGCCGGGCGGTGGTGGTGCACGCCTTTAATCCCAGCACTTGGGAGGCAGAGGCAGGAGGATTTCTGAGTTCAAGGCCAGCCTGGTCTACAGAGTGAGTTCCAGGACAGCCAGGACTACACAGAGAAACCCTGTCTTGAAAAAACCAAAAAAAAAAAAAAAAAAAGAAAGAAAAAAGAGGAAGACCCATCAAGATGACCCCAATAATCGACCCAATAAAGACTGGCGATCAGAAGGCAGGTGTGCTGGGCTAAATTCTGGGTACGGTGCAAGTCTTCACTGAGAGTGTCTTGTCAAATCACCTGATTTGGAAACAGGTCATTGCTGTTGTGGTTAGGAAGTGAGGTCATCTGGAGAGGCATGGGCCCTTGTCCAATGTGCTTGATATCCTTATATGATAGAGGTTTTGTGAAGACAGCCCAGGCTGACCTGTGTGATACTGTGGTGTCAAAAGCCAAAGAGTACAAGCCTGCCCTCAAGCCACAAGAGCATGAAGGAGGCAAAAAGTGGCTCCTCTTCCAGATCCCAGACAGCATGGACCAGTGGATCCCTTGATTCCTGGATCTCCAGCCTCCAGAGTGGCAACAGAATACACTTCCATTGTCTGAAGTCTCCCAGATTTTCATAGCAGAGAAAAACAAATACAGGAGGGAACAGAGATTTGATGAAGAGTTAGGCCATGGCTGTGGGTCCAGGACAACCCAGGGACACGTCAGCTGTGGCAGAAACGGGTTAAATGTGTAGAGGTCCTTTTTCTTTATTCTTGTTCGGGGTTCATGGTGATAGGACACAATCCAGCTGTCGCCCATCTAGAAGTCACATGACCTGTTCTCACTAATAAAATGCAAGAGTTAGTAACAACGCTTGTCAGCACCAGGCCAAGGCCAAGATGATTAAGATGCTGTCAGGCATGGGGGCCATGAGAATTTCAGGCAAGAGTTCCAGGCCAACCTGAGCTTTACACGAACCTTTATCTCAGAAAAAAAATGAGTGAACAAAAAGCTTTCGTGGTCCCAGTGTCTCTACACTCCCTATCTTTCTCCTCTTTTCACTGGACACAGAGGACTCTAAAAAGAAAAAGTCTGAGTCATTGGCAGAGCCACCAGATGGGGGCAACGTCTCCCAGGAAGAGCAAGAAAGCTGCTACTCAGCATCATATTGGGCTAGGCTGGGACAAATACATCTTCAATGAGTGTAGGGAAAAGAAAAGAAAGAAAGAAAGAAATGTATCTTTATTTGTTTAAACAGTTGGGACTTAGGAGCAGGGCGTCTCTGACTGCAGGGCTCTGAGGGGCGAGTGAAGCAGCCAGAGGAGGTGAAAAATTCTTCCCTGAATTGTAGGATACACTGGGACAGAACAACTCTGCTGTAGATACCATCAGTCTAATGCAGAAGAATATACAATAAGAGATGGTTGCTCTCCTAAGCACCGTGCAGGTTCAGCAAGCTCCTCCCCTGCCCAGGCCTGCTGATGCGGCACTGGATCTCCCCAGGAAAAGGAGCAGCATTGCTAGTGATGGTTGGTAGGGTGGGGGCAGCTTTGCAAGGAGCAGAGTTCTTTGTGTATAGACAGGAGCCCCAACACAGGATGACAGTACACCCCAGAAGTGTATGCCTGTGGTCACTTCTTTAGGTCCATCTCTCCCAAGGAGGCGGGGCTCAGCAGCACACGGAGTGAAGTAGGGCTGGGCCGCAACATCTCCCATCTGGCTGGCGCAGATGGATGATAGGGGGAAAGGAGCCACTGAGGCCTTTCCCAAGCCAAGTCACATGATGTCATCTGATCGCCGTGGATTAGGGAAAATGCCATTTTTGATGTAAAATGACTTTGAGATGGGATGAGTTTTGGCATGAGCTGGTGTCCTGTAGTCCTTCATGACATCCCCTAGAACACAGCAGAGGCCTAGATGAACAGGGGTCACCACTATTCTCCTTCTAGCCCCTCTCCCCATATGGTGGGGGAGTCAACAGTGATGTGCTGTTAAACCAGGGGCAAGTCTTCTGTCACTCAGGAATAGCCACTGCCTTTCAATGTCCCTGATCCCCTTCCAGTGGATGCTCAAAACTCCTTACGATCCGGCAGCTAAAGGCTCCATAGTATGGTGGGAACTCAGGACTCGCACAGCCCCTTGGCCAAGGTCTGTTCAGCACTTAAGCCATTTGTCACTTGGGCCCCTCACCCAACCCTAAGTTCACTTCTCATGCTTCTTACTCCTGCTACTGTCAGGACTGTCCCTCATCCCACTGTACAGAAAGATCTCTAGGGGCTGCCCAAGGCCAAGCTAGCTCCCCTGATGCCCACTACTGCAAATTCTCCCTGTCGAACCAATAACAATAATAATTTATAATAATAACACTGATAACTATGCTTGTTATCATTTTATTGAGCACTTACTGTGTCTGAGGCATCAAGCCGTTGCCTTATATATACATAAGGGAATTTTTGACTGACCCAGCTGAGACCCGGATAATGTCCCCTAATCTCTTCCCTGTGACTTCTTCGCACCATATGCAATAAGCTGCCTCTCTGTTTATAATTAGGGTGGGGGACAGCATCAGTGAGCAGAAGGTCTGGCATCTGTTCCCCAGATGACACCTGAATTGGGCTTGGGTTTAGGGTGTGAGGTGAGAGGCTTATGAAGTGTTCTAGAGATTTTGGGGCAACCATGGGCTTGAACAGACGATGGTCTGCCTTCTGGCTATAATCCACCACGACCCTAGCAGCCAGAGAACACTCAGAATCAGGCTACCAGCATGGCTGTTGACACTCTCAAGCCTGGCTGCCCAGTTACATTTGTCTGCTGATACTCATGAATAATCTTTAGAATATGTTCCATACCACAGTATTGTACACTCATACAAAAGTTATTTGTTACTTTTGTGTCCTGTGTGTGTATTTTCAAAACCTACCAACACAGTGGCTTCACAGACAGCGAACATGGGCCTGTGAGGCAGAGCAGGGGAGGAAGACGCTGGGCACTTAAACTGAAATGCTCTCTGTGAATATAAGAAGTCAGGTCCTTTTTGGAAGAGATCAGTGCCGTCTCACTACCCAGGACAAGACTCTGTAGTGGGCCTTCCATATTACTTGTCTGCCAGGGTAGCCTCCCAGTCCTGAGGCCCATATCCTGGGTGAAGTCTTACATACAGTCAGTGTGGTCCATAGACCAGCTGCATCAGCAGCTTCTGGGAACTTGGCCACAGTTTGGTGTGGAGCATTGGCCTAGTATGTGTGCAGTGCCCTGGATTCTACCCCAGCCTTTAACAACTGACTCCTATATCCAATAAAGGACTAAAAACAAAGCCCCCCCCCCACACACACACCATGGCTGCTGCCTGTTGTACAGTGTATATCTACTTATCTGACCTCTATGAAGGGTCCCTGTCAAAGTGTCTGGCAAACATCAGTTGCTCAATAGAATCTGTCAAATGAACAAAGAAAGCAGACTTCCCGCTCAGGTTGAGTTTGTCTTCTCAGCCTGATTGCTCCCAAGATCCTTTGAGGGGAGAGCTGAGATTCAAAATCCTGCTATACCTCTATGGGCTGCCCAGGAGGAGTCCACAGAGCTTACATCTCACAGGGCTTTGTGTTCTGAATTCCTGTCCCAGGGACTTTCCCATACCACTTCCCCCAAAATGCCAAGACAAAAAGAAGCAGGTATTGGCTTATTCCCATTTCTCAGATATAGAAACCAAGGCCCTGAGAGGTAAATGTTTTCATGAGATCACACTGTCCAGAAGCAGTAGAATCAGGATGTGAGATCTCCTCAACCTCATTTCAAATAATGGCCTCGTTTTGTTTACATTTGGTTTGGGTTTTGAGTTTTTTGAGACAGAGCTCAGGTAGCTCATGTCAGACAGTGATGAGACTGACTTTGAACTCTTGATCCTTCAATCTCTGTCTCTTGAGTGCTTGAGTTACAAGTGTCCAGCACCATGTTTGACATGTGCATATTTACTCATTTCACAGCTACCCAGTGTCAGTTCCAAGCAGGCAGCTGGGAGGCTGTGAAAAAAATTAACCAGGAAATTTTGGAACCCAAGAAGCCCTCCAGGCCCAATGGGCACACAGACTGCTGACTTGGCAGTTCTAGTGCGGTTCTGTAGACGCACCAAGATGCAGAGGTACAGTTAATATGACTGGAGGACCCGGGGAAGGCTCTTTAGGGCAGGTAGCAAGTAGCCTGGTAAAGGAAGGGGGAAGGTGCAGGGTGTGCTCTAGAAACCAGACCAGACACCAATCTTCAGGTAAGAAGACTCCTGGTCTGCTTGCAGGGTGCTGAGCTAGTTTGGTTCTGTGTGTCAGGAAGGAGGTAGTAGAGACTGAGGCTGAGAAGGAAGGTCAGTCCAGCCTGTCAAAGGCCTGGAATGGCAAGAGTGTAATGATCTTACCCACATGCCAGCCATATTCCCAGGAAGACACCATCGGGTACTTGTACTTCTTCTCTGGTATCAGTTGATGCCGCTCCTTGAGGTACAGGGTCCGGCCCTGGCCATCATGGGAGATGCCTTGGAAGAGCAGCTTCAGAGTGCCTGGGGTGGGAGGCTTCATTTCTAAGTCCTCTGGCCTGCCCTGAGTTGCTGTGTACTGAAGACCTCTTCTGGCCTGCCTCACTCTGCTTCCCTGGACTCCACTGGTCTCTGACCATCCTATTTGTGCCTCTTTTCTGACAGGAGAGCCGGCGGAAGGCACTGGGCCTGGTTTCAAGACTGACCCAATGGAGGCCTGCCAGGATTGATTCCTGGTCTTAGACCCCTGTTTCAGGTACTTGTGTCCATAGCGGGGATTCCAGGTGGTCCGAGCAACCACCTCCTTCTTTATTCGCTCCCCCCAGAAGGCCTGGTTTGAGGGGTTGAACAGTTCCCTCATGCTAAGGGGCCCAGGGGAGGGAAGGAAGATTCCTCTTCTGAAGCTCAGCAGTCTGTTTGGATGGCTTGGTGTCTGTCTCCAAGGAAACGTGTAGCCAATGAGAGCCAAGTTGCCAGGGCTGCTAGAGAGGAGGGGGTGGGATGGTAAGGGGACTAGGGTCACCTATTGGTGGGCCAGGCCAGGTCAAGTAGGAAAAGAAAGCAGAGCCATGGGCCAGTGAAATAGCTCTGTGGGTAAGAGTTCTGCCATGCAAGACCAGTGACCTGAGTTCTATCCTGGAACTCAGCGTGAAAGGAGAGTACTGACTCCCAAAAGCTGTCCTCTGATCTCTTTAGGTGTGTCTGCACTCACATGTCAAGCACTCACACACATATACACAAACACACATGTACACACATATACATGTGCACACAGTATGTAAATGATAACTTTAAAGAAAGAGAGCAAAGTCTGGCCATGACCTTCCCATGGTAACAAGTGTGTGTGTGTCCCACTCTTTTCCAGGAGGTCATATGCTGAGTATTTCCAGGGAATACAGGAGCCACTGACCCTCTCCCACACAGCAGATCCTGAAGTAACCTGCTATGTACCAGGCACTCACATGAACCCACAGGAGGTCCAGTGTCCACCTTTAAGACGCTTGGTAGCTAATTAGTTTGTCATAATTCTGTGGCCTCACTCCCCAGTGAGGAGTCACTCCCCTGCTAGTAGCAACTTGTCTGGATACAGGATGGTTGCGGGAATAAGCTTTAGCATTTGGAGAATGGTGTTTCACAGTGTGTGAAGCATCTCCAGGGTATTTTCCCATTTTACAGATGTGGGCACTGAGGCCCAGAGACCATTCTCTCAGGTGTCAGCTGGGTAGCTGCAGGGCTGGGATTGTTAAGCTTGAACCTGCTGTGTCCTAATTACTGCTAGCCCAGTGCTTCACAGGTTTCTGCTCATGATGCTCAGATCCAGTCCCAACAGGTTCTGGCCCCAGAACCCCAATGAATCTCCTAAGTCCTACTGTTGCTGGAAAAACTGAGGCATGTGTCTATAAGGGCAAGTAGCTTAGGGGAAGTCAGGGGTAGGAGATGAACCTCCTGGCCTGTGCTTAGAACCACTACAGAATCATCTCCCACAGATCAGCTTTCCCCCACAATGGGACACCCCTTCCTCTCCACATTGGGGAGCCAACACACCCCAACATCCAGGCATCCTGGAAGCTCTGGTTTACTCAGGTCTGTGGGGGATAAATGGGATGAATGAAAAGGGGTCTTAGCTTAGAATGTAAGGTCCCTACTATCTCCCCATTTTACAGATGAGAGCACTGAGACCACTGCCTTAGGTGACTCAGCTGGCAAGCCACAGGGCTGGGACTGAAATCTAGACTTGAAATTGTTGCATCTGACACACTGCTTGCTAAATCCTCACACACTGGGCCATTCTGCTATTCAGTCTGGTGGGGCCCAGAGACACAATCTCTGCTAAACTTCCCTCTCTGAGAACACCCTGCCCAGGTTTAGCTGGACCCAAAGAATGTGCCCCACCTCGGTGGTGACTGGGCGAGGCATCACATCCTGGTGGTGTGGAAGGGTGGGTGGGTGGCCAGAGGGGAAACACTGGCAATAAAAGGCCAGTAGATTCTTTGTCCTGGGGAGGGAGATAAACAAGTCCAAAGCTCAAAGCACCCTAGGATACGTGCCACAAGTCAGGCTTGTAAATTCCGGCCTCTGGGCTGCCTTTGAGAATGCTGAGGAAGAGAAAAAGGGTGTGAGGGGTGGGTCCAGAAATTCCATGTACATGAGCTGGTCCCCACAGCCATGGGGGCCCAGACAAAGCAGAGAAGGATCTTTTGTTTGGATGGACCCTCCCACCATGCATTTGGCCAAACCTTTAGGAAAAGGCCAAAGGGAAAAGAAACTGAATCTAGCTTGTTTACAGTCTCTAATTTTGACACTTATAAGAAAAAAAAATAGTGCATTTTATTAGGTGACGCCCACTTCGTTTTTTGACTTAGGTCTCTCATGTGGTATGAAACTTGTCAGTTAAGTTAGGCTTGCTGGACAAGGAGTCCCGAGGGCGCAGCTGTTGCAACTTCTCAGCCCTGGCCTTCAGGTAGATGCTTTCATGCCCAGTCTTTTCATATGGGTGCTGGTGACGAAACTCAGGTGTTCTTCCACAGGGCTGTATTATATTCTCAACTCTTAGGCTCCCACTCAGGTACACATTTCAGGGGTGGAGCTGGGGCTGTGGCTCAGGGGTAGAGGACTTGTATTAGATCTGCTCACCAATGAAAAAAAAAAACAAAAACCCAACCAACCCCAAACCAGAATACTCTACCTCCCCAGTGATGGCTTTACAAGCTGTAAAAAAGTAAACCTAAGGAACAATACTAGAACACCCATTTCCCCTTTTATCCTTTCGATGTTTTTGATTCTGTTGATATGAGTAGCTTTGGCTGTCCTAGAACTAGTTCTGTAGACCAGGCTGGCCTCGAACTCTACATCTGAATGCCTCTGCCTCCTGAGTGCTGGGATTAAAGGCGTGTGTCTCCACTACCCTATGTACTGAATTATATAACAAATGCAACAAAATGTGGCTTTTAAGGCCCCTTCAAGTCCTAGAACAAGTTGCCAAGGGCTAGTGTGTGTGAACAAGCTGCTTAATAAAGATTTGCTCCTTGGAGTCTCCTAGCAAGTCCTCCCCTGGGCTGCAGAGGGCAGTGTGGAGGTAGAGTGCGCACCCAGAGTGGGCTGGGGCTACAATTTCCATTGGCCACTGAATAATGACATCCTGGACTCATTAGCTTCAGCCAGGGCACAGGAAAACCAAGCAGCCAAAGTCAGGAAGGACCTGGCGCCAGGCCCACAAGTTTCAAAGTTTTCAGGGTATTGACACAAACAATAGCCTGTTCCCATGGTAGCCAAGCCCAGGTGCAGATAAGAGCTGCCCTCTGGTTCTAGGCACTGAAAGCGACAGGTCTCCACCCCTGATGTCACAGGCAGCAGTAGAGGGGCTGCACCTCAAAGGTAAAACTATCATCACCTACTGGGAGCCAAACACCAGGCGGCTCACACACACCCTTGTGTGAGGATGATCCCTGACATGGTGACCATGAAAGTAACAAGCAAAGAACTGTTCCTAACAATGCCAGTGGGAATTCACGGGAGCCTCCCCCCCGCCCCGGCCCCCCGCCAGTCCTCCAGCACACCTAGCTAGGTGATGAATGGTGGCATTCCTGTGCTTTTCTAGCAAAGCCAGCATTGCGCTAGACATACTATGTGTGGTC
Source organism: Grammomys surdaster (assembly GCF_004785775.1). NCBI lineage: Eukaryota > Metazoa > Chordata > Mammalia > Rodentia > Muridae > Grammomys > Grammomys surdaster. Next base: position 1,465,492 of record NW_021620295.1, read on the forward strand.
TCTTCATGGAGTTCACAGCCCTACAGAGGCTAGGTCAGGCTTTCAAGGTACAAAGAAAGAACTTACCTTCCTCTAAGCTCAGAGATAAACAGATTATCATTCTAATATGTAGCCAAGTATAGAAGGAAAAAACAAAACCAAAATACAACAGAGAAAGCAGAGTAGGGGATGCAGTTGGAGACTGTTTGCCTAGAACGTACAAAGTCCAGCCTTGATCTCAGCCCGGCATACACCTAAAAAGCCCAAGGTCATGGCTCCATGGAGAGTTCCAGGCTAGTCTGGGATACAAGGGATCTGTCACATGATCCAGATTCCCCGCTTGAACCTCTGATCTCCCCACTCCCCCTAGACTGAAGGGTTCAGGGCCTGTCTCCATGGGTGCTGCCAGCTTTTGTAGGGCTCTGGTAACCCTTCCCCTCTGTGCTGCTTGCCTGGAGTGTGATGTGTAAGGGCACTCATTCTTAGGTCAGAAGGTATATGCTAAAATCTATCCCCATGTGACGTCTGTGTCTGTATGCACAGTGGAAACTGTACCCATGTTTGTTCTGTCATACGTAAAATGTCATCAGACTACTGTAAGGATTTGTAGCTGGAAGGTTAACACCAGCAGTCATTTCTCCTGGATAGGACAGAGGAGCAGATGGAGGCACTTGGTACTCTGTCTAAGGGAGCAGGGCATGTGACAGATCTGAAAACATTTCCCAGAACACAGATTCCTGATGGTATCAGACAAGAGGCTTGCTTAAAAGCCATAGCTTCTACCTGGGCTCCATATCTAGGGTTCCAAAGAAGTCATGCTGGTATCATGGCCCACATGTTCTTAAGTCTGCTTGCCTGAGGCTGGCCCTGGCTTCTCAGGAAAAGGACTGGCCCATTGTCAAATAACATCTGCACTCAAAGAGATGGTGGGGTAGAGAGTGATCAGAGGCCCACATCACTGATTCTGAAGATTCCGAGAATGACAGGGAGCATTTATGGAGCAAACATTTTATTTAATAAGTTATAAGATACACTTTCCAGTCGGCATTTGATTCCAGTTTGGTCTCTGTGTCTATTATACCTGTGTTCCTTTCACTTCCGGCTTCAGCTGCTCCAGGTCCTAACAGGTGATTTTTAGCACCCACACCTCTCCAGCTGCCGTGTCTTGGTGCAGGATACCTACTTCATCCCCGCCACACCCATGACCACAACCACAACACCTCATTTTTGGGCGGGTGTATTTAACATTCACTCCAGCCATTTGACAGCCTGACAATGCTTACATCAAAGTCTTTAAACTTTAGATGGGTGCACATGTTAGTGTCTTGGTCATTAAGGCCTCTCATGGGTCATAACAGGAGTACCCCTCCTATCCAGCTTTTACAAGGAGGCCCTGCAATAATTTATCAATGGTCTCTGCCATTTAGCAGATACAACGGACTCTGGGGGCAGCTGGCAGAGGCTCTGCATTTGGCCATGAGCACACGTCTTCAAGGCTGTAATAAAGAAGTAGGTGGGTGCAGAATTCCAAAATTGGGGTATGGAGTGTTCTGCATGCCTCCTGCTCCGGAGCTGACTTTGGGATGAAGTCAAAGTGATCAGGGCCCAAGACAAAGCCAGACATAGAGTAAAATCTGGGTCAGACTTTCTTATTTGTTGTCTAGTCTTGAGGAAAGTGGGTTGCAATGTTCTTTGGCAAGTGGGGTGCAGGACGGGACCCCCTTCTGCAGTGACATTCTTGTTTGGTAAATGCTTGAGTAGACCAGAAGCTTAGGAGAGCCAGTCAGTCCTGTCCATGTTCTTGTTCTGTCTGCAGTGACCTTTGAACTCAAGAGTCTTGATTTGGGCAGAGTGCTCTGCACTTTTTTGGCCCAACCTTGCTTTCTGAAGATGTCCCACATGTCCTCAAGAGTCAAGTTTAGGGCACTAAAGGCACTTGGAATGAGTGGCAAGGTTTTGGGATGGGGTTTCTGGCCCACCAGCAGGCTGCGGACATTGTAAAAAAATGAATTACAAACTAGCAACAAAAGCAACTGGAAGGGACACATCCAGCATTGGATACAAGCTGTTTTAAGGCACTGTGACATGAAAGGGGCTACCGGGGATGTGCTCTTCCCCCCACTTCACAGCCAGAACGTAATCTCCCCTCTCCTTGACAACGTATGTGACATTGTATTGTTGCTTGCCCACATGCTTCATGGAAACCTCTTCACAGGGGGTGGTGGGCCCATGGACCCCAATCAACAGCATATTGGATCCTGTGGGAGGAGAAGGTTGTTATTGACCAGATGAATCAGGCCAAAAGAAGAGGAAGGAGCGATGTGACAAAGGTAGAGAGACTAGGAATAACTGGCAGAGCTGGGATGATGGCACCAGAGTCCTTTCACAGGTGGCAAAGCATGGCCATTATCAGTAGTGACAGCCTGACTTGGGTTCAAATGCCAGCTCTGACATCCTCTGCTTTGATGACCTCAGACATGAAATGTTCCTTCACTCTACCTAAGCTGTAAACCAGGAAGACCACTAGCTGCCTCTTTTTGTTATTGTTATTATTATTTTTTTTAAAGACATGGTTTCTCTGTGTAGCCTTGGATATCCTGGAACTGGCTCTGTAGACCAGGCTGGCCTCAAACTCAGAGATCCACCTATGTGCACCACCACAGCCAGCTTCACCTAGATGTCTCTTCAAGCTTCTGTATGCCACAGAAGCGACTGAGTCAGACCCTTAGCACACAGAACTACAGAACTGCCAGCTGTTAGGATCCTCTTGTTTTTGAGAAAGCCTTAGGGAAAGTACTCTGATTCCCACTTGGGAGACCACTTCTAGGTGATCGGTTAACCCACCCAAGGTAACTGCTACAGAACTTTGTGAATGGAGGAAGTGATAACAGATTTCCAGCCCAGGTGTGCTGGGTGTTAGAGCCAGGCAACTCAGCACCGAAACCTAAGGAAATACTCAGTTTTAAATATTTACTTAGTTTGTGTACTTCAGTGTTTTGTCTGCATGTACGCCTGTATGAGGGTGTCAGAAGACCTAGAACTAGAGTTACAGATGAGGTGAACTGCCACAGGGGTGCTGGGAATTGAACAGGGGTCCTGAAAGAAAAGTATTGGCTCAGGACCCCCAAGACCAAATTCTCTGCAAAAGGAGATGTATTTGCACCAGAGACAGAGGACAAGGAATAAGAGATAAAAGCAGGAAATAGAGGAAGAAGGAGAAGGGGAAGCGAACACAGGAGCCAGAGGAAGGATTATTTGTCTTGGTAGAAAGAGGACTGCCCCCGATAGAGAAGAGACAGACATAATGCATAGGAAAATCTGTTTATAAAGGTAAAATGGGAAGCCTCATGTTAGGATGAAGTGTTTACCTTTAATTGGGCATGTTCTTAAGTGAGCCAAGGCAGCTTGATAACTAGACCTTGGTAGTCAGCTCTAGGAGGAGGAAGTGGCCAAATAAGGGAATAGACCTTGGGGGCTAGCCTTAGAAATGTAATCTACTGGTTTTTAGCAAGGCAGAAGGAGTGGGGGAGAAGGGCAAGGCCCACCAGGGCCATGCTCACAGTGTTCAAGCTGGCCAGAGTCCCTTCAGGTCCTTAAGAAGGGTAGCTGCTGAGCCATCTCTCCAGCCTCAATCAATTTAAAGTTATTGTTAAAGTAACTGGTATCAGAGAAGTGGGTTAGGTAATCAGTTCACTTTGCTCAAGTGATATGTGGATACCAACAACCCTACTTCTATTTGTCTTGGTGAAAGAATCGAAAGGCAAAAGAAAGAAAAATTATCTAAGAATATTAAGAGAAGAAGGACAGAGCAGGGAGGGGTGGACATTGCAGATGATCCAGAGTGAGGGACATTGAAATAGGAGAGTGTCTTGTCTATAGCTCCCTGATGCTAAGCCTTCCCCAGCAGACCCGTGCTGCCTACCAGCTTTGCTGCAGTCCACCAGGAAAGAACTCTTCTGGCCCACAAAGGCCTTTGACAGCCCTGCTCCCTTGGAGGTCACTTTGCTGGCATCGGAGGACGACTTGGGGATGGCGCTATAGCATGTTTCTGTTGAGGATCTGGTTACTGACTCCACCAAGATGGATGAGGTCTCGTTGGCTGAGCCTGGGGTGACCAGACGTTGGCCTAGAACATGGGAAAGAGGGAAGTGTGAATGGCCAGGCCAATGGGTGTTTTGTGTGGAGTGTGGTCCTGTCAGCCAGGAGACAAATCCCTTTACAAAAGATGCAGAAAAGCTCCAATACTTGGATATGAAAACCACTCCGTCCGTATTTTAGATTTGTATATACATTTGTGGGAGAAGGTTTCAAATCCAGACCATCGTGCATGCCCGGTAAGCAAACTGTCATCATCCATATCCACCATTTGGTTTTTGGCTACTTTTGCTTGTTTTGTTTTGTTTTTTTCTTTTTGACAGGGCCTCATTTCGCCAAGGCTTGTCTTGAATGGCTGATCTTCCAATGAGCTAGGGTTCCAGAGTGCCTGGCTCCCAGCCCGTGTACTGTTACTTTTAAAAAGAAAGGGTCTCACTTTGTAGCTCAGGCTGGCTTCAAATTTTCGATCTGTCTGCCTCAGCTTTTTGTGGGAGGTAGATCATTAAGGATATACCACCAAACTACATCCTCTTCATCCTTAGGGTCTCACTCAGACAACTAGAATCTGTTTTTTTTTTTTCCAGCAAATGGACCAGGTTAAGCCATGGCTGATAAGGCCTAGTAATCCCTCCACAGGATAAAGTCCCAGGAGAATCCAAATCTTCTTCTTGTTTATATGGAATACTTTGTATAATGCATATAAATGATTGGGGGAACACGAATGCACTCTAAGCATGAGACAGGATGACTTACCTATCTGAGCTTTATAATATTTCTACAATGAGTCCACATCACTTGTGCAACAGAGAATCACGTGGCACGGAAGGGACTTAGCACAGTATGCATGTATGTATGTATGCATGCATGTATGTATGTATGTATGTATGTATGTATGTATGTATTCATGTATATATGTGCGGTACTTACCCTGAGCTTTACCGTTTGGTATGTCAGTATTTTTAAGAGGGTAGGCTCTATATGCTTTAAAGATTTCTTTTTTAATTCGGAAAGTGAAGATTAGAAATGAGGCCCCAGTTAAGCCAGTGTATGTTATTCAAACCTGGAAATATTTCTTCTCTGCTGGAGACAGAAAACCACCCAGCACCTTTCTTTACTTCTTTACCCCCTCACTCAAACGATGTAGTCTTCCAAGTCTGGAACACACTGGATTTAGACATACTATTTTTTAAAAGAGAATGTATTGATTTAATGTGTATGCGCTTGTACCTGTGTGAACTTCTGTGTGTCATGTGCATGCTGAGGTCAGAGGACAGGATTCCTGGATTCTCTGAAACTAGAGTTACAGGCATTGTCAGCTGCCTGCATGGGGTGCTGGGATCCCAACCCAGGTCCTTTACAAGAGCGATATGTGCTCTTAAACACTGAGCCATCTCTCTAGACCCACACACCTGCTTTTGAGTCTTAAAAAATTTAAGAGTATTCTTAGGAAGACTACCGCTTTTGGTGTGTCATAAGAAGTTAAATTTCTTTATGCTGTGTACTGAAGAAGAGAGCTATTGCTTCCCTCTGCAGAACCCCTGGGTAATGCAGCATAGGGCTGTCACGTCCGCCCTGTGAGAATAAATTTAAGAAATCATCTTCTATGCTTCTCTTCAGACAACAACGAAAACAAGAGAGGATGGTATAAAAAAAAAAAGCTATGTGTCTAGTCTCATTTATATATTTTACCACCCCAGACTATCATTTTATTTATCCACTTTAGTAAGTCCTGTCCCTCCAAATTCAACGCCAGTCAATATAAAAGTTCACACATTATCCCAGAACCTGTGTGTATTTAGAGCCCTTGAAATCAACTGTCCTCTGAGACACTGCGGAATTTATAGTTCTATTAAATCTTAGGAGACCTTGAAGGGTGGGGTCTGCTGAGACTCTCTGAATGCATCATGGCTCTCGTGAAGACTGCTCCCCAAAGTTGTACTTCTCTATAACATCATAAGTCATGGCTCAAAGGGAAGCAATTACCTTTTCTTCTAGACTTGTACAAGGTCAGGAGGGGAGGGCTCTCTGCCTCTGTGCTGCTTCCTTACATTCAAGATTAGATGTGGACTCAACAGATCTAAAAATCACCTGTAGTTGCTGCTATTGCTAATTTTACAAGACCTGCTCTGCAGGGCAGAAGATTAAAACCAAAGTGGCTCCTCATTACCTGTCACCTTGGCCTTGAACGGACTCCTCGAGATGTGGTTGGGCCCGCCATATTTGACACCAATCAGGTAATTTCCAGGAGCCATGGGAGTGTACATGACTTTGTACCCTTCTGGAATTTCCTGGCAATCCATTTTGACCTTGGATGGTCCTTCAATGGTGACAGATAACGTCCCTGGGCCTGCCTGAGTGGTGTTGATGAAGAATTCTGACTGGATACCTGGGAGAGAGGAAGCGTGATAGATGTGGATGGTTTGGAGGGATAGGGGGTATTTCCTGGGGTGACACAGAGGTGAGACACACACTTGTCCACATTAAGTGCTTGCCTTGGTAGCACGGGAACCAACTGTACATCTGAGTTCCTGGCACAGAGAGGCACAGGGTGCGGGGGTGCAGCTCCCTTGCCCAGGCTAGGTTAGGAGAGTTGCTGACATTTCACCCACTGAGTGCCTGAGCAATACTATTGTCTTTGGGAATGTAGCTGAAGTGCTGCCCCAGGCAACAGCCTCTAAGGGAGGCGAGGCACTTTCTCTGACCACTCCCTTCTCCTCTGGTGGAAGAGGCTGAGGAAATCCAGTCTCTCCTCCCCTTCTCCTCATCTAGACACTGTGCTAAATCCTACCGCAGGTCTGTGAGCTGTCGGTCCACCCACTTTGCCATGAATACCAGCAACAAGAGAAGCCACCGAACAGCAACTGTGCTGACTGAGAACCACCCCAGACCCTAGGCCCTATGCCACTCTGCAAGCACAGCACCATGTCATAGCATTTCCTATTCCACGTGAGGTTCAGGCCACATGTAACTCGGTGCTACATTCGAGCCACTGGTGCCCAACTGTGTCTAGGCCCAAGAAACCACTCTATGCTGGTAGGGAGAGGCAGACGGGAGATGGGGAGGAAGACTGGAATATACACAGGACAACTGTCACACAAACTATACTTGCAGCCTTGAGACACTTGCCCTGGGACAAAAGGGAAGGCAAAGAGAACATCAACTAATGACCTACCCTGCACATCCCCAAGCCCCCTTAATCCCCTGTGCCTCTAGTTCAGAGGGGCACTAGGTAGTCAGTGGGAGTTGCTGGGCTGTACACTAGAAGCCCTCTAGGGGGCACCCTAGTGTAACATCCTCTAGGGTCCCCATACCTCTGCCAGAGCTGCAGATGCTAGCCCAGCTGGGAAATATTTTGGTTTAACTACAGTTCCTGGGCCAGAGAAAGAATTATTGTTCTGCTTATCAGCAAGACAAAGGAGCTGTTATGGTGTGACACCCCCCCCCAAACATGAGCCAGCTGTTTATGGAAACTCTTGAGACTGCTGTCCCAAAGTCTCCTTACTTTCCCACCTTGACTCTGCTTCTGAGAAGCCCCTCCCCCAGCCTCCAGCTGGGGACCATGTGGGCAAGCAGGCCAATAGCCACCAGGAGGTGGTATGTCCAGAAAGTGGCTGTAAGATGGTGAGAACAACCTATTGAAGGTTAGGCTGAAAAAGCTTGGCTGTCCTGGGTAGGAGCTCCGACCCCCTTTAGTCAATCCAGAGCCTGAAAAGGCCATGATGACAGAGAGGAGGGGAAACTAAGAGTTAAAAATCAAGAACTATCCAGAACCCACACCATTATCACTTTGCTCAGCAGTGGTATGACTTAGATATCTGTCCATCTTATTGCCAAGGGACTGGCCCAAGAGCAGACAGGAGATTTAAACTTTCATAAGCAGACATACATCACCATCAACTCTGGTTATAACCAATATGCATGCGCATGGTGGTGGCTTTCCCCTCCTCCAGCTGCACACAGATCCTTAGGCCTTCTCCAAAGAGCCCTAAACTCTATGGTCTAACTCCAGGCCTGTATCTGGAACACTGACTCCTGCCCTAAAATCTCCACATCCCTTGCTATGAGACCTGCAGAGAGAATAATAGCTCATGCTGAGGCTTGAGCTCAGACCTATAAGTCTAACCAGAAACACAGGGCACCGGGCTCTTTGTGGCCATACAGATCCTTTTATGAAGGTACTCTTCATGCTACAACTGAGTGGATGGACATCTGTGGAAAGCTTGGGGGCAGGTTGCCTAGGCAAACAAGATGCCCTGTCTGTGAACAGAGCAATATTTACAGAGGGTGGAAGTGAGTAGGTTCCAGGCCTTCTCTGGCTGGGACCAGATCCTTAGCAGCCACACTGTACGGCCTGACATCTGAGCTCCAGAAGGGTGAGAAATACCAAGGGGAAACAGAGGAAGGTTGGGACGGCAGCAGCCAACAGAGGATCAGATGGCTCCTGGCTGCAGTGGGCAGGCTGAGGCTGCTGCGGGGCCAGACCAAGGCCTGCTGTCTGTTCTACTGCCAGGACAGCCCCTCGACTGTATGGATGCCTAGAAACCATTCTGGGCATCTGGAGGATAGGAGTTCTGCTTTACAACACCTCACAAAGCCCACTGGGGTACTGTATGTGCTTCTAGGGTCAGGAACTAAGGGATTTCAATCTTTAAGATCACAAACCTGGAGATGACCCTCAAGTCCTATGAACTCCCAGAGAGTGCTGGACCATTGGAGCATTTTGTCTTGCTCTCCCAGAGTGCAAAGCAGATCTCATCCAGGGGCAAAGTACTGGCTCAGAGTGAAGCAGGGAGTCGGGCTGGGTGTGCCAAGGGCATCTGGCAGAACCGACGCCACTGAGGGGGTGGTTTTATGGAGGACACTGCTTTGGCCAGACTTCCTGGAAGCATGCCAGTCAACTAGCCACTCCTAACTTGGGCTGCTCTACTACTTAGGAGGCTCTCACTTCAGGGCTGGATTTGCAAACCATGTCCTGGTGCATAAGAAAGAATCTGTTCTGTTCCAACCCACAGCATGGCAGGGGCCAGGAAGACCAAGGATCTCCCTTCCCAAGAAGCTCCAAGTAACAGTAACTAGAAGTGGTGTCCCATTGAGTCCACAGCGTGGACTTCCTCTGCAGACGCTTATTGGGACAGAGTCCTTATTATCTCTAATGCTGATGTGATGGGCAGAGCTGAGGCCTATCTCAAGCTGGCCACATATGTGGCTTTTGGTTATAAAGGCCAACCAGCAAGTAAAAAGGGTCACACAGAAATATCATTCAGATTTCCAAGAGAAAAGGTGTCCACTCAGTGAGGTAACTTCCACCAAATTAGAGCTGAACTGGGGATTTGTCTATCAAGGAACCAACCATTTGGTCAACTTGGCCACTCTGTACCATGCCAGCCCAGGGACAGCAGTAAGTGGGAAAGCCTCCATGGTGACTGGCTAGCAGTGCTCACACCTGCAGAAGGCAGGACATGTCCATGAAGCTGGAGAACTTCTACACCCTTTGAGCACCTTCACTTCATTGGCAGTGAGCAGAGAATACAAGGGGATGGATGGCCCATGAGAAGGCTCAGGCTGCTTAAGTGTATTTTTGGGAGGCTGGGAGCAGGCTACCTGTGGGCTCAGGAGCTGTCACCATCCTGCTCCTAGGGCTGAAGAACTTGCTGGAGAAAGACATCTGGGCTACAAATGAACTGTAATGAGGTATAACAATACAGGCCTCAGTCTGGATTAATTTTGGTTCAAACAATGGTTTCCAATTCCACCAAAGCGTGCATGCCTGCATTTTCCCAAGGACAGAGCGCAGAAGGCCTCCAGGGACTAAAGATGTCCATCCCAGCTTTCCCAAGAGAGAGCTGTTCAGATAACGAGGAAAGCAGCATTTCTTACCTGTGGTGCCCACCTCAAGCCCAGCACCGTAGGCTGACACTAGAGCAGGATTCCCTGCTTGGCCAGGCTCTCCAACACGCACTTTGAAAGGGCTCCCGACCACGTGGCTCCCATTAAACTTGACATCGATCGTGTGGATGCCATTCTCATGGGGGATGAAGCGGACTGCATACTTATCTAGAAGGAGGAGACGCACAAGGTAAACGGGGCCGCTAAGCAGCCTGGAGTTAAGTGGGGACACAGCAGTGCAAGCAACCTGAGCTAGCCAGCGGTGAATCATTTAAAGACACCATTCTGCTGGGAGCCTGGCAGCTAACACACAGATTTCAAGGGCAGCTAGCTTTACTGTGTCACCGTAATCAGCCCTCTGGGAACTGCTCTGACTCTCCAGTTCTGTTATATACTCAGGCTCCTGCCTCACAGTTCACCCTTTATGAAAAGGTTCACTTCTCACCACGTTTCCCTATTTGTCCACTTGAAGGGAAAAATACAGTTCCAATTGGCATCAAGGCTCTGTAATTAAGCCCAAGGCAAGCAACTGTCAGCAAGTCAGACAGCCAGCCTTTTGGGTCTGTTTTGGGTCACAACGTGTGTCCCGGTCATTTGTCAACAGATGCCTGCCTAGACTGGCCTTGCATGGCACACTGCGTGGCCTCTGCACCAGTAAGTCCCAGGCTCCTTGAGGACTCATGCTCATCAAAGATCTACCCAAGCCCTCTTTTGTTTCTCTGGAGAAACAGAGGAATGTTCTAGACAGTAGTAGCCAATTACTCATATCTTTTGGCACTGCACTTCCCCTAGCGTTTCCCAGCTGGGTGCCCACCCCCTCCTTTAAAGGCAAAATGTTTCAGGGGAAGTGAACCCCACTCCAATGTCCAGATTCAGTCCCTTACAGGATGAGGAAAATTCTTTCCCCAAGGTAAATTTATATCTTTAGCCACAGCAAGTGACTCAGGAATGGGCATGTGTCCCAGTTCACTGTGAAGGGAGGAGAGGCTTGCTTGTGAAGGGACTTAAAGATTCCTTGCCTCTCAGGACTCATGAAAATGAAGCAGCAGGAGGTCCCCACAGACATCTTGCCACCAAGCATGCAAGACACCTTGAAATGGAGGAAGAGTAAGGACGCACTGGGCCCAATGTCACATGACGGGATGCACGTGTGAGCCTGAGGCAGGAAGGTCTTGAGTAGGAAGTTACTGGGGCTATATGAACTCCAGGCTAGCCTGGGTTACACAGACAGAGTCTGTCTCAAGAAATAATGCAAAGCAGAACAAAACAACAAAAGGTCTTTGGGGCCTTGGAGAATTCCCGCCAGTGACTGAATCAAACTATTGTTAAACTCTACTGTAGATCCCAAACTAGGTACTTATATGAACTATTAGAAGTCGTTATTACGTGTCCACTTGAGCTGGGTAGTCTCTAACTTCAGCCAGTAACACTCCAATTATGGCATGCCAGGAATGATCTGGGACTTCAGAGGCCGCCTGGACCAAGGACAAACTTCACTTACAGCTGAGCTTAATGGCATGAACAGCTAATAAACACCACCACCTGGCTATCTGGGAGACACCCCAATTAAGAAAGGGACCCTGCTCAACCCTTGTGTAGCCTCTGGGCAGATATCCTCAATTGAGCTAACTGTATATGGGCACCTTCTTACCCATCCACCCAGATACAGGTTTGTGCCTGTGTGTGCATGCACATGTGTAGTCTGGAAACCAGAGGCCGACACTAGGTATCTTCTTCAATGATTCTCCATCTCTCTTTCTGAGGCAGGTTCTCTCACTGAATCTGGAGCTCACTGATACAGTTAGACTGGCTGGCTAGCTAGCAAGGCTCTGGTCTCTCCCAACTCTGCTGGGATCTCAGTTAGGGTCTTGGCTGGATCAAACTCAGGTCCTTGGGTTTGTACTTTACTGACCAAACCATCTTCCCTAGTCCTAACATGTGGTCTTTCAGAATTCACTCTCAAACCCTAGGGCCAAGTGGTCACCAAGTGCTATGGCTCTATACCCTTGGGGCTGCTGTTTGACTCTGCTTTCTCAAGGGCGGTAGCACACCACTCTGTCAGTCAGATGCTCTACTGCATTCTCTGTGATATGGCCTAACGTTAGCCAAGATGTCGCCAAGGCACCCAACTTCCATTTGTCTGTCCAATGAGAGAATCATACATAGCTGTTCATGCATGCTCTAGACCAGTGGCTTTCAACCTTCCTAATACTGCAACCCTTTAGTACAGTTCCTCATGCTGTGGTGACCGCCCCAAACATAAAATTATTTTTGTTGCTACTTTATAATGGTAATTTTATTACCGTTATGAGTCATAATGTAAATAGCTGGGTTTTCCAATAGTTCTAGGTAACCTATGAAAGGGTTGTTTGAACTTCACAGGGGTCATGACTCATCAATTAAGAATGGCTGCTCTAGATTTCCACCCTCAGTGGATGCAGATAGCACACAGCAAATGCCCAACAGCAGCAGGTGTCATCAAAGACCACATCAAAAGAAGCTCTCCTGACCTTGCCGAAGCACAAGGCGCCTCTCCCACCCCACCATCTATCTGCTTCTTAGGTTCTTAGTATCTTAGTTCTTAGTCTCTAATTTGTAGGTTTTTAGCTTCTTTTGGACTAGTTCTGGCCAGTTGATTTTTTTTTTTAAAAGAGATTTATTTATTTACTTCATGTATGTGGATATACTGTTGCTGACACACCAGAAGAGGGCATCGGATCCCATTACAGATGGTTGTGAGCCACCATGAGGTTGCTGGGAATTGAACTCGGAACCTCTGGAAGAACAGTCAGCGCTATTAACCGCTGAGCCATCTCTCCAGCCCCAATTGATTTTTTTTTATTGTTTGTTTTTATTGTTGTTTTGTTTTTGTTGTTTTGTCTTGCTTTGTAGCCCAGGCTGGCCTTGAACTTGCAGTCCTCCTTCTTCAGTTTCTCAAATGCTAAGATTATAGATATGTACCAACCCCAGTAGTGTTTGGAGGGGTAGAACTGTATATTCTCTAGCTTTACCTTCCTGCCAAATCCCTAACATATCATAAATGTTCACTGACAGAACAGTCTCTTTTAAGTTGACTGACATAAGAGTCCCATAAATCTGAAGTATTAAGCCTTAGAGTCCTAGATTCTCTTGGAGGAAGGTGAGATCAAAATATCCTTCCTCATGTCATAAAGTCAACAATATAATAAAGCTGTAAAGTTTTATTAAAATAGGATAAAAATTGTGATTAATGTCATGTAAAAGGAATCTGATAAAAGTCACAGAAAATAAAGCAGATCTTGCTTAAAGAAACAAGAAGAAAGGGGTATTACTGTCACATAAAGAGTCTCTGTGTTCCTGGCAAACGTGTCTACCCTATTTTATAAATGATGTCTGGCAACAGTGAAAAGAACTTGACTCTCAGGCAGTGTGGTGGCTGAAGAGTCCTACCCAGGAGGCACAGCTGTCGGAGCACTGGCCTGGAGACCGAGTTGCCAGCCTTGCTGCTTACCTGGCTCCAGTTCAGACACGTGGCATTCCTCCACCGCTCCTGAGGGGCTATGCACCTTTGCATCAATCTTTCCTTTTGCACCATTCAACCTTATAGCAAAGGATGCTGGCTGGTTAACCTTTAATCCTGATTCCTGAGAATTCAATAAATTAGACAGGTTATGGCACCCGGCGTTCCTGCTCGCCAGCACACGCTGACTAGGCTCCTTTGCCTCCACAGTCTACCAGTAAACAGAAATACACAATGCACCCTTATGTTTAAACAATCAAGGTTGGGAGACTTGAGACAAGAGAATATCCCAAACAACATCTGCACAGGCCAAAAACCCAGGTTGTCCAAGCTAAATTGCCCCTGCCACTGGCATCACCACCACCACCCAGTCTGGGTGCAGAGTTCATGACATGAGCTGAATTTTATGTCACTGTTTTTTTTTTTTTTTTAAAATCAAGTGCAGGAATGGTCAGCACTTTTGATAAAAAGCAGAGCAACACATGCATTTAGGTAGGTTGCACTTTGCCTAACTCCTTTTTTTTTCAAGTAGTAAAACTAAATTGTTAAATCCGAATCTCAATTTCATTGTTTGTAAAACGGACAAACTACCTGACCCTATCTCAGAGACTGATTATGAAGAACACATGAAATGATGCTCAGGACTCAGTCCAGGACCCGGCCCATACACACCAAGGCTCCAGAAAAACCAGCAGCGCACCGATAAGTACAAATATGTATTTAGAAGTTGCCTCTGCAATTCCAAGAAGTGTGGTCTTTGTCTTCCCTGGCTCAGCTTCACTCCCAGCGTGTCTTAGAAAGTACACATTCTTGCAGGGAGGGGCTTAGGCACTAGGTACTCAGAGCTAAGCAACTTTTTGGATTATGAATGGCCTATACTATCCAGGAAAGTAAGGTTTTACACGCCCCAGTTTTGGTTTAAACTTGCTGGGACAGCGCCATTCCTCAGATGCGGCAGGGCTCATACTTAGTATGCAAAGGAGCTATCCAGGAATGTGGTTAAAATGCAGATTTTGACAATGTTTCTAGAAATGCCTAGGGGAGACTGGGCTCTGGTGCAAGGACTGCATCTCTACAGCAGGCTCTAACAACGCCACATCCCCTGGGTTAGTCCTTAGCCACAGACGGAAATGGGACCAATTTAAAGCACTTTACATTGTATAACAAACATTCAGTTTCTCTAGCAGCATCTTAATTGGGCAGCCACATGTGGCTAGTGACTATTAAACCACACTGTGAAGATGAGGCGTATGCAGAATGTTCTATGAACTCTGCTGCTTGGAGGTTACAGTCTGGGGAGGGAGGCCACAATACAAACTTAAGGACTCTTTAATTTCCAGAGAACTCCCACTTTGTCTCCTCCCCCACAAAATGCCAGCCAACTTCACTTTTTCTCCGTAGCCTCAAAAGCCAGTTAAAACAAAAGACGCTTCTCATGTCTACCCAGGACCAGATGTTGATCAGGCTTCTGCTGAGGTTCTGATAAATAATTTACCTTTCCTTCCGCGCAGAGCGAGTACATACTTACAGAAATACTTATGAAAAACCGTGACAGGAGGAGTCAGCAAAAGTGTTGGAGAGGAACAATCATTTCTGTTACCTGAGTCTGTTGCCGCTAAATCCTCAAGAGGGAGATAAATGCTTCTGAAGATCTGAAGAGAGATCTTCAAGATGCAGGAAGGCAGCTCTCTGCCCTCAACAAACGCTGCGTTTATCTCCCTCTATAGGTTTTAGTTAAGTCGGCCACAAAAGAAACTGTTAAGAAGCCTTTAAATGAAACACAAGAAAAACATCTACACCACAGCGACCAGTTAGGACCTCTGGAGCTTTCCATTGAGACCTCATCAATCGTAGTCTGGGATTCTAGTGTGCTAACATCTGGGTCTCTAACTAGCAGCAGTCCATTCTGTCAGCATAAGATGGAATCTCAATGTAAATCAAAAGTGTACATAGCTGCTGTATCATCCATTCCAAATGCCAGATTGGATTCTAACCCAGGTACCTTTAAGAACTGGGATAGCTAAAAGCTACATAGAAACTCCATTAACTGGAAACTGGTTTTGGGTATTTGGGCATTATTGTACAACCTATTTGCTTCTCCTAATTCAAACAAGTTCAGTGTCCCAAGCTGATGCAGCCCCAGTGGCTCTCAGTGTGGCTCTGATGCTAATGTAACTGTGTGTGTGTGTGTGTGTATGTGTGTGTGTGTGTGTACAGGCACCTGTGGTAATGCTAAAGCCAAGTGCACAATCTCAGGGGAGCAGGTTTTTGCAGACAGACCCCTCACTCTCGCCACCTCGTACTAAAATTAGGGCAAGAGAAGCTACCCATTAGGGTGTTCAAAGATTTACTGAAGTGACACTGATCAGTTCTCAAAATAGTCCCCTGTACATTTATCATAAACAAATCACTCTAATTAAAAAAATGCAGTTAGCTTTAGGGAAAGGAAGCCAATAATCATTATAGGTACAAGTCACTAGACCGTCAACATTGTCTGTTCTGTTTTCAAATCTGCCCTGCTCCCTCAACCAGTGATTAACAGGCTTCCTTTGTTTCTCTTGAATAAATATTGAAAAGCCAACTTGTCCCTCAGTGGTAAGGTATATTGTTTATCAAATCTGTTTGTGCTTGGTCAAATTGTCTTTTGCCCTGAGAGCATAGGGAGGTGACCCTGCCACAGGACTGCTACCCCATGAATGGCAACACCTGGGTGCCAACTGTCAACAGGGTTTGGTACCCAGGACAGGATTAATGTGGTCTCAGGAGTCCAGGAGTATCACTGGTCGGTCTGTGGCTAAGGAGATGGATGCTTCCTTGTGCCTCACCTGAAGGCTCAGAACAGTGAGGCAGCGAGCGTCGTCTGAGGGCGCGATGACGGGCACCAGGTAAGGGCTGTCTGGGATGTGCTCATCGTTGAACTTGATAGACACCTCGTAGTTACCTGTTGGGATAGAAAAGCCCCATCATTTTAGAGAGTTCAGAAAGGATTTCCATAGTGGCCACTGGCTTAAGCTGGGCTCAAATGTCTTCAGAGACTAGCAGTGCTTAAGGCCACAGTTGATTGACTAGCTAACACCCAAACGCTAGGATTTTATTAGTTAAGTAAAGTCAGAGATTCTTGACCTGGGTCCACAGTGTCATCTGTGTATAGAATCCAAGAGACCCAGGGGCTTGAATGGGAAAAGCTGTTGCATCTATATTTTTATTAATCTCTAACTGAAAGGATTCTGCACTGGAAATATCAACTAGCCATCACAGTATGTGAGAAGCATCTGCGCCTTGTACTGCCAAGATTATACATTATATGTCGAAGGATTTATTCCATTTTAAGGACCATCAATGTACTTTTGTCAAATTTTATCATAATTTAATATACTAATAAAGTCATATATATTTTACTGCTATGTATTTGATGACTATACTTTGATATAGTTTTATGTAAGACAAGGCTCACTTTGCAGCCCAGGTCAGCCTGGAGCTCACACTGTATGGTTCACACTTTGGCAATCTTCCTCCCAGGTGGCATGGGACACTACACCTGCATTTACAACTGTATTTTAATAAAATTCATTTCTTTTATCATTATCGATGTACTTTATCTTGTGCATGCCAAAAAAATATCATGACTACAGGTTTTATCAGATGTCCAAAGGGTCTCAGGGACACAAAAGGTGACAAATCTCTGCTTTAGGTTCTCAGGTACTGAGAGCAGCCAAACCAGCTCAGGGTCACTCGAAGGGGGTGTGTGGATGGTCAGTGGACAGAACACAGCAGTTGAAAGAAAGCAAGCAGAGACCATCGGTAAGCGACAAGAGATGATGGGAACGAGGAAGCTCATCTCGTGGAGGCCCAATGCTCTCCCGTGTGCCCCACATGCAAATGCCTGTGTACCTGACCTATGGTGATGAGTTTCTGATCCTGGCAACTAAACCATCTCCAATCAAGGAAAACATCCTCAGCCACCCTTGAGTACATACCAGGCTCTTGGGCAATATAAGACACACCGCATGACCCATTTTTATGGTCATCGAATGTGATCTCGGCCTTACTAGGGCCCTCAACAGCAATGGAGAGGCCGCCAGCACCTGCTTCCCGGGTCCAGATGCTGAACTCGGCTGAGAGCAAAGAAACACCTGGTTAGTGAGAGAGCCCGAGAGCCCCAGGCCCTCCTCTAGCTCAAACCAGCAGTGTAGGTCAGGCCCTTTGCCAGCACTTTCTTTTTGCCCTAGCCCCAAGCAGAACCCAGGCGAAGGCCATCATTGTGGTTTCTGAAGCACCACCAATGATCATGAAGGTCATGTGGATTCCAGCACCAGGAACACACCCAAAACCAAACCAGAAAAGGATGAATGTGCTTAGATCCCCCCGCACCTCTTCCAACACACAGCCGCCACCACAGGAAGGGGCCCCACAAATCAGTTTTGCAGCATTCTAGTGAGCTGCACAGAACACCGGTTCAGTAAGGCAATGGAAACAGTCACTGCTCTCTTCTTAAGAGACTCAATGCACGCTAATGTTAGACTCAGCAACACCTGTCTAAGCCTCTCTGGGTTTGTGTAGGTGAGCGGCTCCCAGTGTAAGCTTTAAAAGCTTTGAATAACGAGTGTCCTGCTGGAAGTTGTCTCCTTACAGCAACGGGTACAGTGTACACTTACTTGTGTCCAGTTAAAACTTGGTCCAAATTCTTACCTGGGATGCCTGCTTCTCCCCTCTCCAGGCCAGGGCCTCCTGCCCGGACCTTGTGGGCACCCCCTTCGCCAAGGGGGCCCACGGTGAACTGGAAGGGGCTTCCTGTTACGTGTTGTCCACGGTACTTCACGCTGACTGTGTGAACGCCCATCTCCTGGGGTACAAATCTGACACAGTGAGAATTCTTTCCCACAGGCACAATCTCTGCCTCGGTGACATGGCCAGAGGGGCTGGTGACATGGGCAGACATGTCACTGCTGTTGATTTCTGAGAGAAGAAAGTTGAGAGAAGAGAGTTAGGGCAAAGGCCTGGGGCCATGCAGGACACACAGGGCAAGCAGAGAATGGTGTGGCAGGTACAGCCCAGGGGTGTGAGGTGCTTGGACTCCCCTTGAGTCCTGGCTTCCTGTGACCAGCATGAAGAGGGCATTGACACTTCCTGTCCCACTGAACTATGTCAGCAGCTTTTCTGGCTGGAGCCTAGTTACCCCTCCATGGATGCAGCATCACACTAAGACCCATGCTGACAGCTGTGGTATGTAAGGAAACCCACATGTTTCTGCCTCTCTCTCTCTCTCTCTCTCTCTCTCTCTCTCTCTCTCTCTCTCTCTCACACACACACACACACACACACACACACACACACACATTTCTATTAGCTTATGTACTATGGACGCAGGTGTGTCTATGAGCAAGCGTGCTACCACATGCATGTGGAGGTCAGAAGACAGCCTGCAGGAGTTCTCTCCAGCCAACACAAGGGCCCTGGAAATCAAACTTATGTCATCAGGCTTAGTAGTAGGCCCCTTAGCCACTGAGCCATCTCACCAGCCCCAAGAGCCTTCACCTCTTATTGTCAAGCTTTGCTGCTTCTTTCAGGCAGCAAGGTCATTAAGATCCAAAAGTGAACACATGCCACTTTCAATGGCAAAGGAGGAACCATGCATGAGCAAAGCTTCAGCAAAGGCCACACTCTCAGGCAAGCAATGCCTTGGATGACAAGCACCAGGAAGCAAATCGTGTCTATGAGACAAGCACAACTGTGCCTGCACTCGCATGGAGGAGACAAGCAGGTGGCACTGGGTGTTGTCATCACCTAGAGCCCCAATAAAACTGCACAGGGCCACAGTTCATGATCCTGTATCCTATGGACAGAGACGAGAGGTTGAGGAGCCATCACACCATAGTGGACCCAAGGTACTGTGCCTCTGCCAGATTCCTCAGGCAAACTCTACCCCACAGACTGGGTTCTGGAGAGGTACGGGGGAGGCAACCCAGACGCAGTGTGGTAAAGGGAGCTCTCAGCATGACTTGGTGCCCTTAGAATGGTTCCCCAGCAACCTAAGGTTCTCTCCTCTCACCACATGAGCACACAAGTTGGTCTCCTGTAATCCAGAAGGTCTGTCTACTCATGCTATTCCAGTTTGACTCACAGCCTCTGGAGCCAGGAGGGAATGTATACTAGTCATTAAGATATGCTACTTTGCAACTAAGATAACCCAAGAGGCCCAGGTCCCCAGGAGCTGATAAGGTCTCGTCACTATAACAAATGAGAGGGGATCCAGTGGATCCTGAGGGGAGTGTCTCCTGTAGACTCCTCTGCTATTAAGTAACTGAATGACCAAGAGCCAGAAGAGGCTTCAGACAGGACAGATGTCTACACACCCAGATACTCGAGTTCCTCAAGTAAGAGACACCAGAGAGGGAAAAGTAATTGCAAAACAAAAAGTGGAAAACAAACCAAAGTCCACATCCTAGAAATAAGACTAAAATGGAGATATCATATCATCCCAGGAGAAAGAACAACAGAGCACCTCCTCTTGGTGAATGATGGGGAACAACAGGAGCCAATCCATTTCTTGAGGAAGGATACCAAAGCAGGGCCAAGTCCAAATTCACTGGCCAGCAACCCCTGTCCTGGCCAGCCATCTTCCCCCACCTTGAAGCACATGAACTTTGTACTGACACATCCAGTTTTTAAAAAGTGATCTTGAGTGTAGTGATTAGATGCTAACTACATTTACACTTGATGAGAATGTTGGTGCACAAGAACCCACTGACTACAGCTAAGGGGGGGTAAACGAAACGGAACGTGCAGGGGTGAGAAAGAGCCCCTTCCTCTTAAGATCAGACATGTGCATCTTATGCATGTATATATGTTTTGATGTGCGTGTGTGTGTGTGTGTGTGTGCGTGTGCGTGTGCATATGTGTAGGCCAGAGGACAGCTTTAGGTGCTGTTCCTTAGAAGCCTTGTTTTTTGAGTGTCTCTCGCTGGTCTGATCATCAGTGACTGGCTGGACAGTGAAGCCTAGAACCTCTCTGCCTCCCCAGTGCTGGGATTACAAGCAGGCATCATCACACATGACTTGTCCTTCTTTCAAATGTCAGTTCTGGAGACGGAACTCAAGGCCTCTCACACTTGTGCGGCAAAGACTTTACCAATGTACCCGTCTCACTCTTTTCCACTCCCCCTTCTCTGTACAGTTTGTGCAACTCCCACAGGCCTTGCCAGTGTGTGGGCATAGGAGTCGTGAAGCTTTCACTGACACAGCGATTCTCTGTGCACAGACTCCCAGGACATTTCAGACAGGCTGTTAGCCTGTTCACAGTGCATGAAGCCTCTGTGAAGAACGGTTTGTGGTGAAGCGGTTCAATGGGCCCACCCAGCTTTGCAGGAAAGCTCTGTCCTTCCATTAAAGATAAGAGAGATGAAGCAAAAGGCTGCGGCTAGGTCTCCCCTCCTAAATACTTCCAGACATTGGTATCAGCAGGCTGTGTCCCCACCCACAGTATTTTCATTGGCAAAGAGTACATCTAAAAGCAGATCTATGTTTCCCCTCGGAATGCAACAAGACTGCTTTCATTTGGAAGAAAAAGGTAAGAGGTAAGCACATTTTTCCTAAGTGAAGCCTCTGTTAAAAACAAAAAGCTCTTTGTGGTACCCCTAGCCTACAACCCTAGCACTACAGAGGCTGAGGCAGGAGAATCACAAGTTTGAGGCCACTCTGTGCTACATATTGAGACGCCCCCCCCCCCTTTAAGTAAATAAGAAAAAGTATAAAATGCAAATGTCCTCAGGGTGGACAGTGTGCTTTAGGTTATGCCTGCACTTGGTGCCGAGGTGCTGGCTGCTGCCCTGCCCCATCAGCTGCATACTCACCTGGGATCTTCAGGTTCAGGTCACAGATACTGCCAACCGTGGCCACAGATGGAGCCCGGCTGGTTCGGGTGATGCTCTCTTTGACTCTTCCCTCACCACTGATCTTCACAGTGAATGGGCTTCCTGTGGGACCGAGAGGGACCCTGTGAGCAGCCTTGACACTGAGACATGGATGGCATTTACCAAAACCCCAAGCATCACAGAGGGAGGGCAGAGGGGTCTCATACCAGGCACATGCTCATCAGCAAATTTGGTGGAGACGATATAGACCCCAGGCACAGTGGGGAAGTAGGACACCTTGCAGGTACCATCCTCTAGGTCCTCTGTCTGGATGTCCACCTTGCTGGGTCCTTCTACTGCCAAGGATATGCCACCATAGCCTGCAACACAGCAGCCTGTTCTGACACAACTCCTGAGGGAGGGGTGTGATGAATGCAGAAGGGATACCTGGCCCTTGATACTGAAATAGTTTCCACAGAGCAGAAAGAGACTATCCAGCTTGGGGGGCCTGTGGTAAAGGGGTAAGCTAAAGGCTCTGAGAAGTTCTATAGCAGTATAACCTGCCAACCAAGGCTTTGACCAGACAATTCCTTCCTTGAAGGTATCTATCAATATTCTATTCGAACATGTGCCCCATGGAACTTTATGCTCCTCAATAAATGCCTGGACTGTCTTAAGGGGTTACCTGAATTTTCAAACAGAAGACCTGAAAGTTCAACAGCATGAAATCCCACTGGTGAGCATTGAGTGGGGGCAGAAATCTTTCCAATCTCTGTCCTGGGATTATAACTTTGTCTGGAGCTCACTAATGTGGCTCCCACTGCCACTCAAGAAGACAGAAGACGAAGGCACTGGGATGTGGTATGGCTTGAGAAAGCCCAACCTAACTCAAAGCATCTCAAAGAGCGACGTGGGGGTTGCTATGCCTGATTTTTGCCCAAAGCACCGTTCAACTGTCCCAACATGTTCTGCTCAGGAGACCCTGGGAGCTGAGAACACTGAGGTCCTCAACGATGTCATAAGCACACATAACAGAGATCTGTGAGATCTTGTGGATCTGGGTTTGCATCTCGGAAACAGATAGGATAGTAATCCTTATGTGTCTCAGTTTTTTCTCTAGAGAGCAAAGTCCTACTCTTGTGATTCAGGTAGAAGCAAGCACTCACATCTCAGAGGCAGAAGGATGCTTGGAAGTAAAAGAGTGGGCAGTATGAAAAAACTAAGGGCTGGAGAGATGGCTCAGCAGTTAAGAGCACTGTCTGCTCTTTCAGAGATCTGAGTCCAATTCCCAGCAACCACATGGTGGCTCACAACCATCTGTAATGGGATCTGATGCCCTCTTCTGGTGTGTCTGAAGACAGCAACAGTGTACTCACATACATAAAATAAATATAAATAAATAAATAAATAAATAAATAAAAGAAAAAATGAACCCAGTACCACAACCTCTGGGTATTTTTCCCATGGAACTACCCTACAGACCTGCGTCTCTCGTGTCCACGATGAAGTCTGACATCTCAAAAGTCCGGCCTTCTGACAGGCCTCGGCCATAGACTTTGGCACGGCGTGCATCACCAATTTCAGACTGGACCACCATAATGGATACAGGGCTGTTGGCCACGTGGTTGCCATTCTTCTTGATGCTGACTAGATGTTCACCCACCTCTCGGGGGATGAAGGAAATGCCTGGACCAGAACACAGATGGAGGCTTATTAAGGGGAGAAGGAGGAAGGATGAAGGAGAAGTGGGGGGGGAGAATGTGACAGAGAACGTGTTCATGATCAACTTGACACGGCCTAAAATAATTTAGGAGAAAGACCGTACTCATGTCTGTGACGGATGGCCTTTCTAGATTAGGTTAACCGAGGCGGAAAGAGCCAGCCTTGATGTTGGGCTCACTCCATGGGCTGGGGTTCCAGACTGTGTAAAGAATAACTTAGGCTGAGCACCAGCATCCATCTGTCTTGCTCTGTCACATAATAATTTCCACCATGATGGGCTGTATCATTGAACTGTGAGTCAGAACACACCTCTCGATTCTTAATCTGCTTTTGCAGGGTAGTTTGTCACAGCAGTGAGAAAAGCGACTAATAAATAAGGCATATTCTCAAAACTGGAAATATGACTGGCTTGCGTTGCAACGGTCCAGCGTCCACAGATGTTAGTACCGAGGGGGAGGCACACACGTGACACAGGTTTACTGTAACATCCTCCAACAAACCACCCACTTCCTAAGGAGTCTCTACTCCCCACCCCACATCCCACCACGCAGGCAGCCCGAAGCTCACCGATGTGGTTGTTCGGTAGCCTCTTTAGCAGACAGGGCTCATCCCGTCCAGATGGGGCCTTAATACTGGCTGTCAGTGTGCTGAGATCGGTCTCACTGATGTCCAGAAGGAAGTCAGCAGCTGAGCCCAGCTTCACTTGGGAGCAGCGTCTGCTATCATCTGAGGAAAAGCAACGCAGCTCCTATTACATGTGGTAGCACGGCCCCAGCTGTCTAGAGAGCACGGTCTACATGGCACTTGGAGGTGTGCATAGAGAGCGCGGTCTACATGGCACTTGGAGGTGTGCACCTAGAGTCTATTACCCACAGGTGTATGATAATCATGTCCCTCTGACAACCTGTATACAATGACCTCCGTAGGAGGATGAGGGGTGGTTATGGCTGGTTCAGAGGGAGACAAGGAGCTGGAAGGAACCTGAGTTACAAATCCTTGTGAACAGACTTTTAAAGGAATCTTTAACATGTAGAAGAACTAAACTAAATATCTATCTCTCACTCTGTATACAACTCAATTCAAAATGGATCATAGACCTCAAGATGAGACCAGGAACTTGGAAACTTCGGAAGGAAATAGGAAAAAACTTAAAAAAAAAAAAAAAAAAAAAAGGATTTCACTAGCACAGTAAATAATCTCTAAATTGACAAATAAGATTACATGAAATTAAACAACATCTGCACAGCAAACAAAATGCCAGAGAGAAGAGACAGTCTATAGAATTGGGGGTCTGACCTTAACTACACATCAAGTAGGGAATTAATATGCATAATATAAAAAGAACTCTAAGAAATTAAACAGAAAAAAAATCAAATAATCCAAACAACATATAGTAACAGTTCTCACAAGAAATATAAATGGTTTAATAAATATTTTTTGAAATGAGCTCAACATCCTTAGCCAGCAGGAAAATGCAAATTAAACCTGCTCTTTTTGGAGACAGGGTTTCTCTGTGTAGCCCTGGTTATCCTGGAACTCTCTCAGTAGACCAGCTTGGCCTCTAACTCAGAGATCCACCTGCCTCTGCCCCCAGAATGGTGGGATAGAGGTGTTCACTGTCAATGCCACTGCCACTGCCACCACCACCACTTAATCTGTTTTGAGAATTTGTCTCACCCCAATCTGAAGAACTATCATCAATAACTCAAAGGACAACTACTGCTGGCAAGATAAACCCTTATTTGTTGCTGGTTGGAATGTAAACTAATGCCACCCTCTGTGAAAATCAGTGTGGAAAGTTCTCAAAAAAAACAGAGTAGATGTACCATTTGACCAATTTCTAGTATTCCTGAAGGACTCTAAATCAACATACCACAGAGATACCTGCACATCCAAGATCATTGCTGCACTAGTCCCAATAGTTAGGAGACAGAACCAGCCTGGATGCCCATCAACAGATGAAAAGATAAAGAAAATGGGCTAAGTATACAGAATAAAACATAGAATGAAATAAAACTTAAAACGTTTAATCAGGATATCTGTGAAAGGCAGGTGAATGGAAATTATCATATTAACTTAAGTCAAGCCAACTCAGAAAGACCAACACCACATGCTTTGTATCAGATGCCGTGTGTGTGTGTGTGTGTGTGTGTGTGTGTGTGTGTGTGTGTGTGTTGGAGAGAAATAGAAAGAGGAGTTGGGGGGAAGAAACTAGAAAGGGACCACGAGAGGGAAGGAAGTTTTTTTTTTTTTTTTATAAAGATTTATTTATTTATTTATTTTATTAGTACACTGTCACTGTCTTCGGATACACCAGAAGAGGGCATCCAATCTCATTACGGATGGTTATGAGCCACCATGTGGTTGCTGGGATTTGAACTCAGGACCTCTGGAAGAGCAGTCAGTGCTCTTAACCGCTGAGCCATCTCTCCAGCCCGGAAGGAAGTTTTCTTAATGGAGGGGTACACAGGGGAAATGAGAGGAGGTAAGAGAATACATGTAGAACAAAAACAGGAAGGAAACTAGCAAGAGACAGGCAGTAGGAGAGGACAATGGAGGAAGAGGATGAATTAGGAAAAGTAAAATACATATATATGAAGTTTCCATAGTAGAAGCCATTACCTTGTATTACAAATTTTAAAAAATATTAAAGGAATTTTCAGCAACAGGAGGCAGTTCTCACCTGCTGCCGTGACTTTGGGTTTTTCCTGGGGAAGCTTGAATCCCACTACCCAAAGTGTTACTGCTTGTGTCAGACCGGTCTAAGCATTCTGGAGGCAAGAACCCTGATTTGTGCATCTTCCAGAGAACAGAGGAGAACAGAGGCCAGGAGTGTAGGTTATGAAATGGAATAACTTGCCACTGAATACCAGTGAACTTGGCTAAATGGCTACCTCTCTGAACTTCAGTTTTTGGACCAGTAAAAAGGAACAGATATCTTATGTAGTACGGTCCTGGTAGGCCTCTTCAGTTCCTGCGCTCTGGCTGTAAGACTGCCTTGATGCCTTCTTCTGAGGGCTTGCTTTCCGCTTGGTAACTCTTGTTTTTTCCTTTGTTATGAGTAAAGGAGGATTTAGGCAGCCTGATCAGACTTAGGTTTCATAAACATGGGAGAAACCAAGTGCTGACCTAGCTTGACAACCCAGGCTGATGAAGAGATGGGGTGGGGCTAGGCACAGCTTGACCTCCCATGAGATAGTTCTGTAGGCTGGACAACCCTACCTGTGATCTTGGCGGTGAAGGGGCTGCCAGGGATATGCTTGTCATTGTACTTGACCAGAATGCTGTAGTCCCCAGGCAAGGTGGGCAGGTAGGTCACTGTGCATGTCCCATCTTTGTTGTCAATGCAGCTGATCTCTGCTTTTGAGGGTCCTTCAATAGCCAAGTCCAGACCACCTAAGAGAGGGGGTTTGGAGGGAGTGCAGTCAGAGAGAAATACTCTATTTCTGGATGGACAATACCTCTGGGGGAACCCTGACACCAGGGCCAGCAGACCCACACATTCCATGTGGGTATCTAGACAAAGCAATCTTCAGGGCAAAGCCTATGGAAACACATCATTGTGAACTGCACCTGGAACCCCTGCTTAAATAACCCCAGCCCTCTAGGGTCTGAGAGGTAAGGATGAGACCGAGTGCTACACATCAAGCATACACAGGGTGGGCTAGCACAGACTCCCACAGTGCTCAGTGTGGATGCCACCATCAGAGAGCCCTAGGCTGAGGAATCTGTGAATACTGTGGTTGGCAGAGCACTTCAGCTAGAATTTACAGCTAAATAACTCGTGGGAGGTCCTGAGAACCAACAAGCAAACTGCACAAAAATAAAGCCATTTTCAATCAAAAGCCCACTTGAATTCTCAGTGAGTCACATGAAATAGCTCATAATACAAATCTGATTTCATTCACATAAGAATTTAAACATTTCTGTTTTGAGTAGGAGATTGATTTTTTTTTTATATGAGAGAAAATAATGAGACAAATGATACCATATAACAGTGATTTTTTTTTTTCTTTTTCTTTTGTGATGTGATCTCACTATATGGCTCAGACTAGTTTTCGACTCCTGGCCTCAGGAGATGCTCCCACATAAGTCTCCTGAGAATCTGGGACTACATGAGTGCTTCCATTCACAGCATGTTTCAGTCATGTTCATTTCTCTCTCCAAAAGGAGAATGCTAGACATGCATATACATGTAAACGATGCGGTACCTTCTCCAGCATCCTCCGTGACGATGGTGAAGGTGGCAGTTTTGTTGGCTACTCCATATACAAGGCCTGGACCATATGCAGACACGCTCCCACTGTTGGGGTAGTTCACATAGAACTGGAGGGGGCTCTCTGCATTTGCCAAGGACAAAAACAAAACTGAGACTCATTACATGGTAAATGGATACCTCAGATAATAGGTAGTACATTAAAATACTCCCAGCAGGAGAGTCTATCACCGTCTGAAGCTGTTTTAGACCAGAGCCAGGTGGAAGAAACTGATGCAGGAGATTTCATCTTAGCTTAGTAAATGAGGACACATCTGCATCAGGGAGGTAGAAGCTGCTTTCTAGAGAGAAGGCTACTTGTTAGTGCCATTCAAAATCTAAGGCCTGATCTAAGAAGCTCATCTTGAGGAAAGGACCCCACATTCATCCTGCTTGCCCACCGCTACTCTCTTCCTTATCACAGCTCTCTCATCTCCAGGATTCACGGGCAAACCAGGAAATCATCTGGGGGTTGACCTGTGTATGGAACATTAAAGATTCATGTGTATTAACTTGAGATGTTAACCACGGTGTGTCACATTAGAGATAAAGCAAATTGTCTTTATATATATAAAATTGATACCATTTCACAGTGGCTGGAGCAATGGCTCAGTGGGTAAAGAAACTTGTGCAAACCTACAGACATGCATGTGATCCCTAGAATCCATGTAAAGGTATAAAGAGAGAACTAACTCTACAAAGCTTTCCTCTCACCTGCACGTGCATACCTTGGCATGTGTGACCATACACATAAATATCATACACATACACAGTAACAGAAAAGAACCACTATGCTGCTCTTTTAACAGGATAAATCTAAGTGCACTAGTAAGTACATAGCAGGCATCTGAGAAGGTGGTCACACTGGCAACAGAGGGGAAGGGTGAGGGCCAAGAAAGGACTTGCTGTTTTCGGTAGTCTCATGTATAGCCCAGGCTGGCCTCAGCCTCCTGATTGAGTTTATAGACATCTAGTGCCTTCCTGAAGCTTGAGTAATTTCTGTTCTTTCAATTCTGCACCTACATCATTAGAATACTTAAACAGAAAAAGTTGCTTTAACCAAGTATTGTGCATTCATATGAACATAAAGCAAGTGATAAACCAAGAAGTAGTTTTTACTCCCACTTCCCACCTCAAAAGCTTAATTTTTCCAAAAGAAAAAGAGATGAAGAGTATGAAGATTCAGCCCACAGAGAACGAACTGGCAAAACACAATATATGGAAAGCTGTCTCATCCCACTTGCAGGAACAAACACCAAGGTACCATGCATTTTCAATCATCAGTCTGACAAACAATTGCAAAGTAGACTCCACAGGGCAATTCTGTGACATGGCAGGTGCTTTCCATCACTCCTCGGATCCACACATAACAGTCCCAGGAAGGGCACGATGCTACAATGTATCCAAGTTTCAGAGGCCTGTGTCTGGCCCCATAGCACTTCTGCCTAGGGGGCCAAATCCTACAGGTAAACCAAGAGTGTCTACAAGAGAGGCGACAGCAATGGAGGGAAGAGCATAAATGCTCCCCAGTGGAAGACTGGGACATCTGCATTGTCATCCAAATGAGGGAGAGCTACGACATGTGTAGACACACACACAGCTTTCCTGGACGTGCTGTCAGAAGGAAGAGGCAAGGCCAGCTGATGTGAGTACACGCCCGTTTCAGTAAAAGGGGCCTGGATTTTAAAATCTGCATTCTTACTTGCATGTAGTCTTAAAATTTTTCTAAAATTGAACATAAAATTTACCAACAAATCAATCTCCGGGAGGAGGCAGAGGGAGGATATAGGTATGATCATATAACCTACTCAAAATATTAAATTAGAAGATATTTAAATGATTACAAAGAGTGACACCCAATGCTGTACCTGTTCATGGGTAGGAAACACAAACTAGCTCTCTGTATAGGGGCCATCTGTCTTCTAAGCCTTGTGTCTTAGGATATGAGCCTCTCCTAAGTCCCATATCCCACAGGGTCTTGTAGGCCAGGCCAGAAAGCCTCACTTCTTGTGCCTGCATTGTATTTGGCCATACCTGACAGTTAAGACACACAACCACAGCCACACCACCCTGTACCCTGACCCAGGAGGCTGAGGTGTACTCTCTCTTCAGGAAGCAGGCTCACAGGCTATTTTTGAATGGGAGCCGACACAGCATCCTGAATCTTCTCTGGATGTAAGTCTCCCAGATGTCCACGAGGCTAGTGAGCCGCTGTATCCCACTTACCAGGGATATGGCTGCCCATGTACTTGATGTGCATCTCGTGGAGGCCGACTTCAGTGGGGGCATATCTCACAGTGACTGTGCCGTCCTTGTTGTCCACAATCTCAGGTGTAGCTTTCTTCCCAGAAGGCATATGCACCTTGCCTGGAGAGCATAGGGACACAGGGCAGTGAGGTCACTGGTGACCTTTCCCCAAGCAGCAGCTGTAACTCACAGATGTCTTCACCACAAAGGTTCTCAGATCTCAGAACACTCCAAGTCCATCCCCCATCCCCCAACCCCTGTGGTGGGAAAACTAAAACCACCTTGCTTTCTATGGCTTCCCCTGGGTTTCCACAAAATGCAGCAAGCAACTAGCTCATAAATAAATACATGGTGTCTCCAATGGGCCAATTACAAGTGGAAAGAGGGTCTGAGAAGACCACAAACCAATGAGAGAAGAAGGAAAAGAGAGGCTGGGCTCCCAGAAAGGGACTGATACCACAGAGCCCGTGTGCCTGTCAGGCTGTATTTGGAAAGTGAGTGGTTAGATAAAGCAGGGAAAAAGAAACAGATACCTGGCAGCAAGAGGTATCTAAACAAAGAAGTTCCTAGCCTGAGAAGAAACACAAGCTTCCTCAATAATGTAATGTAAGCTACACACACTTCTTCAGAGAAACACATTCTGCGTCTCAGGTATGAGGTATGGTAGTCAGCTCCCCAGCACTGCTCTGGGCTTCAGGTGCAACAACAGTTAAAGAGTAAGGTGACCCCCACAAGGGTTTACCTGTGATTTCTCCTTTCCTGACGGCAAATGGAATCACCAAGTCAAAGGGCTTGAACCCTAGGCCATTCATGTCACTCACAGGGACATAGGCCTCTTCAGTAACCTAAAAACACGAGAGAGTGGTCACTTGGTAAGATGGACAGCAGTGTGGGCTGGTGGAGCTATAGGGGGCATAACCACTGGGAATTCTGCAAGGCAATGAGGCCTAAATTTGGGGGTGTGGCCACGAGAATTATGGGCTTTGTGTGACTGGGCCAAGTTGGAAGGCCCTGAGACGGTCCACTGATCATTTGCTAGAAACAGCTTGCTCAACACTGTGCTTGTAGAATTCCCAGTATCGCCCACAGGAAAATGGAGGAAGGAGAGAGCAATGTCTGAGTCCCAAGAGGCTCCACACCTGGAAAGGTTTAGTTGCTTGTGGCCTGGAAAAGAAGGTGTGTTTTAAGTGGCACAGAGTGGTAGCGGGTGGCTTTGCCCCTAGACAGAAACCAGATGCACAAGTGGTAGCTTGCAGTCAGGAGGAGGCCTGCCAACAGCCGTCCATCTTGCTCTTTAAACGTGGGGGGGAAACCGCACCGAGCGTGATCACAGACATGATGGCTGGCGATTTGTGGGGAGCAGGTGGTGACATGAAGGTGGATCTTACAGAGAAAGTGGGGTTGTGATGATGAGGTGATCAGTGGGGGACACACCAACGGCCAGGACACCAAGGACTTAAGCGATTCCCATAAGCAGGCAGCAGCTTTTCTAAAACGAAGGCTGAATAAACCCAGAAATGCAAAAAGACAAAACGAAAACCAAAGTGTACCCAGGGCCTGAATCCAGGGGGACATGCATTTACCGGTGCCTCCTCCATGGCTGTGACTTCCCCATCGGTGGCCTAGTTGATGGCAAATGGAGGTTAATTGGGAATCACACCAGAGGGATATTACCTAAGATTCCACCACTTGAGCTCTATCCCCTCACCCCCACTTTTCCAGCAGGTGCTGGTTATTGTGGATTTTTTTGTTTGTTTTTAAAAGACAGAGCCTCTCATGTAGCCCAGGCTGGCCTCAAACTCTCCATGGACTCCAAAGACTCTCCAAGAATGGCCCTGAACTGCTGATTCTCCTGTCTCCATCTTCCAAGTGCTGGGATTTTAGGCATGTGCTACCATATCCTCTAAGAGTGGTATGTTCTTACTACACTTTTTAGAGGGAAAGCTGTATTCTCTCCAAATGTCACAGGCACTTGTCCTTTGAATCCACAATTCACGAGTAAGGAATGTGTACAGGGAGTTTGACCAGAGTCACAAGTGGTCGTGAAAGACTGAAGTCAGCTTTGTGGCTATTGGTCAGACTGCCAGGGTAACATAACAGCAAGTGATGTCTGACAAATTACTATGGAAGAGTATTGTGTCAGCTTGGGGGAAGCAGGTAAACATTGAGGCTATATATTATAATTCCTTGCATGAAACTCAAGTGTCCACTGTGTAAGCAGAGAAAACTGATGGCAGTCATCCTGGCATGGAGTCAGGAAGAAGTGATTTTCTGTTTTTGTTTGACTATGTCTTATTTTGCTTTATTTTGTGGATATGTGAGGTTCATGTGTGTTCATGTGAACACAGCAGTGAACAGTGTAGAAGCCAGAGCTCCACACAGAGTCTCCTTCTAGAACTTTCCACCTTACCTTTTAGCTTTAGATATATTTATTTGACATGTAAGAGTGTGTTGTCTGTGTATATGTATGTACAGCATGTGTGTGCCTGGTGCCAGCAGAGGTGAGAAGATGGTGTTAGCATCTCTCCAGCTAGAGTTAAGGATGGTTGGGGGTGCTGAGAACCAAATTCAGGTCCCCCACAAAAGTGGGAAGTGTTCTTAACCACTAAGCTAGTTCTCCTGCTCCTGCAGCTAGTTTTTGAGAATGGGCACTGGACACTCACTAAACTTCAAGCTCACTGATTTGGCTAGATTAGCTGTTTAATAAGCACCCAGGATTTTTCTGTTTCTGCCTCCTGGTTACAGACATGTGCGGCCACATCCAGATGTTTACAAGTGCTGGGAATCTGATCTCAGTCCATGCTTACACAACAACTTCTTTACACACGGAGCCATTTCCCTAGCCTTCCATCACTGACGCGATGGTTTATTTAGTTCTTTCATTTATGACACAGAGTTTAAGATTTGTTAGCTAGATTTTAAAAATGACTTATTAATTTTATGTGCAATGGTGTTTTGCCAGATGTGTCTGTCTGTGTTAGGGTGTCAGATCTCCTAGGACTGGAATTTCTGATACTTGTGAGCTGCCATGTGGGTGCTGGGAATTGAACCTAGGTCCTTTGGAAGAGTAGCCAGTGCTGTTAACTGCTGAGCCATCTCTCCAGTCCCAGTCATTAACACGTATGAAAGTTTTAGCACATTCATTTAAAAAAAATGTTCAGCTTCATGCTCCTGATCCAAATGAGCCAACAAGGAAGGGCCCCTCATCACCACCCTCAGCCGTAACATGGAACAAAGGAGCTGTATACTGTGCCATCTGCAGAAAGAGTTTTTCTGACACCTAGCTTTGCCTCTAGGTCCATTTCTTAGAGAAATATATCACCAACAGGACCATATCACCAACAGGACGGCCTTTCAAGGTTGTATATGAAGTCTTGCAACTAGAACTTCTCAAAGGTGTCAGTTAGGCTGCTCATTCATGAACCTGCATGTTACAAGTGTCTGACATACTTAACTGAGCAAGCCTGTGGTCTCCCTAAGGCACTTGCTATCAGTGTGCTGTTCTATCAGTGTTCTTCCAGTCTTGAGCCTTTTAAGGGGGTGCACTGAGTTCCCTCAAGTTGTAAGCACTTAGGATTTAAGGGATGCTCATTTCTGATGAGTCTGGAAGCCTCCACTTCAGGCCTCTGATCCCCTGCTGATACGGTCTTCAATATTTTCCCTTCACTTTCTCACTCGGACCTCAGCATCTAGGGTCTCTTATCCCAGCCCACTGCAACAGCACCAAGATCTCTGCCCGGGGTTGCTGCTCTTCCCTAGTCTAACTAACAAGACATACCTACTAGGAGATAAACACAACGTAGTACAACTACAACTTGTACTACAACTTGAACACTTTTCTAAATAGAACTGACATTCCCATTGCAATGCTTTCTCCCCCAGAGAAGAAAAAACTCCCAAATGGACGGTGTCCAAAGTTGACAAGTGTTTACATATTTGAGATATGAATGAGCTTCCAGACCTCTGGCAGGATGTTTATAGCTAAAGACACATGGAGGGAAAAGAGAAAAGCTACAACAGATTATAGATGGGAACAGGGTCCCTGGGCTTCTGTTTGGAATGGACTCTTTGTGCCCTCCTCCACTGCTGTGCAATATGAAGTAATCAGAAAGCACTTCACAGAC
The DNA here is from genome assembly GCF_004785775.1 of Grammomys surdaster. Classification (NCBI taxonomy): domain Eukaryota; kingdom Metazoa; phylum Chordata; class Mammalia; order Rodentia; family Muridae; genus Grammomys; species Grammomys surdaster. Next base: position 1,499,148 of record NW_021620295.1, read on the forward strand.
GGTGGGCGGAGTCAGGTCACCAGCAGCCAGATCCCAGGCTGTTCTTCTGCATCAAAGGAAGACCACATGGCACCTGATATCTGTCTAGACTGGGCACTCCTCATTCTAACAGGGCAAACAGGGCTTGCTTCTGAGGTTTATGTGGTAAGTCTGCTGTAGTTCTACCATGCTCCTTTTGGAAGAACCTTAATAATTAGAGAAGATCTAAAAGGCACCCAGGACTGAAAATTAAAGGCTCCAGTTACTTGTCGGCCAGGATGTTCACACAATGGTTCCCTTCTATTCCAGATTTTTCTGGCTTTAAAAGACAACACACTTCCCTCTTCTGAATCTCACGCAAACACAACTGGAGGTTCTATTCATCCTGAGTCAAGTGTGTAGACAAGAGAGCATGAGGACTCTTCTCCTCCAGCTGTGGAGATGGGAAAAGAGGCACAAGTATTTTTCTTACTGTTTTCCAATTTTTCTGTGAGACTGCTTCTCTCTGAACTAGCTTATGTGAGGACATTGCCTAACTTCCTTGGCATGACACATACCTCTATGACTCTAGAGATTTTCCCTAAAATTGATGCTTCTAGCAGTTATACCCAGGGTCAAGGCTGTGAGGGAAGGTGGCCAAATAAGAGTTCAACAAATGATGGCTGCGACTGTATCTGCTAGTAACCGCTGGCTCAGGAGAAGGAACCCTGCTTACCATGACTGTGAAGGGGCTATTGGGAATATCAACGCCACCAAAGCGCACGTAGATAACATAGGTGCCTGGCTTGGCAGCAGTGTAGAAAATGTCATAGGTGCCATCTTCATTTTCAATGACGTCAGCTTCAGCCTCAGTGCCATCTGGGGTCAGAATCACACAGGTGACTTTCCCCTTCCCTGCAGTCTTAGCATCCACTACAAAGCCCACTTCCTCGCCAGTTTTCACAGTGGGTGCAATACCAGGACCTGTAAAAAAGGTCAGAAGAAAATCAACTCATTGGCTGTGGATATTTGCCTCAGAACAGGCCATACTATGTTGTGCTGTCCACGTCTGTGAAGGTCAGACCTTTACTGTTGCCAGGCAGAGGGGCATCTCAGAGATCAGTGGGAAGGGTGCTGCTCAAAGGTGTATCTGGATCAAGCATGTTTAGACTTTGCAACCCCTCCCCAAACAACAGAGAGCGAGTCAGCCTGTCTTTCTGTCTCAGATGTACAAGGAGTTTAACAAATGACGAAGGGAAAACACACTGGTCACGATGTGCCGAGCACGGAAGGGTGACAGGGAGTGCTAAGAAAGCTGCTCACACAGTGGGAAGAGGAAGAGAAGTGAGTGCAGCTCGAGGAGGGGAAGACAAAACAAGAGCTGAGCCCAACAGGCACCAGCAGCCCAAGAAAAGTATCCCCGCAAAGCCAGGGGAGGAAACAGTTCTAAAAAGCCAGAAGGAGATTCTCAGCTCTCACTAAACATGCCCTCAAGCAGTTGTTAGGGATTGACACATAGACTAGAAGTGGTGGACTGGGCAGTTTTTGTGGTGGGTGAGATGAAAAGGGTCAAGGTGTGTGATTTACAACCTTGAGCAGGGTGAGACAGAGAACTGATCGCATCCAGGGTAGAACTACACTCAGTTCCCTTTTATTTACAAGAGAAGCAAGTGATTAATTTTTGGTTTTTCTCCACCAATAAAGTTGACTGATATTGCATATGTATGTATTTGCATGTGCAAGCATGTGGGCAGGTGTGTGCATGTATGGGCAGTTCTCTCAGTACATGGGATCTGGGAACTGACCTTGTTGGCAAGTACCCTCACTCACTGTGCCATCTCCCCGGCCCAGGTTTTATGTTTTAAAATCTGCTAAAGTAGCAACATTGAGCTGCACAAGTTGCTCTTAGAAACAGGAAGGTACAATACCAGGTGGGATGGTGTATGCATACAATCCCAGCTCTTGGGAGGCAAGGTATTGGGTGGGAGATTAGCATCTGGCAGCATCCTCGGCTGCAGGACAAGTCTGAGGCCAGCCAGGACACATGAGACCCACCTCCCTTTTACAAAATGGAGAATATCATATTGGGCTGGTAAGATGGCTCTGTGGGTAAAAGTACCTGCATCCCCTTGATGTGAGCCTTGGACCTGAGTTTGATCCGTATAACTCCCTCCATACAATCAAACAAGCACGTCTAAGAAACTGAAGCAAGGGTGAGGTAATATAGTCATTGATGCTGGAGAGGAAAATCTTAAATCCTTTCATGTTTCTTTTCTATTGCTGATCTATGTAAGATACTCTTGAATGACTCCTGAACAAATGAGCCCACCACGCACAGAAGCAGAAATGTGCTACTTCTCATAGCAGTTGCTGTCAGAAACCTCACTGGTACCCCCACCATGGAAGTAAGAGGCTTCCTGGTCCTGACATCATACTCAGCATCTCTCCTACCTGACCTTACCCCATCTTTGTCATAACCCTGTGATGTCATCTCTGACACCTGGAAATGATTCTGGCATCTAAATCTTCTCACCTCCAAAAATTTTCACTCTATGTACGGCTGGTACCCAGAAAGCCTAAGCAACTTTCTCTGATCACACAGCTATTAAGTGGCACAGAGAAGTCCAGAACACATAACCCTAACCCCCTTCCCCTTACTCACCTGTGGCCAAGCACTTGCTGGCATCGCCTGTCTGTGTGGCCCGGATACGGTAAGGAGAAAGTGGAATGTTGTCTCCACCGTAGGTGACCCCAATCATATAGCGTCCGGTCTTATCAGGGATATAGGTAACGGCGTAGGTGCCGTCTTTATTGTCATGGACAGTGGCTCTTTGAGGCTTTCCCTCTTGGTCCTGTGAATCACAGAACAATGATATTTGGGATGCTGCTATCACATACAGAAACCAACCACAGCAAGCCATGTTCTTTACTTGGCACCTCTATAGGTGGCAGCAGACGAAGCGATGGCTTGGTGTGACCCTGTTCTGTTGTTTTTGGGTAGGGAAAGCAGAGTGTCACAGATCATACCAGGATGGTCTGTCAAATAGTACCTGAGCATCAATGAACTGAACTACAGAGACATGGCGAAAGCTCTCAGTCCACCTTTCCTTTCCTTTCCCTTCCCTTCCTGCTATCAACAGAATACTCCTCCTTAGCTAGGCACACAACTAAATACAAGACCCCACATGCTAGCAGTTTTGCCACCAGGTACGACCATGTGACTTTGAGACAGAGGGCGTCTTCTCATAAGACTGCTTGAGACAAATCATCCATCAATGAGAGCCATTTTCCTTCCCTGTCTTTTTTCTGGTTCACCTTTTATTCCTGATGAGCACAGCACTGGCAGGCTCACGGTCCATGAGGAGACATTAAAGACAGAGCCACACACTAGGTCAGAGATGCTGCCTTCCTTGTGAACCATAGAGTACCTAAGTGGCCTACCTCTGACTTCCTTCTCAAGGAAGAACAATCCAATGTTGGAGGCTCTGTGGTATGTAAAATTTTAGCCCTAACCAACCCAACAGGCAATTAAAACATAAAACATTTAAAATCAGCATAAGAAGAGATGTAGTAATGACTGGTATCCCACCCAAGGTCACTGCAGAACCTTGAGTACCTTGTTCTCCCATGGAGATATTGACCCATAGAAGTCCCCAAAACATGTGCACCGGGGTAGAATTAGTCATTAAAGTCCTGTTTTTATCCCTTTCCATTAGTCTTACTAATAAGGTTCGGCTCCACCCCTTCCATATATAAAACAAAACAACCACACAGTTACCGTGATCTGGACAGCAAGTAGGCCTTCGCCGGCATCTCTGGCATCGATGGCGAACTCCACAGGTAGGCTGGCGGGCACCCCATAGGCACTGAGGCCAGGCCCAGAGGCGGTCACTTTGCTTGCATCGTATGTGGGAAGGACCTTGACCTTAAAGGGACTTGAAGGACACACAGAAGCTTGGTCAGTAAGGATACAGGTCAGCCCTGCCCCACTTGATCTCTCTTATGCAAGGAGGATTTTTACAAGAGGTAATAGAGTAGGCTTAATAAAAGGACCAGAAGTCCATTGGAAATACAGAGTCACAAGGTACAAGCCACTAGACAATAGACAATCCTAGCTTCCCTTGGAACGCAAGACAGAAGAAGGGGTAGACCCTAGAACAGAAGCCACAGTGCCTACTGGATGTCACCATGCTGCTCTGTACCATGTGCTAAATGGTCAGTGGGTGAATGGCTGGGGAGCGGGGTGGCACTGGAGCAGTAGTTATGAATCCTGTGTGGGTGGACAGGTCTAAATTGTACCCAGGCCTGAAGGCCAAGATGCTCACCTTCGGGGGATCTCTTCGTCAGCATATTTGACGGAAACCATGTAGGGTCCCTCCTGAGATGGCGTGTAGGTCACTGTGTGGGTGCCATCCCCATTATCCACCACATTCACTGGCTCCACAAGACCTGAGGACAGAAATGAGAGGTTAAACTAACAACATGGCCTCCTGTTCACTGCACCCTGGCTACACATAAAAGAGAATCACATACATTCCCAAGAACTGTTGGTGTCCACTGAAGAATAACAACACAAAAGCAAGCAGGCCATAGTCACAGGATAGATAAGTCACAGTAGTGGGACTGACCTCAAGAGAAACCTTTAGCTTTTTGTGAGCTAAAGTACACTTAGTCTGCTATACTGTCCTCCTGTACAATTAAGGGGACTGCCCATGCTTGTTTCTGGAGGTCTTTGCAGACATGCTACGTATCTTTTCAAACTAGTTAAGCATGCTTGGATGTGCCAGTTTTATTCTATAGCTGAGAAAGTACCCAACCTCAATGGCAAAAAGTAACCTATGGGTTGGCCAGTCAAGACCTGTACCCACCTTTCAGCAAAGAACACAATGGTGCCAACATGCTAGGGTACAGAGCAGGTAAGGGTGCCAATTTCAAGGAACAAGAGGGCCATCAATGGGATGCTATGGGTGATGGTTTAAGAGAATGTTAAAGCCTAATTAAGGCATGCACTAGATTGATAGATTCTAGATCCCAGCCCTGAGTCTGAGGTCAAGGAGGGGTTAGTGGCAAGGGACGGTTAATCAGAGCAGGGCATGCTCATTAAACAGAGCAGGTGAAGTAAGGACAAGGCAGTTTTAGAGGTGGGGCTAGGCTAGAGGCATTGTGGTTACATAATTGAAAGCAGCTGCTAATGGGAAAGCACAAACCTCAAACCTGTCTCTATAAAGGCAACCTTTGGGTCAGCTTTAAAGAACTCAAATGGCTTTCAAGGGGCTGTGCCATGACTGGGAATCCACTGCATCAGCTAAAGTTACAAGGCCATTTACTTGAGAAGTCCTCCACATTAGAGGCTGCTATGTAAGTAACCCTACCACCCTCTTACACACAGACAGATAGACAGACAGATCGACAGACAGACAGAGACACATACACAGACACACACACATACACACACAGACACACACGGCATCAGCTAAAGTTACAAGGCCATTTACTTGAGGAGTCTTCCACATTAGAGGCTGCTATGTAAGTAAACCCCACAGACAGACAGACAGACAGACAGACACACACACACACACACACACACACACACACAATGATGTTCAGAAACTTCACTAAGGGCAAGTCCGTCCCATGACCTCATTCTCTCAGACCGTTCTTGCCCTGATCTTCAAAGGCAGAACCTCCTGCTGAACTCCACTAAGGAGAGGTTCTTCTTCAAAGGAGGAAGCCTCAGCTCACTACTTCTGGAAGCCACAAACATATCACAGGGGAAATCGGGGACAGGAGAGAAGCCAAGATTACTTAAGAAATTAGGCGCACTATTTTATATGGAAAGAAAGGTACATGTTAAATACTGGAAGAAATATGGCAACAGGTTTCAACAGTTCAGATTTGTCCCCAAATGGCCTGCTAGTCATTTGAAACCTTAATTCCAGGTGTCAGCAGTGCAGGCCAACAGCCAACAAAACTCATTCCCCAAGAGACCCTCTCTCCAGGGAGTTGAGACAATGACAAAGCTATAACCCTAACCAAGATGCTGGTACGTTCCACAGCAATATTGAGCATCTCAGAGGGATCATCTTCAAACTGTACCTCCTGCCCTCACATCCAGGCCAACCCCCAGGCACCTCATACATGTTAAGCAGGTAATGTTGCAGCTGGGTAGACAGTGCATGCTAAAGCCCATATGGCACGTTCTTCAACAAGCTACTTTGGAAAGCGACGGTTTTAGGCATATGCTTGATGTTCTAGTACTCAGGAAGCAGAGGTAGGAGGATTGCCAGTTCAAAGCCTGTCTGGTTACTTAGACCACCTTTGGAAAAAACAAAGCCTGGGATGTAAGCTAGCTGACAGGACACCTGTCTGACATGGGTAAGACCCAGGGTTTGGTCTTCAGCACTATGGAATAAATAAGTAAAATTATAAAAAGAAATTTAGAACCATGTTATTAACAGGTTCTTAACATGTTATTAACTTATGGAAATATAATACATCAACTTCTCAGCAGGTTCTTCTGCTGGCTAGCTAGACTGAGGAACAGCAAATTAAGTGAGAGTATTTAACTGTAAGTTCATGAACAATCTCATAAGAATCTGCTCTGGGCCATGGTTGTCCCTACCCATGGTGGGTGAATGTGGGTGGCATACAGGATGCAGACTCACCTCTTGGGCCCAGGACCCTCACTTCCAGCGGAGCTAGGCCAGCCTTGCTGCTGTCCACTGTGAAGGACTGCGGGATGCATGCTCGGACACTGGAGCTCAGTCCAGGGCCAGCAATTTTGACCTTGCTGGGATCCACAACATCTTTCGAAGGAACTCTGAAGGGGCTTCCTGGAAGAGTCACAGGATTCTGAGCATGACACAATCAAGGGAGCATCCCGCACAGTCCCGGAACTACACTGTTGCTCTACCTGGACCCTGAATGTATGAGTCTCAGTCGGCTCCACCTGGCTCACTGTGGGAGCGGCAGTGTGCCCACTGTTATTCCTACCTCTGTCATCCAGCACTAACTAACCCCATGCACACACAGGATCTGGAGCCACAGTGAACCTTCCAGGAAGCCAAAGTCTGGCAACGAGAGCACATTCTTCTAACATTCTGTGTGGCATCCATTGGACCGTATACAAGGCAGAACATGTAAGAGACAGTGAATGTGGTCTGCAGGAGACCAGAGAAAGATGTCCATTAAGACCCAAGAAATGATGGAAGAGAAAGCAGCTACCACTTAAGGGAAGCTACACTTGGGGGAATTTCCAGGAAAGCAAACAGGACGCTGGATGCTTCAGCTCTCAGGAGCTATCTTGACCAAGAAGCTCGACACTGAGACAAGCAATGCCTCTGGGCTTGGGGGAGTTCTGGAGTTCACGGGGAAATTGATAGTCAGCTCTGGGAGGAGACAGAGCCTGAGACATAGGAGAGAAGAGTAGGCCAGAGGGGTTGACTCATGCAGACGCATAGAGAAGAGGGAGAGAGAAGAAAGGCTCTTGAAAGAAAGGAAGCGAGTAGCTTGGTCAGGGGAGTATACATAGAAGCGCAGAAGAGAGTAGGTACGAACTCTCCCTCCCATGGAAGCCAGCACATTCTGAACACACATGGTGTCACCTGGTTCCACACTTCTCTGGTAAAGCCTTTGTTTCTCTAAAAGTTGTGGTATGCTACATGAATGACTTGTGGGGAAACCTCAGGGTCTCTCACTTTTTAATGATGTCAAGTATAAAGGCTGGCAAAACATGGTCAATCCAGGGAAACCAAGATTTTTAAGTGAAGCATTAAGAAGAAACAAGGGCAGAACCAGGATTGCCAACAGGACTTCTCACACAGCAGGCATGCCTGGGTCCCTAGTAGCCTCAGGCTGCCAAGTCCGTTGCCAAAGAGGTCTGAGTATCATTTGCCCCATGCAGGACACACAGCCTGCACATTTCACAAGGTATGGCGATTGCCAGACTCCTGCCATGGAAATAAATGTCTCTGCTGTGTGTCTCAGAAAGCTTCCACTTAGCAGAATCAGGGGTTATAAATACACTTGCAAGAAGAACTGAGACGCTGGCAAAGATGGGCACCACCCTCCATGCTGTGGCTTAGGGGAACAAGAGAGATTTATTTGGGGGGTGATAATGGAGAGCTCCAATGTTAATAAGCAATAACAGACGATCTCTGTGGTCTAAGTCTGAACCTGGAAATTGTCTGAACTCAGCCTGAAAGCAGCCTTGAGACAGAAAGCAATGGCCTAACATTGTTCCGATACCATTATCTGCCAACATCTTGCTCCCTGTTCCAGGTAAACATCACCAGTTGACCACAACCTTTCATGAATCCCAATTAATCAACTGGTCTATCACCAAGATTGCAGCTGGGTCACCACGGGAAACCAGGAAGTTAGTATAAGTAAGATGGGATATTCTCTTTGAAATAATACCACTACCTAGCATGTAGGAGAGGCAGGAGGATTCGAAGTCTGAGGTTCTATCTCAAAGCACAAAAACCAAAAAAAACACACCAGAGGTTTGCATCAGGTCCGAAAAACCTGAATCCTTTATCATCCAAATCCCCAAGAAAGCACACAAGATACTGGCAGGTCCCTGGCTGGATAGCCTGATATTCAGGAGCCTCTCTGGGAGGTTTTTGTTGTTATAATCATTTGTTTTTAGTGTTAACTGACAGGTCCCTTTACAGGGGAATTCCAAAGCTCTAGGCTTTCAGCACTTTCTGAAAAGCCAGGCTAGCAGTACTGCCCCACAACAGAAGCACACACAGAAGCCAGCAGAACTAACTACCTGCCTAGAGGAAGCCACAGACGTCTCCCCTGGAGACAACCTTCTGCTTATTCTTGGCGCTCAACTCTACAGAACTGTCCTGTGGCAAGGCACGAATTTGTCCCTTCTTCCCATTTTCTCACTTCTTATCAGCATACACAAAGTTTACTTGCATCAGTGTAGTTAGTTGCTCCAGGAGTGGGAGCTTTGTCTGTCTTATTTCTAGCTGAAATTTTCTATATTAAGGACTAAAAACAAACAAACACATAAACAAACCCCTCTATTGATAGAGTAGCAAGCACAGGCCTGAGGAGAAACTTGTCATTTTGAACAACTAAAGCTTATACAAATATACCAGCACTGTCCGAGAAGAGAAACCCTATTTTACACCAAAGATTTAGATCATTAAATAGCAAACAAATTAATAAGTAATAGTTTGTATTAGTTTGTCTTTGTCAGCTGCCAGGATTAACGGCGCAAAGAAAAAAGCAAGATACATAAATAAAGTGAGTTAAGAGCCAAGCCCCAAAGGTTTGGGGCTGAAGGAATGGCTCAGTGTTTAAGAGCATTTGTTGCTTTTACAGAGAACCTGGGTTCAATTCCTGGCACCCATATAGGGTGGCTCAGAGCCGCTGTAACTTCAGTTTCAGCGGATTCAAAATCCTCTGGCTTCTACGGACACCTGCATGTTCATGTCGGAGGTAAGCCCCTGCAGTCACCATATATTATAATGATAATAAAAATCAATAACAATAATATCTTTTAAAAACAGAAATGTTCAATTTTGTAAAGAACGAACTTTCGCTTAAATCAGAAACTATGAGCCTCTCTTTCTAGCGGAGGGTTCAAGCCAATGCTTTCCACCACGTTGCTGGGTTTGATTGCGAGTTCTAGTGTTCTTGGTGCTGTGGTCTTTATTTAAGGTTTCTCCAAAATCAAACTGTTCTTTCTACTAAAGGAAGATGGGCAAAACCAAATCTGTTTTCATGTGATATCATTTATTCTTCGAACCACTACCCAAGGGAGAGCTCACCAGGGATGTGGACGCCTCCGTATGTGATATTAACGTCATAATCTCCTGGAGCAAACGGAATGTACTCCGCACTGCAGCTGCCATCTTTGTTGTCTCTGCAGTTGATCTTTGACTCTGACGGCCCCTCCACAGTTATGCCGAGCCCACCAATCCCTGCTCCTCTGGAAAGAGAAATGTGATCAGCCCACACCAGTCTGCTTACTGCCAGAACTCGCTTACAAACATCTTAACATATAAGCCATTCTATTTAGTTAGTGTGCTTCCACCAGTGTGACAATACCGCTCAGGCAGGAATTTCTCAGACATTTAATACAGACCAGTGGTTCTCACCCTTCTTAATGCTGTGACCCTTTAATATAGTTCGGTGTGGCGACCTCCTAACCATAAAATTATTTCGTTGCTACTTCCTAATTGTAATTTTGCTACTGTTATGAATCATATGTAAACATCGAATATGTAGCTCCCCACAAGTGTAGCGACCCATTGGTTGAGGACCTGACTATGGTATAGGGTACCAAGACAAATACAATGGGTGTACCTTAGGGGTACTGAGCCTGTGCTCTGCCACTAGTCTACTAGGGCATCCCTTCAGAGTAAATTATAAAAGGAACATTTTGAGTAGTATTGCTTTTACATACAGAGTTGGCTATATTCTTCTGCATCATGAAGTTGAGGAACTTCTATCCAGTAGTGTGCTTAGCATCTTAATGATCATTATCTTAATTGCTATTATCATTTCTTATGCACGTTTAGATATACTTTGTCATTATCTGTAACATAAATCTTGACAGAAGAGAATGTTTAATATATCTTCTGAAGTGCATCTTACCGGAAGTTGAAAGACCATGACAAATAAGTAGAGCATAGCCATGACTTTCTTTCTCCTTTGAGACAGGGTCTCATTCTGTAGCTCAGATTGGCCTCAGACTTATAAACCTTTTTTTTCTTTGCCTAAATGATTAACTATGTAGGGATCAATACCCTGAAAGCAGGAGCCTGCCCACCTGGTCACCACTGTGAAGACATTAGATTTGTTGGTAAAAGCCTCTTTCAGTCCAGGGCCTTGGGCATGGACCCGAGATGGATGGCAGCCTTCAGTGACAGCCACTTTGAATGGGCTGTTGGGGATGGGCACTTCATCATATGTCACCTCCACTACATGGAAACCTGCCCAGGAACATACAACAAAGAAATGTCACTTGTGTACAATGTTACCACTTCAGACTTTTATCTAATGCTAGAACTCTAGCTGCTACTTGAAAAGAGTAGATTAAGAACTTAGTAACATGGGGCTGGAGACAGGTGGCTCAGTGGTTAAGACCACTACTGCTCTTGCTAGTCCCAGTAGGAAGGTCGCAGCTCCTACATTAATTGGCTCACCACCAGCTATAATTCCAGCTCCAGGGACTCTACTGGCTCCTTCTGCCCACCATAGGCACCTAAGCGCATAGGCTCACACACACACACTTAAAAAAAAAAAAATCAATCAGAAAATGGTAACACCAGTATACACTGTTTTAAAAGATAAAACTATTTTTTTGTTGTTGTTGTTGTTGTTCATGTGTTGTATACCCTCTCCCAAGCAATGAGCACTAACTTTTATTTAAGGAAGTCACTCTAGGTGGGCTACCCTTATTTGGGAAAACACTACCCAGGTGTTAAAAGACCACAGGAAACACAGGAAATAGAAAACTGGGTGTCTACAAATACATGAAGATACCTATATAGAATATTTATGGGACCATGTATCCAGGAAAGGGGATATATAGTGCTTTCCTTTTCACTTTTATGATTTCCTGATTTCTCACAATTTTAATAATCGCCACTACTATTCAAAAAGAAAAACTGTAAAGAAAAAAATACGTACACAAATCATACATCGCCATGGTATGACTCCATAATCTGCTCAGGTAAGACTGGGGATTTGCAATGTATAACATAAGGCCAATAAAGAAGGCACTGAATGGCCAGTGGCTGTTGGGGAAGGGACCCTTTCATTTTTTTTGAGTCACATACACTGTTCTTTGCTGAGGCAGGCTGAGCTCATGGGTATGAGGTCAGCGACAGTCTCTGGAATCAAACGACCAGGCACAGCTCTGAATGAAAGAGTCACAAGCACAGAGGGGGTGACGCACCTTTCTCAAATGGTGTGTATTCTACCTGATAGGTCCCATCAGCACTGTCTTTGACAAAGCATTCGGTGGAGGCCCCTGACGGGTTGGAAATGTGAGCTTTGATGTGGTCACCTCCAACATGAGTCAGGGGCCTCGCGTCAACCGTGAAGTCCGTTGTGGCCTCCCGAAACACATCTGTTGAACAACCACATAGATAAGAATGTCATCTTGGGCCCAAGCAAACCCCAAGTAAAGACTCTTCACATTCTGGAATACATTAAGTATATTTGATGCCTTAAGGGTGATTTTGCTGATTGTGAAAGTCAAGGTAGACTTGGCCAAGTGACAACAAAACTTCTCAAAGATGGGGATCAGGCCAGGGCAGTGGTGCATGCCTGGAATTTTAGCCACTCAAGAGAGGGAAGCAGGAGGGTTGTGAGTTCAAGACCAGCCTAGGCTGTACAGTGAGACCCTGTCTCAAAATGAAAGCAAAGGTAGAGCTCTAGGACAAGGCAAAAGCAGACTACCTCTGTCCTCTGTGTATTATTAAACACATTTTACATCATTTCATTCCAACTTATTCCCAGAGACATTAAAAAAAATAATAACAAAAATTTTTGGCTTTTCCACAAAAATTTGAAAACTTGCCAAGAATGCTAGGCCCCATTCATCAGGGAGAAACATAAAAATGGGGACTGGGTGAAGTTCAACCTCTGGAAACTGCATGCTCCCCTTTTCCCTCTACCTGTATTCCCCCTGCCCCATCACACCAACCACACGAGGAAGAGGCTACAGGTGAGAGCCGTCCCCCGGCACGTGACTCACCTTTGCCTTCGATTCCTGGCCCAAAGGCTTTGATCCCACTAGTGTCTATGGTTGGCTCCACCTTGACCCAGGTGGGAAAGTGTGGTACAAGCTCACCGCCGTACTTCATGGTCAGGGTGTACATGCCGGCTGTCAGTGGCACATAGGTCACAGCATAGGTGCCATCTTTATTGTTCTGGATGGACACTTCAGCTTTCGACCCAGAGTCTGAGACAGCTTCAAGGCCCAGAGTCCCAGGCCCTGCTTCTGAACAATCAACACAAAGGATTCCAGGTTCACCCACTTTCCCATGTTCAAGTCCTGGGCCTGATGCTACAACCTTGGAGGGGTCAAACGGCATCTCTATGTCGGCTTTGAAGGGAGACCCAGGGATATGGACTTCTTCAAAGAGAATGTTGACAAAGTATTCTCCGGGTTTCGTGGGAAGGTAGGAGACGGAGCAGGTCCCATCACCGTTATCAGAGCATTCGATTTTGGCCTCACACGGACCTTCCACAGTTAGGCCCAAACCTCCAGTCCCAGCTCCTTTAGTATCAATGGTGAACTCGGCAGGCTTGCCTACAATGCCTCCTTCAAGGCCAGGACCATGGGCCTTCACCTATTTGAACAGAGTGTAAAAGTGAAATCCAGTCTGTAGCTGCTAATGCTGACCAGTCAGCCCTGCTTTCAACACTCACAATCACACAAAAGCAGATGTCAGTAGCTCATATCCCTGGGGGCGTGCTCGCTTTCTTAAACACACACACACATACACACACACACACACACACACACACACACAAGTTTGCTTCGTTAGCCTGAAGAAGGTAACTCACAGCAGCTTGGACTCTCTCATTCATCCCAGTGAGCTGGTTAGTACCATTATTATGCTAACCAATAAAGGAGAAGTCTCTCACCAAAGTATTGCAAACAGAGAGCAAACATGAACAGGGGGTGGCTGAACTGTGGAGGGACACTGAATTGCATAGCTCCAGTCAGCTATTGAGAGCTCATATTCACCACAGAAAGCCTTTCCACGTATCTTTCCCAGGTAGGACCAGAGAAGTCCAAATCATATTTGGCAACAACAGAACAAGCCCAAACTGACCTTGGTAGGGTCTGGTGGCAGTGAGGCCTCCACAGCATAGGGACTCCCGGGCACTGGGTGGCCGTCATAGGTCACGGCTACAGCAAACAGCCCCTCTTCCCGAGGGATGAATTTGGCCGTGCTGCATTCCCTGCCAGCCACTGGTGCTACCAAGCATGGCACCACCTTCCGTGAAGGGCTCAGGATGGTCACATCCAGCTTCCCCTGGCCTCCTGCACCGTTGGTGTCAATGGCAAATTCCTGGTCCTTCCCAACCTCAACTCCTGTGGAAAGAGAGAAAAGCTAAAGTGATGAGCTGCCTCCTGTCAGCAACAAGAAAAAGATAACGAGGTCAAAAAGCCCATTGGACAAGGGTTTGTTTGGTTTTGTTTTGTCTTTACCTCAGTTACTACAAAAAGTAACAGCTGACTCAGAGGCCCAGAAGCAGGACTAATACAATGGGATTTATACACTGCATGCGTCATTAACACTGAATTGTTTGCTAAACAATTTCTATGCCAGTCACAAATACTTGACATTGTCTCCTTCAACTTACCTAATAACTCTTATGGGCCGTTAATTAACAACAGTGGCTTTTACAGATGGGGAAACTGAGGCCCCGAGAGGTTAAGTAAATTGTCCGGGACAACATATCTACCAGATCACAAAGCTAGCATTCAAGCATAAAATTTCTAATCCCACAATCAGATTTGAAAGATTATAGTCCAACACTGCCTGCTTTCTCATTTCCTTGAGGTAATAATCTTATATGTAAACATATCCTTAATTTAAGTCAATGCTTTATTTACTAACTCCTGGCAGAAAATTCAATCCTATTGCTACCCCCAATCCACAAGAAGGCAGAAGTCACATAGCTGGCAAATTCTGAGAATTAACTTTGATGTCTTTTAAATGGCTTCTGGGTCACATAGCAAGATCTTGCATATTTAAAAGAGACCAAAGATGACCAAATGGCTAGGAGCACATTCTGATCTTGCAGAAACTGGAGTTCAGTTCCCAGCATCCACATCAGGAAGCCTCTAGCTGCCTGTAACTACAGTTCCAGGAGATGGATAGTCTCCTCCCATCTCTACAGGCACCTGCTCTCAGGTGCATATAACCCTTTCCTCTGACATATAAACATAATTAAATTTAAAAGTAATAAAACTAAAATTTAAAAACAATCTTTGCAAGGCGAGACTACAGGAAAGCCAGGCGTTATTTTGACCAAAACAGGGAAAAGGTTTTAGCCAAACCAAAAGTACTGGGAATATAAGATGCTGCCACAACCCAGTTAAATCTTGCCTCTGGGGACATCAAGGAGCCTGCTGATGCCAGCACAGCTGTCCACACCTATGTGTCCCAACGGGACACAGGCTTTCCCTAATGCACCATGTTCTTCCTACTTTGGAGTCATAAGTCAAGTCCCTGCGTTCCAGGAAAAGAAGATGCAAGAGGACACTTGAAGTGTCTTTCACATGCTCACAGCTGGGTGTTCCCAGCCACGAAAGCCAGCACACAGAGCTCCCATTTAGCAGCTTCCAGAAAGTGAGACAGCCTAGTTCACAGAGGCATGCAGGGCACAGCCAATGAGAGTTCTCACTGAAGGCTAGCTGAGCCTGGGGGGTGGGGTGTATATTCTCAAAGGCTAGTAACCTGGAGTTACCCTAGGCATGAAGTCTTATAATGCTGACTTGGTGCCTCTGAAATCAGGTGAACATACATTACTGAGGGACACCTAAGTTTGGGACTCCCCAAGCAATAAATTCTAGTGAAGAAGACTGGATTGTATTAGGATTTCCAAACTGTCACACTGACCTTAAAAGGCAGCAAAGCCAAAGACCACAGGCAAGGCAGTACAACTTCAATGCAAAATCAATACTGCCAAGGGATTTCTCTGGCATCTGTATGTGTAGATGCAGGAGGGGGTGGAAGTAATATGCAACACCTTACTTCAAACCCAAAGATGCTGTGAGACCCATCAGTCAATTCTCAGGACTTGGGTTAACTGGAGAAAGAGGGATCAGGCATACTCAACCTGCAATGTGCAGGTTATATGGAGCCATATTCTGCCTAGAATAGCCACCAATGCAGCCCAGGAGAAAAATCTCACTGGAAACACTGATTAAAAACAACAACCACCCCAAACCCCTCAACTGTGTGGTTCTCGAACATGAGCTTTGTAGATGATAGCATATATCATCCTGCAGTGTCAAAAGGTAGGATATGTATGTATGTATGTATGTATGTATGTATGTATGTATGTATGACCTTGCTGGTGGAAAAACAAATGGGTTGTTAGGATGTATGGAAGCGAAGTGAGCATAAGCAAGCGGGTTTGTACTCATACTGTAGTAGTCTCTTATGTTAGAAGTTTTCCATAAACAAACAAAAACAAACAAGACATTAAAGGGCTGGGAGTGCTTGCCCAGCATGCACTACGGCCTGGGCTCTAGTCTCAGAACCACAAAAACAAACAAACAAAACAAACAAACAAACAAACAAACAGGGCTGGAGAGATGGCTCAGTGGTTAAGAGCGTTGACTGTTCTTCCAGAGGTCCTGAGTTCAATTCCCAACAACTACATGGCAGCTTACAATCATCTGTAATGGGATCTGATGCCCTCTTCTGATGTGTCTGAAGACAGCTACAGTGTGCTCATATACATAACATAAATAAATAAAATCTTTTAAAAAAACCTTTAAATTCCAACATAAACTGATGTTACAATGTACTTATAGCAGTATGATGTGAGGTAAGATACAGAACAAGCTAAAGGGCAGGACAGAAAGGGAAGGCTGTGGTTTCTAAGTGCCAAGGAATTGATTTCTATTCCGGCCATTGACCTTAATGTGATGCAGATGCCCAAGATGGTTGGCACAGTGTGACTCTCATCCAAAAGCTGACATTCTCTAGACGCTCTCTTAATGAAAACTTCCTGTGGTAACATCAGCAGTCACACAGAGCTGACAGCATGCCAGTTTCTGCATTATTACCTCATTTAATTTTTTATAATACTTCCATGTTTCTAAGTGTCCCCAAACACTCCATCCCTGCTGCACAAATGAACGTAAGTGGCAGGCATGTCAGAGCACAGCTCTCATTCAGGCCCAAGACTGTCCACTGTAACATCTCTCTAAGACAGAATTAGTTTCTCTGAAAATTGCATCTTTTGAAGGGAATCTAACAATAGCAGTCACAGTTGCTGGTCGTTCATGACCTTGTTAGCCACTTACTGTTTTCCAGTCCGTTGATTTTTATCTTGCTCAGATCCAGTGGCGCAGCAACTCCCACAGTGAAAGGACTTTTAGGAATGGGGTCGCCACCGTAAGTCACTAGAACCTGCATGTTGCCCTGGAATGAGACAGAAAAAGGAGTATGCTTCTGGGTAGAAATGCACTGAACTGGCCCCCAGAACCTTCATTCCTCCCAGGGACACAACGAGCCTGAATTCATTAACCCAATTCTAATTAGTTTTTCTTGGGTGGCATATATTTCAGGATGGCTTCGAACTTGCTACACAGCAGAGGATGACCTCTAACTTTCAATCTCAGGATTATAGGTACGTGCTATGACATCTAGTTAATGCAATGCTGGGGACCAAACCATTTATGCAAGGCAAGCATTCTATCAACCAAGCTGTATCCTATTTGACTGGCTTCAGGAAACATCTTAAACACACTCTCTAAGCTTTTGAAATACATGTCAAGCACAACAGAAAAATCAAATAAAAGTAGACAAGGACAACAGGCTGGGGACTAACGTCAGGCTTGTGCTATGAGCTTTTGTGTATTTCCTCAAATCAAAAAACACAAAATAGATCCACGGAGTAGTTCTTACTGCTGCCTCCCAGTTTTCAAGAAGAAACTCCTTGGTTCAGAGGGGCAATGGAACATGCCCCCAACACACTGGATTCACACCTCTGGCACCCAAATCTGTATCTTCTTTGCTCTGCACGGCACCTCACTACATGACACAAGCCAACCCCATGGATGGGTACAGCCACTGGGCTCTAACCAACAGAACCAGTTCTTCAATGCCTGGACATTCAGTTTCGGGACACTGGGCCACACAAGGGAGGTGTTCACAGGAGTGTTCTTAGATCAGCACACAGACACTAACTACTAATTCCAGTGAAGGAATAAAAGCCGTGCTGGAAGATTGGCAGGGCCCCTTGCTGGAAGCCCTGATGGCTGCACAACCCTGCAGCTGTTGTTCTTTGTCCACAGGTCCTGAGCCAGCTCACTGCTGACTTCCTCTCTCCACATTCAGCTGCATACTCCCCTCCACGGCAAGGCTCCACGAAAGCCTACTGCAATCTCAGCAGATCCATGGTGTCCTCGCCTCTATGTCCAGAAATAACAAAGTGTGGGAGAGTGAGAGGAGTCCCCAGACAATTCAGCAGGCTCTCTGGCACACAGGCCCTGCTAAAAGCTGTCACCGATCGGGTGTTAAAAGGGTGTAGCTTTTGGCCTGATGTATATTTTCTCACATTCCTTTTGTAAATAAAGAAGGGAAAGAGAGCCAAGGGGAGGAGGGATGGCTGCATCAACGGGAGAGGAGGAACTGACTCTTGAGGAGGTTTAATGCACTGCACAGAATCAACTGGCCGACCGTAAGGGTCTAACATTTCATGCTGAAATGTGCATAGGTCAAATTCTACAGAGCTGGGAGCCAGCCAAGGAACACGAAAGGTCTCCTCTAGTGTTTAAAGAAACATGGATTCGTTACTGTAGCCACTGCAATATTTCCAATACAGCCAGCTCTCCTGAGCCTCCATTTCCCCACTAGCCTCTTAACTCCTTGGGTGCTAGGGTAACCTTAAGGCCAACTTTAAGACTAACCAGGCATCTTGGTAAGAGAGCCCTCCCCTCCCTGATAGATTTTCTGGCCATTTCCTTGAAGTGCCAGAGCAAAAGTAAAGTCCCTTTCCAGATAAGCCCGCCCAGCTCATAAAACAAAGTATGTTTCGTTTCCACTCTCAGAAGCAACACAAAACTCAGATAGGAAATGAACTCTGCCTTCAACAAGCTTAAGGAGTGGGAGTGGGTGTATGTAGCTGTGGAGACTTACAGCTCCAATCCCTAAGCATTTCCAGTTTCTTCTGAGGCTAAGCTAAGAACAAACTGGACTTTTCTCCCACAGGGCCGTCTAAGGCAGTGAGCACCTGTGTGTTCCACCAAGATGAAACTGCCCGCAAAACAGCTTTTTATTTCTCTCTACATGCTTCTGAGACCCAATCTTTATTCAAGAAGATGACAGCACAATGACCTGACAGCCTAGAAGATAGAGCAAGAGAGCCTTCTGCAGGCCCCTCTGCTTCAGAGACTCCTGAGAGACAGCATCCCAACTGTGATGGGTAACTCTCCTATAGAGTCCTGAGAGACACCACCACTTTGTTGAGGACATTTCAACACAGGGACTGCCATCCTGTGAGGCTTGTGAACTCATGGGGGCATTGGTAGTACATATGGCTACTTAAACCTAGTGACATAGCACAGCAGTTGGTCTGGGGTAAGAAGCTGAAGACACTTGAGACTACGAGAGTGCAGACAAGCAATGTCCTTGGGCAAAAACCCAGGCTCTCTGTGAAATGCAGCCTTTTCTGACCTCTGGGAGAATCCTGAAGTGCCATCTATCATGTCTACTTCTTGGAGGCAAAAACAGCTCTGACCACTGTCTCACTGTAGACATATCTAACCATTCACATCATTTGTCCACTGTAGGCGAGTACCTGCAAACTGCCATTCAGACACGAGCAGGGAACAGAAGCCAGCAGGCAAGACTTGGGTTCCTTAGGGACAAAGGGCTTTAGCTCTTCAAAATCATGGTCTATATTCTGAGGAAGAAGTACAAACATCTAGGCCTGGATGCACCTGCACTCCTACACACACACACACACACACACACACATACACACACACACACACCCAAACAGCTGCCTTTTGGGGAACTTCTAGTCTGGCAGTTCCCAAAATTCATCACAAGGAGGCGTGCCCATGGACATTAGTTTCCAGAGCATGCCCCCTTCTCCACATAAGGGACAGCCCTCTGGTGGGCCCAGGACTCTTAACTGCACCCCAAAGCATGCTGACAGATACACTTTCCTTCACTGAATCTGGGGCTTTCGGCTCCTCTTATGAATGAGACACAGGCTGTGCATCCCAACTCTTCTACCAGATTATAATGTTCCTCAGCCAACCGAACTTGTGACTAGAAGCATACTATCATTTACTCCCTCAATCAGCTGTTAATCCACAGGGAGCACTTACAGCACCAGCTCTGGTGCAGGGCATGCTATCCTACCTTGTTGTGGTGGTTTCAATGAGAATAGCCTTCAAAGGTTCATTTTAAGGAAGGATTAGGAGGTGTGGCCTTGCTGGAGGAGGTTCGTCCTTGTGTGTGGGCTTAGAAGTTTCACAAGTCCACGCTAGGTTAGCCCTCTCTCTGCCTCTGGATCAGGGTGTAAGCTCTCAGCTTCTGTTCTAGTGCCATGCCTGCTTCCATACCTGAGCTATGTTCTGAATCATGATGGTAATGGATTAGCCCTCTGACACTGTAAGCAAGCCTCCAATTAAATGACTTTGTCTGTAAGTTGCCTTAGTGATGATGTCTCTTCCCAGCAATAAAAAAGTAACTAACTATATAGGGCTTTTGCTCTATAAAAATAACTGTGGCTAGCTCATAGTTCTGGAGGAGACGTGTCACCTGTTTTCTTTGCCACAGGGAAATGGAAGGATGGAAGTATAAGGCTTGCTCTAAACGGCCTCTGACAAGGATCCACGCACTGTCTACAGAAGGCAACATTAATATGAAGACTCTACCAGAATCCTTGGACACACCAGAGCCCCAAGAGGCCTCTTAGCATGTCAACAGCCCTCAAAGCTGCTGCTACTAGAGGACAGGATGGACTTGCCCCTCAGGGTTATTCTGAAGTAAAGTGTTTCCTAATCTAGCACCACTTCAAAGACAACAAAGCTGGATTTGGACTCTTGAGATGCATCCTGATTGGCAGCTTTATTTTTAGAGGATTCAAGTCAAACCCTGATTTCATTCCGGTATCTATCTGCAACTTACTAAAGCCTCATCCAAAAGACAAGAAAATATGGTGGTATGTGGATACCAGAAGTCAAAGCTAAATTACAAAAGGTTTAGATAAGCACCAGCCTAAGGTCTCATCAGTCCTCAGAACCATCAGTGAGAAAGACCTGCCTGCTAATCACTGCATCTTCTGACAAGGTACAAGGACAATCGATCTACAAATGTAAGGAATCTTTCAGTGGGACTTCTTAAGAGTACAAGAGGAAAGTCTGGAGGTAAGAGGCCACACTCCTATAATGTGGTACTCAGGTCTTACCACAGAGACTGCCTCCTACTGTGAAAGGCATTCCATAGAAAAGATATTAACTCCAAGGATCTGAAACCCCCTAAAGCAAGAAGGCTAACCATGCACACCCACCCATTCTTACTGTACCCCTGCTCTTCCCCACTTGACTCTTGCCATCCCCTCGCTGAGGACCCAGGCAGAGAGAGGATTGAGCAGTGTTTCTGAAGACAGCCTAACCCTTGTCCTACAAATGGCTTGTTCACAATGGGGGCTCCCTCCCACCAGAATGAAAGCATCTCAGAAGCATAGAGTGAGCGTTTTCTAACACAGGCACGAGTATTAAAATCCAGACTCTCCTGCCAGGATATCTGCCATGCGGACTCTGGAGGTGTGAACATGAAGCAAAACACAATTTTAAAGGCTTGTAACAGGTTCAGAATTCCAGTTTTGCAAGAGTGTGGGGAAGCTGAACGGAGGCAATGCCCACGCAGCGCCTTGGCTGTGGAGCATGCTTCTCAAGTGCACACGTCAGCACAGTAGCATACAATTCTGCTCTGAGATAGATGAATTTAAAATTCAAGCAAATAGATATAAACTTGTGTGGAAAAGGTGGTTTTTAGACCCTTATTGCATAAAATAACAAATCTGCCTAGACAGCAAAATTCCTCAGAATTCCTGCATTTTGTAAAAGGGAGCCATTTGCTGCCTTAAACGGCGGGCTTTGGGCCCCAGGGATTAAAAGCTGAATGGGCTCTTTGAGAAAAGATCCCACTAAAACACCTCATAAAAAAAGGTAAACTATGTGAAACTGCCTGCAAAGGGAACTGCAGGTGAGGGCGCTTTCTATAATTAATAAAAGATTGGGAGTCAGAGGAAGGGGGGAGGGGAGGCTATGTAAGAAAGTAGATCTGGTAGTTCTATACATAATAAGTTAGTATTTCTCTAATAAAACCCAAAACTGAGGTTGAAATGTGGGGCTGCCTTCCTACTTCTCTGGGAATCTTGTAGCACCCTGAGGCTCTCACCCAGAGAGGGTGCGAGCACACTGAGGCGTCTCCACAAGCACTGACAATCCTTATGCTGTGTACTGCACAGTACTGTGGGGGAGAGCCTGAGCAAAAAAGCAAGAGACAGGAAGGGCCCTACCTGCTGAGTTGGGGTGTATTTAACAGTATGTGAGTAGTCATAATTATCAATGATATCCAAGTCCTTCACTGCCTCCCCAGGAACGGGGCTGGAGAACTGCACGTTGAGTGGGGCTTTGCCAGCTCCCTTGGTGTGAACAGTGAAGTGGGTCGGCTTCCCATTTTCCACACCTGAAAGGACACATGAAACAGGGAGACAGAGTTGGTGGAAGAGGTTTCACTTTTAGAACCAGTCTGACAGGTTCAACAGCACCACTCAGCAGCAGCAGCAGCAGCCAGCCACACACTGGGGCTGCCACAGCAGAGCCTCCCAATGGAGATAAGCCCCTCTAGGTCTAGACAGAGCACACGTAGTGCCACTGGCTGCAGAAAGGTCAGGTCAGCCTTCCCCACCACCATCTTACCTGCTTTACTCAACCCAGGGCCTTCTGCCTTCACCTTGCTGGCGTCGTGGGAAGGGTCAACTTTGACTCTAAAAGGGCTGGCAGGGATTTCCTGAAGCAAAGACAAGTCTCAGAAGGATGGTTCCACTGTCAGAGTTTAACTTTCTGCTCAAACCCAAAGGACAGAGTTTGCCCTAACACCCACTTTAGCAAGCAGTGAGCAACTTCCATTATTGTAGGTGAAGCCTGCACACACAGGTGCAGATCTGGAACAAACACCCTCATGTCTTGACACCAGATGTTTGAGGACAAAGGATAAAAAAAAGGTACTACTCAGAATAAAGTAAGCACCAATATACAGGGTTAGGAGGTAGGAAATGTCCTCCAGGCTTGGAGGAGGGCTGAGGAGTGAGGGCTTCAAAGAAGTAATCACAATGAGAGTGACTGTAATTGTTCACAAAGAATTTACAGGCCGTCAGAATGAAAGTAGATTAAATTAATTAGGTCATGCCAACTTAAGATCATTAACTTGAGACACAGACTGTTCTCCTGACCTTCCTAATTTTTATATAGTTTAATTTTGACCACTAGAATTTCAAAATGTCTGGTTTCAGAGGACTCCTCACGGGACTATCATTAACACACAGCCAATGCTTCAAAGCTCTTGCTATAAAAGGTAAGGGCAGAGACCAAGTTATTGCTAAGAGGTCAAAGTGAAATGCAACTAGAAGTTGCCTAACTTTTCAATCAGAAGCTTAGTGAATGCTTTAACAAGTCAGTTTCTGCCTAGAGTCCTGCTTTTAGCCACCGACAGAGAAAAGAGTGAAAATCCCCATCCCTTTTTGGTTTTAAGAAAACAGAGAAACTGAACACAGTTCTCAAGGCATTTTTTCTCAGTTGCTAAACAAACAAAACAACAACAGTCCAAAAAGGAGATATACACAAGGCTCATTCCATTCAGTCCCTTGTAGGCCCCAACATACCTCAGATGCAAAGAGAACCTTGATAGTATATCGCCCAGGGGCGGGAGGCACGTATTTGACTGTGAATGTGTCGTTGGCATTGTGAATAATGTCAAAATCGACATCTTCCTCATCGTCACTTAACACTCGGGCATCACACTTGATACCAACACTGACATCACCTGGAACAGACCTGCTTATTAGAATCAGTTTGCAAGCAACAACGTGTCTTGTATAGTCATTTCCAGTTTGGGCTAAAGTACTGCAAGAACAACCCAAGAAATGGGAGGTGGCAAATCAGGGTTTTGGAAAAGGATGCACAGAGGAATGATTAGCTAAGATACCACGAAGGAGCCAATTTAGCTTATTAGGAAAGTTCTCTGCCCTCCAATGTTTTAAGAATGTTCTTCCAAAAGGAGTGGCAATCACTGGGGTGAATGAAACCTAAGCTCACCTTCCCCAGCCTCGGTGCAATCCACTGTGAAGTGAGTAGGCTCATTTGCCTTCAGACCACTTCTCTCCACACCTGGTCCAAACACTTTGACCTTCTGGGGATGGCTACCTTGCCCAATGTTGACCTAGAAAAGAGATGAACCCAGAAAATACATCTATATTGAAAGTATTCTTTCCCTAAGGTCCAGCATAAGACTAGAAATGGCTGTTTTGTAAGTCTATAGAGTATTTTGTCTTTTAGGACAAGTCTCAAGGCCTACCCAGAATGGGTTCATTCTATATATCTGCCTTGGACATCTGTACACAATGTGCAGACTCAACACACAGCCAGAGTTTGTCATATGCTCAGGATAGGCCTCACAACTTACCCTGTAGGGGCTGTGTGGTATGTTCACATCTCCCCAGACCACAGCTATGGTGTGCTTGATAGCTTTAAGTGGGGTATATGAGCAGGCATAAGTGCCATCCATCCGACTCTTCATCTGGATGTCAATGGGCTGGCCTTCCCCATCCTGCAAAAGAGCCAGAGCCTGAACCAAAGTGTTCCCTCACAGTGTCTCCAACAAAAGGGGGTCACTGTGGCTTCTAGAGACAACCAAGATACTACCAAGTTATCTTAATAAATCATACAGTAACTACAACATGCTATACACTTCCAATACACAGACCATAGGCAACAACAAATAAAACCAAAAGTCCACCAAATGCACTAGGCCTCACTAGCTTACTTAGAATGATCTTGATGTCCTATCTTAGGCCTCCTAATTACTAGGGATCATATACATGTTGCTATGTCCAATTTCATTTATTCACTTGTAATTACTAAGAATAAATGTTATTTTCTCTCCTACCTAGAGCCAGCGTCACCTAGTACTTCATTTCAATCCCAGTGTTGAAGTCCTTTGGCTAATTTTAACTAAATCAGATAAGCAATAATTTGAATTTTGTTCACAAACCTATTAGTAATTATATAGACTCAGCCAAACTGAAAGACATTACAGAAAAAATCTGAAACAAAAAAGGCTGCCTTTTAACAGAACATGAATCACTAATATCATGAAAAACATCCCACTTACGTCCATTCACATAGTCCTCACGGTGGGATACCATTATTGCTCCCAGTGTGCAGAGGGGAGCTGAGGACCAGATGCACTGAGCATCTCAATATTACACCTCTGACCTGACAAGTGCGAGTGGCTCCAGGCCCAGATACTCACCTGAGCCAGTATTCTTAAGGGAGCACTCCCAGCATCCTTAGGATCCACGATGAACTCAGCTGGGTTGTTGATAGTACAACCAGATTTCTCCAAACCCGGTCCATATGCTTGGACCTGAGGCAAAAACCGAATAATGATTTTGTGAGTGTGTGTGTGTGTGTGTGTGTGTGTGTGTGTGGTGTGTGAAAGAATGGGATGGAGGGAAGGGTGTACAAAATGCCTATTGCTTAGTTAAGGATGGAAATAGGGAGTAAAATTGCACAGTAGGCTGAAACTTAAACATATCAACACCACTACTACCTGTTCTTGAAGGAGAAAACACTCTAAAACAAAATCCAAACTAACCCAGCTACCTGCTGTACTCTGAGATAATAGAAGGAACTTCTAGTTTTTGGGGAAGATCTTTAGCTGTGCCTGACTTCAAGGTTCCCACTTTGAGGGACTGAAGGTTGCAGCCACCACAGGTCAAAGAACAAACAGTGGGATAAAAAGTGCCACAAGTTAGCTCATTGATGGTAGCCTACGGATAGCTATGAAAAGTGGGCAGATGAGCCTCTTCCATAGGACAGGCATGTCCTTTAACCATCTCTGAAGCTCTGAGAGAAGACACTCTCATTCCTAGTCCAGAGAGGAAAATGCCACGAGTCAGAGAGGCACACTACTTTCCCAACATCACAAAAGCTCTAAGAGGTCCAGTTCTACCCTCAGATCTAATCCTTTCCTGACTGCCATAGAGGAGACAGGGTAGAAGAAGAGTCAGTGCGCTCGCTCACTAGATCTGGGTTGTAGTCTCCCGTGGCAGGGTGGATGAAAGCCATGTATGGGCTGTCCTTGATGTCTTCGTCGTCGCACATGATGTGAACGGCATATTCTCCAGGCTCCTTGGGCCAGTATTTGACATCACAGGAGCCATCGTTCTGATCATCATACTCAATCTTGGCTTGTGAAGGGCCTTCAATGGCGAACCCTGGGGATGGAACAGAAGGGGCTTACTGGCTACACATGGTTAGAATTATCTATCCTAGACTACTACCATCTCCTCTTCTCTGCCTCCTGGAAGGCAAGTAATGAAAATTGAAATCAAGTGTGTCCCTTTTCCATAAAACCAAGGTCACTGGATCTTAACTAGAGGTGGAAGCATTAGACTGGTGGATGTTTCCAGTTTTCAGATGACCTAAGAGTGGGAAGGAGGTGTGTGTGGGGCAGGGGTACTCAGGGAAGGAGGTGTGTGTGGGGCAGGGGAACACAAAGACCAGAAAAACTCTCCTAGTGATATACAGCAACATATGCCAAGGGTCTTAAAACCAGTACTCATTTGTCTAAACCCATTTCTGAATGTTTATCTGAATGAATGAAGTGAGGTTATTCACTCAGCATTGTTCATATCACAAGTTCTTAAATGTAACTGGAAAGCCTAAGACTAGACTAAAACAAAACAAAATGCCACAGAAGCCACGGGAAATAAAGGCGTTCCCCCCCCCCCCCGAATCTGGGGCATAAAGATATAAAGACATAAATGTGTATGGGAAAAAGGCCTAAGAGGAGACTAAAAGGTTAATTACTTCCTTAAACTACAAGTATTTTCCAAAGCGGTTCATCTTTCTGCTAGTGGAAATTATATGTAATTTCTAATTTTTCCCTCTTTTGCTTGTTGCTATACCTAAATAGGTGTCGGGAAAATATAGCTCACTGGCCAAATGCAGCTCACTGCCTATTCCTCTAGAGAATGTTTTACAGGAATGTAGGTGTACCCACTCATTTATGTATTTAATGATTGCTTCAGAGCCAGAATGGTACAGTCACATAATTGTGACAGAGATCATGTCACACACAAGGTGAAAATACTGGGAATGTGGCCCTTTCTAGAAAAAGTCTTGACTTATAATCCATAATGATCACATGTTTTATCAGACATCCACTTAAAATATATTGTTATGTGCCAAATAATCTATTTACTTTTCAAATTTCAGCAAGATGTACCAAGTCATCTACTTAAGGGTCAGTTACCAGTATTCGTCTATGATATTGTATGTGCTGTTTAGGATACCACTACCGCACTCCCAGGGAACTGGGGAATAAATAATCAAGTGTCACAGGCATTGGACGACTGAAAGCAAGATGGAAACTAAGAACTAGAACTCTACAGCATCCAGAGGAGGCTCTGGGTAGCCAGGAGGCCAGAAGGCCAGGGGAAGCTCTATTACTAGGCACCGCGTTACTCTCAGCCTTACAGAAGTAGCTGGGCAGCTGCCTCTACTTACCCAGAGTCCCAACCTCAGAACCAATGGATTCCACCACAAAGTCTGCTGACCGACCAACAATGCCACTGTGGAGTCCAGGGCCCCACGCACGGACTTTCTGCATGCCTGCTTCAGGGCCAACTTGAACTTCAAAGGGGCTAGAAGGAAGGAGCAGAAGAGGATCATAGAAGGGGATTACTAGAACCATGAGCGTTCAACATAATTCTTTCCACTTGCCTGCTCTTTTGCACAGAGGCTGAAGCTCTAGGCAAGTTTCTTCCCCCACACTAGTCACCCCCACAGCCATTGTTATGTCAACAATATAATGTAGTATGGTTGCTTCAGGAGCTGGGGGTAACTGGGCTGTCATTCAAGCAACACGCTTGCTCCAAATTGCTCATTAGTGAGTGACCTTTAGTAGGCAGGGCCCTCTAGGGTGGGAATCTTAGAGATAAGAATGCCACATTTCTCTTTCTCCTACCTATGCTATAACAAGAAAAGCAGTTTGAATGGGTGCTATCTCATTCCTATGTGATCAAATATGCTTTAACTTTGGCAAGGGAAGTTTCCTGTAAGTGTGCTCAGACACTGAAAACCCTGTAAGAGGTCCCCTTATCCTCAGTTTTATTTTCTTACATTTCAAATGTGGTCTGCAATGTGTGTGTCATTTTGAGATTAACAGTGGCCCAGTGCTTGGCCATGGTGCCTACATTATTCTTTTCACTTTATCTCGCCGTATAGGCATTATATCATCTAACACCACAAGAAGGAGAAGTCCAACATAATACAGTTTAGTTCATTAAAAAGAACATATTTGTGTAACTTGTATGTTTCTGCCCCATTGCAATCACTATCAGTTTCCTGTTGTGTCTATTTTATAAATTAAACTTTTTCACGGGTGTGCAAGTATAGAGGGGGAAAAACACAATACACGCATGATAGTGTCTGGAGTTGGTTTCAGGCATATATTTATGGTTTTAGAAGGTAACTTTTATGGACAAGGAAGGACTACTATAATGCTCAATTATTTCTCAAGACAAACAGAATGTATTCATAGTTTAAACTACCCTCAGGAGAGCAGCAGAGCACAGGGGTCCAAAAAAGGAAACTGCAATAGCCCCAGGCAACGCTGTGGCCAGGGGTCCCTTGTCCCTGATGGCATTCACATAGATGGGTTTTTATGTAGACCATAGCCAACTGTGCCCCTGTGGCATTCGTGAACAGAGGCATTCATTGAAAAGGAGAGCCTCAGCTTATATAAGGCTGTATAGACACACAGCCCATTTGCTCTCTATTACAGCTCTTTCTGGTTTCCCTGCCTCCCACCAGGCACAAACCACCAGCATTTGATTTAAAGCAGGGCAGCTGAAGCCACAGTGAATTTCTGCTGCTTTTGAGAGTAAGCCAAGTGTCTGTGCTGCTCTGAAAAGGCGGGGAGGGGGGAAGCTCTCAACAAAGCAGATCTCTCTTCCCTCTGGCAGCCTGGGAGGCAGTGGGCTCCTGTGAGCCTGTCACAGGCTGAACATACCTCTAGATGAGGTCCATCTCCAACCCGGACTCACCTCTTTGGAATGTGGTGTCCCCCCCAAGTAACTGCAATGCTGTATTTCCCTGGTGTGCTGGGGTAGTACTCAAATGAGTAGACCCCATCCAGAAAGCCCTTCTGCTTGACCAGCTCCTCCAGGCCCTCTGTGGAAAGCAAGCAAGCACACAGCCTTTGCAGTATAATCCTTGGCTTACAAGGAGACTCCCCACAAAACACAGGCAACGTATAAAAATTAAACTCTGAATGTGAGATCTCCCTCAAAAGCTGGGAGAGGTTTCCAAAACTAAAACCAGAGCCATCTTAGCCTTCAAGAGGGAGAAATGGAAGACTTACCAGATAACTAGCTTCAAAAAGCTCTCAGCTGGTGGAGACTGAGGTCCCAGACCAGATGGGTTGTTTGCTGTGTCTCAGTATTTCCCAACAGTCCCAGCTGCCTTCCAGACCCCACCTCACTCCCCACCCCCCACCCCGCTGCCCCACAAACACAGGAAAAGAAAGGTCATCTTTATGATTACTTGTGAATATTTTGCTGCAAAAGTAAGACAACAAAAGAAGAAAGTCCTTATAAGCTATCTATGAGAAGACAGGTTTTAGGTTCTATATGCAATTTTGGACCTAGCCAGCAGGCAGAAACTTGTTTTACGTTGTGAGTCAAGAAAGGGCTCTGAGGTCAGAAAAGAACCTCTTTGGCTCCTGTTGCAACAAGTTGAGCAGGAGTAGTGGACTGTGGATGGATGGACAGACAGCCTTAGAGTGACTTGCACTTGGCTTTAGGTCTGGGCAGTCTAGAACCTTGGCTGTCCTTGGGGCAAATCCTTCCCCAAGGCTCTGAACTCACTTAGGAACTTCCTGGACTCAGACTAATGCCAATACAGAGGATGAGAGAAACATGACATAGGAAGCACAGGCCTCTACAAACAGGACTAAAACCACCAAGTGCTGCTACACCTGCAGCTAGGCCTTCAAAGCTGCCTCTGTTCCGGGAAGACGTGAAATGGGAGATGTTGTCTCTGTCCCAAAGGAGGAAGGAAAAGGGTACTGCAGAAACATAACCCTCTGCCAACTACCTACAAAGAAAACCATCCTAGGGCATTTTATTCTCCCATAAGCAGTGATCATACTAACATAATAATTGACATAATTTCATAGTCTATAAAATGTAAAGGGTACTAGAGAAATCATTGGCTTTTAAAACTGTGCTTGGATTCCAGATCAGAACATCACAATCCATGTGAGTCTGTAAGAATCTTGCACTTTATACCTAACTGTCTTTAACCGAGAGAGAGAGAGAGAGAGAGAGAGAGAGAGAGAGAGAGAGAGAGAG
>NW_021620295.1:1529505-1573484 GCF_004785775.1 Grammomys surdaster
GAGAGAGAGAGAGAGAGAGAGAGAGAGAGAGAGAGAGAGAGAGAGAGATCCCCAGAGAAATATTTCTCCAATTTCCTTACAGCGTTGTTTCCTATCCCAGCGGTCTTAATATGTAAGGCTGTCAAACTACTCACTAGTCTTGCCTACCTATATCTAGGGCAGATGTTACTAAGTGATCACTGCTCCCTTCTCTGAAGAGAACAGGTAGAACTCAAATCTTTGTCATGGCTCTCTGAGAGATATCAATCAGGACTGACCATTGGATGTTACCAATACATCATGGCTGAAAAACTAGCTGAAGTTTATTTGAGACAAATACTTACTAGGGCCCTTCACAATTACACCGAGCTCTCCACTTCCAGCAGCTTTGGTATCCACCTTAAAGTCTGCAGTCTCCCGGATCCGGACACCTTTAGGCTGCAGGCCTCGGCCACTGGCCCTGCAGGCATTTGGGTTGCAGGCTGCAAACAGAGTTTTGACATCAGTTCAACCTTTTAATATTTTGTAAAAGACAAGAGAGTTAAGGTAACTTGGGCCCACCCCACTCCCTTCCCCACTGCCACCAAGAAAATGTTTGTTTGGCACAAAGAGCATCTAGCAGTTGCTCAAG
Source organism: Grammomys surdaster (assembly GCF_004785775.1). Taxonomy (NCBI): domain Eukaryota; kingdom Metazoa; phylum Chordata; class Mammalia; order Rodentia; family Muridae; genus Grammomys; species Grammomys surdaster. The sequence goes on from NW_021620295.1 coordinate 1,530,116, forward strand.
ACCACAGGTCCTGCTTAGAAAGCACACCAGCTAGCAAAGAAGGACACAGCATGACTCTGTCCAGCCTCACCTCACACTGGGCAAAAGTTATTTTGGAAACTTCAACGGGAGAGCAGCAAATCCACACTGTGCTGCTCCTGGTACTGGTTTTTAGTCTTTTATGAACAGAGGGGCACTAAGACTGACTGCTGAACACTTTCCTGACCTCACTGCCACTCTCCAAGGTCCAGTGACTGGAAAGCATATACTCTTTCAAGTCTACTTGGAAATGCAGCATTTGAAATATCCATCTGAGTTCCAAAGCATGGGCCAGCCATTTCTGAAGATCTGGACATGGCTGTTGTCTTGCATGTGAACAGCCAGGCAAAATAACAAAAAGCTAAAAATGTTCTCTCAGCTAAAGGTGGCTGTGACAAAGCTCTGGGCATCTACAAAAGGCAAACTTCAGTAGAAAATACCATGCCTGACATGATTTCTAATCTCCTTTAAAAATCACAAGGACAAAAATTAGGAACTATAGTGATGGCTAACATTCTTCACTTGATATCAAGCCATGAAACTACTCTGCCCAGCACGGACAACTTTCTCCTTAAGTAGAAAGGGGAAGCCGATGGCTGTGTCCTGTTGCCTATGCATTGGTAGTTTCCTCTCCAGACCTCACACAACACATACGATTATACACAGGCTCTGAAAGTGGATGGAAGGAAGCTCATTAGATACAACCTCCCCATTGGTTATGTGGCAAACCATTACTCCCCAGAGAGGAACACAGACATGCTTGCAATTAGACATCATGTTGTATTGTTCATGGAAAAACACAGTGTATGGTGGCACTTAACAGCCAGTCACGTTGGCTTTCCACTGTTAAAGACAGCTAAGTAAGTATGTGTGTATTGAAGGTCTAAAGATGGAAGCCATGGTCTGTACATGTCAGGCAAGCGCTCTACCACTGAGTCCTTTTTTAATTTTGAGACAGGATCTCACTAAGTCGTCATGTGGCCCAGGTGGGCTCTGAACTTGTGATTCTCCTCTGTCAACCACCCAACAGCTGAGACTAGAGGCCTGTGACAGCAGGCTTGGCTAAAGCTTCTTTCAGTGTCAAATCATTACAACAAAGGGCAGTAAATTAAAAAAAAAAAAAAAGCTGACTGTGCCAGAACGAATAAGGCAATCCATGATTAGGGATCACTAGAGTGAAGAAAGCTATCTCGAACCATCTCTTTCCTTAGGTCTAAGGAATTTTGATTATGAATATCTAGAGGGAGGGTTGTTTTTTATTTGTTAAAGGGAGAACAGTTGGTCACATAAGTAATAAGTCACAACAAAATGACAAGAATTCCCTGGGGTCTGGGGTTAAATGTGTCTTAACACACACACACAAACACACACACACACACACACACACACACACACACACACACACACGGAAACATAGAGCATGATCAACAGCTAAACATGAAAAAAGAACGGTAACTACTCAGTTCCTACAAGCGCTCAGCCAACTCAAACACTTGGCCAACTTAGCTGAAGAGTTTGTGGGATGTGCCAGATCCACTGCCATCCCTCAGCACCTTGCTCAGGCTGGGATCTGGCCATGATCACTAGCGCCTGCACAGGAACTTCCTGAAGTCACACGGAAGCAGCACAAACAACTGGCAAAGACGCCCCACCCGACCAACCCTTACCAAAGCAAGAGCCTTTGGCCCAGAGCTTGCAAATAGAAAGCCAGCAGCTTCAGGGTCCAGGCTGGCCCAGAGGCAGGATTCGGAAGAAGGAGCCAGGTCTGCAGGTGCAGAGGTGGAGGACAGAAGAGGAAGAGGCAAGTACGGTTAAAAAAAAGGCAGCGTAGTTGGAAAACATCAGTAACAACAGAAAAGAGCAACAAGGTCGGGAGAAGGGGAGAGAGAGCGAGCACCTCTAATATCAGGGGAAACACGTGCTCCTGGCTGCAGAAGGATTCGGCAGAGTAGTTACAGGCATGCCAACGGACACTATGGTTCTGCTGATACTTTATATTACTGAGACCTAAAGCAGACTCCACCTGCCAACTGGGGGCAGACTAGGATGGGCTGATGCAGCTGGGCTGAGTGCCTGACAGCCAGTAAAGTTCCTGGATTATAAGGATTTGCCACCGCCAAGCTTGTTCCGGGACAGGAAATCCAGCACTTAAGTATCTGCACACAGATTCAATATCCCTTATCGAAAAGGACTTGAACAAAAAGATCTTGCTATAATAAGGTTTTAAAGGCGGTGGTGGAAGTGTGGTGTGTGTGGTTTATGTGAGTGTCTGCCATATGTGTGCAGGTGCCCATGGAAGCCAGAAGAGGGCATCAGAACCCCTGGAGCTGGAATTACAGGTGGAAAAGAGTCAGTGGTGCAGCTGCTGGAAACTGAATGCAGATCCTCTGGATGCTCAGGAGGAGCTGTTCACCACTGAGCCTTATCTCCAGCACAGTTCAGATACACGTTTAAAAATATTTGCGCCAACTTTATTGACTGACTTTCCTAATCTGAAAACCTAAAATCTGAAATGTTCTACCTAAAATCTAAAACTATTTGGAATCATGTTAGTGCACACAAGAAAATAAATAAATAAATAAATAAATAAATAAATAATCTGGATTTTCAAGTAATCTAGTTTGCAGATTAGGAATACTCCATCTGTGGTACAGACTGAACTTTTTAAAATGTTTCCTAAGGGCACAAGCGTTGAAAATGTGGGACCTAGTGGAAGGAGTCAGATCACTGGAAGCTTGCCCTATAAAGGACTGGTGAAATCCTAGCCCCTCTCCATCTTTTCTTGGCTTCATGGCTCCCAGCATGCTCACTGTAGAAACACAGCATCACCACAGGCCCAAGAGAAACAGGCCACGTGATCATGGCTGAGAGAGACATATAATTTCGTCACCTATTAACATGATCATTTCAGATGTTTTGACATGGAGGGAAGCAGAGGAACACAACTTGTGTTAGCGCCAATATCCTGAAGATAACATACCACTTTCTGTTGAAGGAGCCCTGGAAGGAGGAGGAAGAGGAGAAGGGAGGGAGCCCAGGTCTGTCAGCCTCCATGCCAGGTAGAGTTGGTCAGTACTTACCTTCCCCAATTTGTACACCAAAGGGGCTCTTGGGAATGGCGTCCCCAGCAAAGGAGACCTTGACCACATGGGGGCCAGGCTGCAGTGGCTTGTAGACACATCTATACACCTGGTTTCCTCTGTCTTCCACCAGCAACTCCACACTGTTCTTGCCCTGGGGATCCTCCACGTCAACGCCAATGTCACCCACACCAGCTCCTGTGACAAGAATGGCCATTCCATGAGCACCTCTTCCCCTTCTGAAAGCTTGCTGCCCACCAGAGCAAAGTGCAAACAGAAGGAGTCACTCAGGTGAGGCTGTACCAACTGCACAGCCGTACTAACTGTATGGCTATACCAACTGCACTGCCGTACCAACTGTCATTATTTTTTCCTTTAAAAAAATAAAAAACTGAAAAGCTGCAAGGTGGTGACTCATGTTTTTAATCTCAGCACTCAGGAGGCAAAGGTAGATGGATCTCTGAATTCGAGGCCAGCCTGGTGTACAGAGTGAGTTTCAGGGTAACCAGCGCTACACAGAGAAAGCCTGTCTCAAAAAAAACAAAAGAAAAGAACACTAAGAAATCGATATCATTCATCTTATTGATTTGTGTGGCCCATTTTCCTCAGTCTTCCATAAAACTTGGACTAGCACATGGTAAAATTTAGTGCAGATAGAAATTTGTATAAAAATTGATTACTTCTCAATCAGGGACAAGAGTGAAGATATGTAAAAATACAACTAACTCATGAGGAAAAGTTGTCTCATCAATTTAAAAGACAAAAGGGGAGCCAGGAGGCGGTAGTGGCACACGCCTTTAATCCCAGCACCTGGGAGGCAGAGGCAGGTGGATGTCTGAGTTCGAGGCCAGCCTGGTCTACAGAGTGAGTTCCAGGACAGCCAGGGCTACACAGAGAAGAAAAAAAAAAAAAAAAAAAAAAAAAAGACAAAAGGTTTGGGTGCCCAACACTCCTGAGGATTCTGTGTTAGACCCTGCAAGACCATCAGAGGTCAAAGCCATGGAAGAGTGATACAGTACCAGCTGTGTAGATGTCAAAATAGGTGGGCTTATTGGCAATGTTCCCTGTAGTTTCCAATCCTGGGCCTTTTGCAGTGACTTTGCTGGCATCTCCTTGGGCTTTGTCAACGTTCACTTCAAATGGACTCTTAGAAATGTGCTGTCCTGCAAAGAGGACTATGACCTACAAGTGATAAAAGAGAGCGGTAACAGCTTCTCCATGGCTGGCAAGAACACCATCCCACCTCACGCACAACCTTCTTTCACCTTCCTCAGGATTGTATACCCAACGGTGGATGGCAGCAGGAGTCCTAAAAATCAGGGAAAGTGGCCAGAACTGAATCCCTACCTGGACCCATCAGACATATGGCAATGCCCACGATATTCTGTTCTTAAACTGAAAGTGCTTACATCAGATGCACCTGAGTGTGGGCACTCCCTCCCTCCCAGTTGTGTTTGGTTCTAACCCAGGTCTCTGGGCTATCTAGCCTCCCATTCCAGGCCCTCCAGGCAGTGTCAGACACATGGGCCTCAAGTTAGAACAGTCATTGGTTGGCCATACCCCCAAGTCCTGTGCCACTATTACCCCAGTACATCTTGTAGGGCACTTGGCCCTTCTAACAGAAAATAAACAACCACTTATACTTAGATCTCTAGGCATGGGGTTTCTTTAGTAACGCACATAGGGTCACAGGACTCTCAGGATAAAGTGCATCGTCCCAAGATTTTAAAAATAGAGTCAGATTTTTCATGGACCAAGATCATTTCCAAATAAATGTATTTGAGACAAAATATAACGACTTCTGTCTAAAACTTTAGCAAAACTTTCTCATCCTGGGATATTTTAAGAGAGCTGGACTGTGTTTCCTATAAATCTGTTAATTATTAATGAATTAATTAGATTTAATTTTTTTTTAAAGACTTCATTTTCCTAGATTCAAGGAGTTCTGGAGTAAGAAGAATCCTGGTGAATTCACAAAAGCTCAAAGCAGAAGTGCAGAACCTATCTGAACCTATCTGAAAGTCTGAGCATGCCATAGGAGGATTTTTTTTTTTTTTTTTTTTTTTTTTTTTTGGTGGCAAAGGCTCTCTTCCAATGGAAGACACATTCCTAGGTTACCCACTTGCTATAGCCCATGCTCTTAGCTCTTGCCCTATGGAACCATGCTGGAATGGTCTCAAATGGAGCTTCATATGATGCTGAGGTGAAGGACCTGGAGGCTGGATCCCTGTCATTCCTCAGAAACTGAGTATATTCCTTGCTGCTGCTAGTGGGCTGAACTTGTGTATCCTCTGGGCTCAAGGCCTGTATGCTCTCTAGCCCATCACAAAGAGGAATGAGTTAGAAAGCAATCAGGACAGAGGTCCTTTATCCACTACATTATCTATACTCCAGACAGACAGCTTCAATCTTTAGGTACCCATGTGGAATTAGGGGAAGGAAATCAGGACATCACGAATGACTCTCCTAGGGAATATAGACAACGGAGACGTGCTAGCTAATGCCAAGTCTGATTTATAGAGATCCTACCTTTTTCCCCAAATGAGCCTGCATAATCTTTACCTAAGTCACTTAGATGGCTTTTGCCTAGCATGCTAGGGATTCTACATTCCACACCCAGCACCGTACAAACGCAGCCAACAGGGCCATTCCTCTTCCTAAGATCTCTCTCTAACATGTAGTAATACAAGCCCAAAGACCAGACCGTGCCTCAGCCATGGTGCCTTATCTTACTTTGTGCAGCCCGGTGACTTTGGGCAGATACTCCACAGAGTATGTCTTGTTCTTGTCACTGTCTGGAGTCACGTGTGCCTAGAAGAGACGATGATTATCAATTAGAGAAGGTGAAAGGTATGAATCAGTGTGAAGCAGATTCACTTGACCCCTTAGTGGTTTAGTGATTGTTACAACTTGGTCTTATGAACAAAAATAAAACAAGAAATTGGCCAGAGACCCCGCTCCAGAGGAAGCCAGACAATATATCAGAGTATTTATAAGTTCAGATCGTGCTATGATCAGATCAAAGACTCAAAGAGGGTCAGTAGAGGAAAATCAGGACAGCTCAATTAACAAGTCTTGTGTCTCACCCCAAGTCTCATTTACTTTATCAAACACTGTGCTCCTGTTAAACACTGAAAACTGGACTCAGGGCATGGCTCAGGCAAGCGGCCTTAGCCACTGCAAGCCTCAGGGTCCTTTGGTAACATTTTAGCTGAGCTCTGTGAGGACCTGAAGATGCAGTCTCTGGTCTCATGACTGGTCCAATGACTCCAGAGGAAGATGGCATCCTCCAGCATACCTCTTCCTTGTTTCCTTCTGGGTCCTCAACAAACACCATCACGTCTCCTTGTCCAGCGCTGATGGTATCTACTGTGAATTTGGCTGGCTGCTTCACCATGTTTCCAGTGGGTTCGATTCCTGTCATGAGTTTACACAGTAAATTTTGAGTTGGGCCATGCCTATCACCCACTATGTCTTTTTCTTTTCAGCAAACTGAGAGATGGGACCCAATCTTATTAATCCCACGTTGGAGGCGGGAACAAACTGCCATGGAAGGAATAATTGGATAGGTTCAAATTCTTAATTTTCTTCATGTTAGCTATCCAATACCCAATTCTGAAATATTGAGGAGTTTCAGACAGTGGTCCACGTAACATTGAAAACGCACACTAGTGGTAGCTAGCAGCAGGGCCTGCTTTTATGAGGCTGTGCAGAAGGAAGTTGTGTATTTCTTTAAACAACACTGTATATACTTTTAAAACAAATGTATTCTCCTATTATTTGCAATTAGACTTTTAATTTTAAGATGGTTAAATGATAACAGGTAGATTCAAAGACAAATACCCCACATTTACTCATATGTGGAATCTAGACTTATACATAAATAAGATGAAAAGTAGAAACAAGACCTTGTGGGAAAAGGAGTCTTCAGAAAGGAACAAAAGAGTAATGGGGCAAAGCAAGGCGGATCTGTGTGTTTTCTCTAATTGCAGAACCTAGGTATTAAAAAGGTAGGCGAGGAGCTGGAGAGATGACTCAGCTGCTGAGTACTTGCTGCAGTTGTAAAGGACCTGGATTCCAGTCCCAGCACCTACATGCTGGTTAACAACCATTTATAACTCCAGTTCCGAGGGACTAGAAGACCTCTTCTGACTTCCTCAGGCACCAGGATTTGGGGGAAAACACCAGTGGATGGGGGAAAAAGAGAAGTGTGATGTGTGTGTGGGAGGAATATGAACAAAGAATGATGATTTACCTATATGAAGATGACACATGGGAAGGGGGAGGGAGGAGGAGATGGAGGGGGAGGGGGAGAGGCAGGAAGAAGCATGCTGGACCAGAAGCTTGGCTGGTAGACTGCCTGCACAAAGCTATGGGTCTGATACCCAGTACCACTAGGCTACACAGGGAGTCTGACACAAGCCTGGGCTACATGAGACCCTAGAAGAAAGAAGGGGTAGGTGATAAACCTACTATTCTGTATACTTTCTGAAGAAATTAATTTTAAAAAAGATAACTGAGATAATTAGAGACAGACTCCCATACTGGCTCTTTCATCAGCATAACTTCAGAGATAACTGCTCTCCCATGTTAATTCTGGAAGTATTCAAAAGATATAGATTCTGCCTAGGACCCCAATAATAGACAGAAACAAAAAGATTGGGAAGGAGGGGCTGGTTGGACAGAAAGAGCTGTGTTGGGTTTGACAATGTACAATTCATATACACACGTAATTTTACCCTGAACCTACTAATACACTCAATCAATGTTAATAAAAATGTAACAATGGACTGGAGAAATGACTCCACGGTTAAGAGCACTTCCTGTTCTTCTACAGGACCTGATTTCAGTGTCCCCAGCACCCACAAAAGATGGTTCAGAACCATCTATAGCTCAGGCTCCAGGGGATCCAGTGTCCTCTTCTGGCCTCTGCAGGCACCTGCACTCATGTGCACATACCCACAGAAGCACATAGTTAAAAAATAAATAAAAGAAATCAACTATTACACTTAGAAAGCATACACAACGCTTACCCAGCTCCCTCAGTGGTCACAATGGTGCAAAGTGATGATACTTATCATGACCAGAGTACTAAAAATGATATGGTCAAGACACAGAGCATTTCATAACCACAAGGATCTCTCGAGTTGCCCTTTTAGGGGTCCCACCCACTTCCCTTCCGCTCCACCCTCTTCTTATCCCTGACAACCACTAATCTGTTCTCCATCTCTGTAATTTCACCATTTCAAGAATGTTACATAAATGGAATCATATATTATGCAACCTTATGGTATTGGTCCTTCTCAGTGAGAATCCCGTCCATTCACATGGGCTGCTGCTGCTTTTTCACTGATGAGTAACGTTCTATGCTATGTGACTGTTTACCCAGTCTCCACTGAGGGATGTCTGGGTTATATCCAGCTCTCTATCATTTTCCAAAGTTGCTATAAACATTCAGATATAGGTTTTGTGAGAATTTAAATCAAGTGTAACGTTTTATGTCTGTATCTTCCTCCTAATGTGGTTCCTCTCACAGAGCCCCTAAACTGCCCGTAATATCCAAGTGGCTTCCGTGTGGGAATGACCAGTTCGTGATACACGGCTCCTAAGCTTCCTGGAATTTCCTGGCTTGATAAGCTTTTGGTGGGAATCTCAATTAGGAGCTGTTAACCAGTAGAAAGCCAGGCTTGAGAATCTAGAAGCTTCTGTGGTCTTCCAGGAGTGTGGCCCATCCCAACTCTCAGGATCCCTTGAAGCTCAGGATAGAGAGCACTTTTCGTCCTAGAATAATCAGGACGCCTAGTTATTTCCTGGGCTCTGAGTTACTGGCTAGCCTAAGCAGGTCACAGAAACCTCTGATTTGGAGCCCAGTTAAGATAGAAGTTGTAAATGACTCCAGACCCCTACTTGAACCAGTGTCTAGTGCTGATTAGGGAGACTGAGACTTTGACCTTGAGCTCCTCGGCATTTGCCAGGCAGACAGCTGTGAGATGAACTGATAGTGAGCCGTTCAGCTGCCATTCATAGAGAGCCAGAAAGGCAGTCAGTGGGAAAACCTACTCCATTTGCTGAGCAGAAACTAAGTATGGGGAGAAGGAGACCAGAAGCTCAGCTGTAGCTGAGATAGACCAGTGTCAATGAGAGCAACTGCGGGGATGCACAAAATTTACACGTTCACTGGTAGGTTTCACCATTGCTGTTGTTTGAAACTGAGAACATGGGCTCTTTGCTCACTGTGGCAGCACATATATATAAAATTAGAAATGACAGAGAATGTCCAGACCACTTCACCTCAGCAACGTGGGGGTCCAGGTTAGGTTTCTCTATATACACATATAGACATACATATACAGATATATATTTAAGACTTGAAAGTTTGTGTGTGTGTGGGGGGGGGTTGTTCGCCCTTTTTTTAAAAAAAATATTTTTGTTTTTAATTTTGATGAAGTTGCAATTTTTTTCTTCTTGTGCTTTTGGCGTCCAATCCTCAGAATTCTTTCTTTCCCTGACCCTAGATTTGAAATTCTTATGGTTTTCCCCTTCATGTAACAATATACAACATGTTATATATTTAAGTGATTCAGTTTATGATTTTTAAAAGTTATTTATTTTCTGTATATGGGTGTTTTTTTTCCTATATTTCTGTGTACCACCTGTGTATCTGGTACCCATGGAGAACAGAAGAAAGTTCTGGATCCCTTGGGACAAGTCAGCTACTACATGGGCACTGGGAATTGAACCCTGATCCTTTGGTAGCTCAACCAATGTTCTTACCATTGACCATCTCTAGTCGATTGGGTGTAATTTCTTTTTTTTTTTTTTTTTTTTTTTTACAACGGGGCTTCTCTGTGTAGCCCAGGCTGTCCTGGAACTCAGGGGTCCCCCTGATTTTTGTGCTAGAGTCTTCCACCAATGTCAGTATGTATCTGAAGCTGTACTTTAAACATAATAGACTGACTCCTTTGTTACACTTCTTACAAAACCCAAGAAAGCCCTTTGCCTTTCTTCTTTTGATATACAGTTGGAATGTTGTTGACACCTTTTTTCTCTTCTTTTGTGTGTGTGTGTGTGTGTGTGTGTGTGTGTGTGGTGCGCGCGCGCACTAGGAATTGAGCTCACATGTGCTAGGCAAGTACATGGAGGCTGAGATAATTGCCAAAACTTCAGTAGCAATTCCATCAGTGTGACAATTCAGTCTCTCTTCTTACTCAGGCCTTTTATTTAGTTAAGATTATAAATCCTATGTGTGTTTTATTACACTCACACTTATTTTCTTTCTTTCTATGTGACATTTATTTTATTTTATCTTATTGTTATTTTTATTTACTTTTTTGAGAGGGTCTCACCATGTAGCCTGGCTGGCCCTGAAATCACAGAAACCTGTCTTCCTTTGACTGCAATTAAAGGTGTATGTTACCACACCTGGCTTTTCTCATTTTTAATTGTTAGAGAAAGTCAGTATAGACCTGCACATTGTCTGCGGGTGGGCAGTTTTGTTTCTGACTTTGCTGCTGTACCCCCACTTCCTACCTAATGTCACCATTCAGCCCCCCAACCCACATGTTGCAAAGAAATGGCAAGAGCAGGCACCACCCAGACCCAGACCTTAGTTATCAGTGAAAGGCTGGGTGTGTTCTAAGATGTCAGCCAGAGCTTCTGTGGCAGTTACTCCATACTGACTTGAGGAAGTTTCTCCTTCCCCATTTTGGAATCTTATCATGGATCATTGATTTTTGTCACTTGCTTTTTTAATCATCAGCATGACCAACCATGCTTCCTTTTTTTTTTTTTTCATTCACTAACCTGTTACTGTAATCTGGTTGATTGTATTGACAGGTTTTCTAATGATGGACCAACCTTACACTGCTAAAGGAAACATCACTTAATCACAATGTGTGATTGATTCATTTTATATGTATGTATGTATGTATCATCATATATATGATGTATATATATGACATATACATGCATTATATATGTGATGTATATAGTATGTGTTAATATTTCATGATGTGTTTTTATATCTATAGTCCACTGGTTTCTATGTTTTGTTATTGGCTTTGGTGTTTCATAAAGTGAGGTTGCTACTTCTGCTGGTCAGTTTTTGTCAAATTGACTCAGGCTAGAGTCACTGGGAAGAGGGAACCTCAATTGAGGAGTTGCCTTCCTTGGCCTGGCCTCTAGGCATGTCTGAGGATATGGTGGTTAATGATTGCAGTGGGAGGCCTCAGCCTACTGTGGGTGGTGGCACCCCTGGACAGGTAATGCTGGGTTCTATAAGAAAGCAGGCTGGACAAGAGCAAGCCAGTAAGTAGCACCCCTCCATGGCCTCTGCTTTATCTCCTGCTGGGGTGGGGAAGGTGTGTGTGGGGGTTGTGGGGGTGTGGGTGTTCTAGATTGTTCTAGCTCCTACTCAGGCTTCCCTCAAAAATGGGCTGTAACGCTCCCTCCCTCCTTCCCACAAGCTGCTTCAGGGTATTTCACCACAGCAACAGGAAGCAAACAGAACAGCAAGTGCTCTCATCCCTTATTTAAGACAATAAAAATCTGTTTTAATTCTTCCCTAAGTGTTTGGGAGAATTACCCAGTGAAATCACTCACCCCTGGATGTTTGCAGGAGCCCTTACAATTTTACAAATTACATTTCCTGAATGTTTACAGGCTTGTCCAGGTTATCTGGCTGAATTGTGGTAGTCTGCTGTAGTTAAGACAGAACTTTGCTACACATTTTTCTTCCTCCTATTTCAAGCCTTCTTCCTTCATGTGTTTCCTTTAAAAGGCTATCCTTTCGGCACAGACTTCTAGTGACAAATTCTTTTGCTTTTCCTTTGTCTGAAAGTATAGGGACTTCCCCTGGGTAAAAAGGTTTCTAGTTAACAACTTTTTTTTTTTTTTTTTAAACACTTGTGAAACTCGGTGCCCCTTCCTTCTGATCTCCATGGTTTTGGACATTCTGGTATTTCCTTTGGGCAAGCTTTTAGCTATCTCAAGTCATGCTTAAATGTCCGTCCAGGGTCCTAGTCAGGTGCAGAAGCAGATGCCTGTAATCCCAGCATTTGTGGGTGATGGCAAAGGGATCCAGGCTGTCCTGGACTTAAACAACTCACCTCTCATTGTCTTTAGTTTTCTGAAATGTATCCAGATTTGCCTTTTCCTCAAAGACCGCTATTACGCATGCTCTCTTGGATGGGTGTTTTACCTTCTTCCCAAAGAGTGTTATGCTGCATGTTCTCTCGGATGGGTGTTTTACCCTGCTAGCTTACAGCCAAATCACGCTTTGAATAGTCGTTCCAGCCCCATCACTTCTACTTTTGTTTTAGTTCCCACAGGTGGGGGGGGGGGGTTCTGCCCCCACACCCTTTCACTCCTAGGTCCGTTCTCCTGTTTCATGTCCAGCTAACTGATTCTTCTGTCTTCTCACTCTGCTACTGAATCCATCACAGGGAGTCATTTCAGTTTTTATTCCTTTTCTTCCTCCCTCCCTAACACCCCCCCCTCCACCCCCCAGTTCTGAGATCTTCTTCAACTGGCTCTATGTCTTCTAAATGTTATGGTTTTTGTCTGGGAATCCTATTTCTCTCCTGAGACTGTTTGCGTTTTTGTTTGTTTGTTTCAATTATTTCAAGAGTATCATAATTGTTATTGAAGCCTTTTAAAAATGGCCACGGTATTAGTTACTTTTGCCATCACTTGACCAAATACATGACAACAAGAAAGCATTAATTGGCTTATAGTTCAAGAGTCCACCGTCGGTGGCAAGAGCTGGCTGGTCAGCTGGTCACATTATATCCACAGCTAAGAAGCAGAGTGGATATTAGTTCTCAGGTCACTTCCTTTTTATTCACTTCATCTGAGATCCCAGGCTATGGAATAGATTGGGATAGGTAGTTAACCCAATCTAGAAAATCTTACGCAGACTGGGTCAAAAGATGGTCTGCTAGATGATCCCAGAGCCTGTCAAGTTGAGAATATTAACTATCATAGACACTTTAGGATGTCTGGCAGGGAATTCTTACATTCCTAACAACCCACTCTTGGCATCAACCAAGAGTTGGGTTCATGGTGTGACAGTGATTTTTAAAGTTGAAACCTGGACAGTTTGAGTTTTATGTTCTGGGACTCTGGACTTTAGGTCAACTTTCTGCCAGCAGGGGAGGAAGTCCAGGATCCCCATTCTACTTCCACTGGTACTTGAGGTTTGAATTAGAGGGGCTCCCCATTTCTAAGGGTTATGGTGGGAGTATTAGCTCCACCTCTAGCAGCCAGAAGAGGAGCACCTCATTACTCCTTACCCAGCCTCTGCTGACATCAACACTACCTTAAAACTAGACTAGTCAAAGTCTTGGCTCTACACTTACTTTTGCTGATTGATATATGAGGAGGGCATAATTTTTTCCTATGATGGTTGGCTGAACACAGAGCACATACTGTCTTTAAAGAGTGTTCTGCCTTGAGGCAGCAGGGATATGGCTCAATGGTAGAACGTTTGTCTTAGCTTTCATAAGGCTATCTCGGTATGACCCCACCCCTGCCGCCACATACACACACCCCATTTAAAATGAATGTCTCAGGCTTGAAGGAAAGGGTCTAGCAATTAGAAAATAGACTTCTATATTTTATCTTCTATGCTTTTCTTTTGCTTATATAATGATCAGGTTACTAACAAGATTTAAATACACACCTACCACATTTACAAACACCTACTCCAGCTGACTCTAGCAATCTGAAAAACAACTTACGTGCCCCATCCCCACACTCTATAAAACCCCTGTAGAGCCATGTTCACCATGTGTAACCAGTCCCTCTAATTATTGAGACCTGGGGTTCCATAAGGCTCCGTTGTTAAGTGCTTCATACAGAACAGGGTTTGGAGAAGGGTTCTGCTTAGCTAGTGGACAGATGTGTTTAATGACACTAATCCCACAAGGGAGCCTGATACAAAAGACTCCAAGTCCTCTCACCCTACTCACACGGGCAACTCAGAGCTCCACAGATACATCTGCAAGTGCTAACTGGCCTCAACAAACTTCTCAGCCCTTTTAGAAACTATTATTAATTATTATTATTATTATTTATAGTAGTAGTAGTATTTATTGTTAATTTTTTCTCTATTCCTAGTCTGAGTAGCAGAAACATACCACAACTGGCCTGACTTTCATCTCACTAAGGAAGAAATATGTGTCTCACAGCTCCACTTATGTGGCCTTGTGTTGTGGCCAACACCCAAAGTGACTATGTTGCTTTCCTACTTTAAAAGGAGAAAAGTTAAGCATAGACTCACACTATGGCCCAGCAATTTCATGTCTAGGTTTACATCCAAAAAATCCTAGTACATCCATGTTCTTGGGCAGCATTGTTCATAATGGCTAAAAGGTAGAAGACTGCGTATACCTGCCTGTAAGTAAATTAATGAATAAACCAAATACAGCACAGACAATAGATTATCATTCACCTATAAAAAGGGAAGGAAAGTGGCAGTGGTATAAGCCTTTAATCCCAACACTTCAGAGGCAGAGGCAGGCAGATCTCTGAGCTCAAGGCCAGCCTGGTCTACAGAGTAAGTTCCAGGATAGCCAGGGCACACAGAGAAACCCTGTTTCCAAAGGAGGAGGAGGAGAAGGAGGAGGAAGAAGAACAGGAGGAGGAGGAGGAAGAAGGAGAGGGAAGAGGAGGAACAGAGATAAGAGGAGGAAGAGGAAATTGTGATATATGTCATAATGTAAAACACATTAATAATAAAATCCTGAAAAGTGAGGTAGGCTGGACAGGAAAGTCACATACTGCATTATCCCTTTCTGTGAGACACCCACACAGAAACATATGAATAATGGAAGGTGCCAGGAGAATAGGGTTGAGAAAGAAGAGAGCAGAGAGCTGGTTTAATGAGCACCATGTTTTACTGTGGAAAGCTGAAAATGCTCTGACGATGAGCACTAATGGGGACAGTCCTTTGACTTGAGTGTGCTTAATGCTGAGGACATCAGACCCTGAATGTTTATCATGATGAAGAGAAAATGCAGAGACAGACACCAGCTCACAAATAAGAGATGAAAACAGCTTGTTTTTTTTTTTGTTTTTGTTTTTTGTTTTTTTTGTTTTTCCCCAGCATTCACAACACTTACAAAGAAGGAAACGGGCAATGACCGGCCACATTCCTGACCTGTAGTGAGCATTCATTTTCTGGAAGACTGCACCATGGAAGGAAACCATCTCACACTAACAATGAGGAAACGGGACAGCCAGTGATAAGGTTCCTACCACAAACAAGCATTTTATGCCTTGGCTGAAGTCACCCCCTTGATCAGTATGGTGACATGAGAGTCATATAGTGATCTGTAGCTTTTTTTTTTTTTTTTTTTTTGCATTAAGGAAACATTATCTTTAACCTTTGAGATTCCTAATAGCACTGATCACCTTGGGTTATGGCTCAGAGGAAGCCATTTGGAGAAGCCAATGGGCAATAGGAAGAGGGCCTCCATCTAGTCCTTATTAACTGACAAATGAGTATGCACCAAAATGTCACTCCAATTCCAGTAACAAGAATTAAGATACATGATGCACCTCTTGTGTTCTTTATAAGACTGCTGCACTGATCTTACTAGAAATCAAACTCCTGGCCATGTACTTGTTGTTTTATTATCTTTTGTTTGTTCGTTTGTTTTGAGAGAGGGTCATGCTGTTGTTCTGGTCAGCCTTAAACTCGAGATTCTTCAGCCTCCCAAAGCACTGAGGTTTACAAGGGAGTACATTCCACCACATCCAGCTGTTAACTACCCTCTAAGAAATTAGTGTGCTTCAAATCAGCTGCTGACCACAACTGACCAGATGCCTGAAAAGGCTCACAAAGTGCTGGGCATCTTACAGTGAGAGTCATAAACAGGATGTCTCAGCAAGGAAGTGTCGCTGGAGATTAACAATAGCTCCCAGCCCATCTGGAAACCTGAAGCAAAGTTTGCCAGACAGGAGAAATGAATCAGCATCCAGAAGGCAGAGGCTCTTACCCCACCCCCAGTGACTGACCTAGGGCAAGATCCATCCCAGCCACTGTGGACCAGGCTATGGTTCTTAAGTGAGAGCATCAGCTTTCCCAGGGCTACAGGAAGCAAATTCCATATACTGTACTACAGGAAAGCGTTCAATTCTCAAGACAGAATAAAGTGGTCATAAATAAGTGAAACTTCAGGATACACGCACAGACAAGACAAAGGAGACTTGTGGTATCTTTACAGACTAAACCTCACATCATTGTATCTTGAGACAGTCTGAAGAGTATACTGGAGGTGTGCTACTACACCTGGCTTTTAGGTAGGTTCTGGTTATCCAAACTCAGGTCTGCATGCTTGCACAAGAAGCCTGTACCGACTACACCAACTCCTGAGTCTCCTGATTCTGAGAGCATTCCTGCCAGAGCTAATGCCAGAGAACATACCTCAGACCCAACAAGAGCAACACTCACCTCTGCCATAGGCTCTGGCTTTCTTTGGGTTGAGTTTGGGTTTAAGAGGAGCACCTGGCTTGAGCTTGGCTTTGGGGAACTGAGACAGGTAGGTCATCACAGAGTGTTCGTCCACATCCGGGTGAATAATCTCTTCAGGAGTGATGACCTAGAAGGTCAACATGGTGGGTGAGTGCCGTGACATGCCATCATGCAGTCGCCAAAACCTCCCTTAAGCCAAATTCAACAAACAAATGGAAACAAATGAAACCACATTAAAACCATAGGAAGATTAGTGTTTGTGTGTATGTGTGTTGCTGGCTCTTTTACAAGGTGAAAGACCTTCCAAAATTTTTCATGTCGTTTCCAGAAATTTAAGCCATGCCCCAGGCTTTCTATTCACTCCTCTAGTCCAATATTCTAGAAAGGGGATGAGGTACAGGAGAGCAAGGAAACATTGCATAAGGCATTAGGAATGTTTTTATAGGACATAAGCCATTCTCTTCTTTAGATCATCTATTGTGTACACATCTCTGTACTAACAAGAACAAAGAAAGAAAACTAGTGAGAACAGTAGTATATGCCTATAGCTCCAGCGTTGAGGAGGCTGAGCAGGAAGATAGCAAGTTTGGGGTTAGCCTGAGATTCGCAGTGAGGTCCTGGCTCAAAAAACAAACAAGAAGGCAATAGATACAACAGACTAGACATGTGGTCTTAATATATCAGGAACCTTTAAAAATGGGGAGAGGACCTAGAGAGATCACTCAGCTGTGAAGAGTGGATACCACTCTTGCAAAGGACCTGATTTCGGTTCCCAGAAGCTCAACAGCCTGCAACTCCGGGAATGCATGCCTCTAGCCTCTGAAAACACCCCCACCCACCCTGCTACACACACACACACCACACACACACATACATACACACACACACACACACTCAAACAAAAAAGCCAAAGTGGGGTATGTTCTCCCACACTCAGCTTAGGAGCAGCATAGCTTCAGGGTAGACAGGGAACCTTCCTAAAGTTTTATCAAAGTCCTTAACTCCTAACCTGACTTAACCCTAGCATGTAAAGTCTTTCCTGTCCCCCATGAGGATTCACAGAGGGAGGATTCTCAGAGCAGCAGAGGGCTCTACCTCATCAGTCACATCAACCAAATGCAATGATGAGCGACCACACAGGAAACACTGTAGGGCTTAGTGGCTAACAGCAAAACAGCTACTGAGATTTTGACCAGTGATCTACAAAATAGCCCCTGAAGCTGGGCAGTGGTGGTGCACGCCTTTAATCCCAGCACTTGGGAGGCAGAGGCACATAGATTTCTGAGTTCCAGGCCAGCCTGGTCTACAGAGTGAGTTCCAGGACAGCCCGGGCTATTAGAGAAACCCTGTCTCTCGAAAAACCAAAACAAACAAACAAACAAACAAAAACAAACAAACAAACAAAGTCCCTGAAAAGGAATCTATACATTGATTTGGTACCTCTCTCCAGAAACCCCTATAATAATTTTATAGTGTCCAGCATTACTGAGTATCACAAAGAGATGGTGTCAGATTGAAAGGTCAGTGAGAGATGTAATACAGCACTTCCCGAGGGTGACAGATCTGAGAATGGTCATGGAGCAGAGACTCCAAAATGTAAGCTAAGAAACAGGCCAGCTACCCTACCTCCCCAGTAATCCTACTATGGAATAGACTGAACTTAACTCCTGAGCACCAACTTCAGAATGGTCTACAGGGAGGCATCCTCTGTCCCATGGGGCTGGTTTTCTACAGCTTCTCTTTGATCATGGTTTTGATCCTGGGAGCCATAGTATTTTCATGGGGATGTTACAAGGAAAACATTGACTTTAAGTAACCCATGTAGCTATTTAGATGCTATCTCTGATTTATCAAAAGTTCAAGCCCCCCTTTGATTAATGTGATGGATTATGAGAAATACAAAGTCTGCTGCAATTTCCACTAATGGAAATTAACTTGATTTACACTTAAAAAAAAAAAAAGTTCCAAATATCAGATTAAAATTACTTTTCTTTTGCATAGGTCTAAAAACAGTCAAATACTGGTAGCTCCTTATGAGTTCCCCTTTAGTTACGGACCATGCTTGTTGACTGGGGTTTAGTAATAACCTTCAAAATAGCTAGAACCAAAATAATACAAAATTTGTACTGATATATGCCTGAAATCCAGCACTCCAGAGGCTGAGATAGGAGATCAGGAGTTCAAGGCCAGCCTGGACTATATAGTAAGATAGACGGTCAGAGGTGAGAGGAAGAGTCAAGAAAAAAGAGGGGAATGGGAGGGGAAAGAATTGTCAGCTTGTGACGTGAAGATTTCTGAATGATCTATCAGCTACTAAATCCACAAGAACCTATCATTACTAAGATGGTGGGAGAGTGCCAGAGGCAAGGCACTTTAAAGGCTGAACACCAAGAAGGTCAGACCACAGTCTGACCTAGAAAAGCATCCAGACTGCCAGCTGTGGGTGTGAGCAGTCTCCTGGGACACGCTGTGCATGTGTATACCTGTGGGACGCCCAGCCAGTCGTCGGCCTGTTGCATGGCTTCTCGGGCATTATCCACCGGCTTTCGTGGGTCCCAGGATTCCCAGTCTGGGCACAGACCTGTTCACAATATACGAAAGGTGCTTTTAGCATGAGCTGACAAAGAGATTAAAAGAAGCCACGTACTGATAACCAAACCATTTAGTCTTGTAGCTCAGCAATTTCTACCAACAGCTTAACTAATTGTACATCTGAGGGGCAAAAAAAAGCCTGACAGCTAAGAGTATTCCAGCAATGGAAACTATTCTATACTAGCAAAGGCATATTGTGCTTTAAGACACTATGTTCTAGTACTGAGAGAGGGGTTAGCCATTCCTTCAAGAGCTACTAAAACAAAGAAGGTCTATAAAACCATTTGGGCTTGGTGCCTTTATACAGGAAAGGTATTTTTAACACTGTGCCTAGATGTACCTAACGAAGATTAAGCTAGTATCCTATGTGACTCCAAACTCCACTTGTGCAAAGGCGCAATCCTAGAATCATTTAAAGGCCCTAATGAGTGTAAGTAGTGTAGAAATGAACTAAAACTCTGACTTAAACTAAGGAGGGGGAATAAGTTGTGTCTTTGGGTAGAATGAAAAGGGTACTACAAAACTAGCTAATACTATATTTTTTTATTAAAAAGTTATGTTTAGTCAGGGAAGAGGTGGCACGCATCTTTAATCCAACACTCAGGAGGCAGAGGCTAGTGGATCTCTGTAAGTTTGAGGCTCCTTGTGTACTGAGTGAGTTCCAGGCCAGCCAGTGCTACAAAGAGAAACCTGGTCTTAAAAACCAGGGGGCTGGGGGGAGTTACATTTTTTATTCGTGTGCGTATGACTGAGTAGACACATGCACATGCTGTGGTGTCCAGGACTTGGTTTTCTTCTTTCTTCATGTGGATACCAGGGATTAAACTCAGCTCACTGACACTTGATGACAAGGGCCCTTAGCCAGCTTGGTGTCCCTAACGCTATACTTTATCTCTGGAATATTCCGGTTTACAGGCTTTCAAGATGGAATGAGGCTTTGGCACAGCCCTTTTCTACCTGATATTAGTGAGCTCTGCTTTGAGCACTCTGAGTTACACCGCCCTACTCAGAATGTGCTTAGTTCATGTAGAACATTCAGTAAATGGAAAATATAATTATTAAAGTAAGGATTTTTATATAAAAATAATTTGAGGGGTGGCATATAAACACTGGTTCTAGTTTTTCTACTTAGTATATGCCAGCAAACTCTATCCATCAATCTAAGGCCTCTAGTGAGGATAATTACATCTTGGTGTCCACTCGACCAACCACTCAGAGAAGAGCCAGGTTGGAAAAGGCTCTAACTGGATCCTCACCAACTGCTATTCCACAGCAATACAGAGAGAAAGGGGCAGAGAAAGCTGCATATAGTTCACGCTAGTAGTTAATAAAAACGGTCACTTTCCATTAGCAGAGGGCTTTAGACTCCCATGCCAAGCCACTGAAGAGAGCCACATGTTTTCTTTAAGCTGACGGGAAATGAGGCACCAATGTGGGAAGACACAGGGCTGGAGTCTGGTGAACTATAACCCCAACGCCTGCTCAAAGTTCAGGCACTGGAGTGTCTCTGGTGATTTGAATAACACTGGATTCAGTGGCAAACATGTATGGATAGAACGTCTGCCTTTAGAAGGACACAGAGAGCCATTTGTGGCTCATCCTCTGTCTTACAATGGACTAAAACCAGGAGACCCACACCAGTTAGCACGAACAATCTTTCTCATGGAGAGCCCGATTTGGGATCTATGCATTCCCACTTGGCAGATACGGTTTAGGCAACTATAACCACTTACCTGGAGCACAGCTGTCTACCAGGGCTCCCAAGGCTTTGCCGTCTTGCCAGTTCTGGTTAAAGTTGGTGATGGGCAAGTATGGGATCTTGTTCTGAATCCATCCCAGCAGCCTCTGCTTTGGTGTCTGCTTCTTGGCATCGTCATCGCCTTCATCTTCCCATACGGGCATAGAGATGGAGTAGTGAAGGATCAAAGTCCATACCAGGCCCAAGATGAGCTTCAGGTTCCCATCCACAATGGCTTTACTGTCTGGGAAGATAAGACATCGGTTTGGTCATTCTTCTGAGTGACACAAGTGTGGGTCAGACTCTTTGTAAAAAGGAAATGAAGCTTTTATACACAGGGAACTGTACTGAGTCATTTTGGTGTTAAAGAATGCAGTGCTAGGTTCTGCTTCAGAATATCTGGAAACAGAATGACCATGACAACAATCCAAGGTGTTTAGTAATGACTGCCCTGGATCAGTGGGATGCATTATATTACTGTCTCTACATTTCTGCATGAAACACGGTAGATGACATAGATCAGCAACAAATGTACCAATGCCACAGATGACCCCATGGCTCAGTCCAGATAAACAAATTTATGTGAAGATGATGACAAATGATCAAAAGCTTTGAGGCAGATTATACACTTATTAGGACTGACATTTAAATATGATGAGAGATGGAGAAGGAACTTGGCCATGGATGAAGACACACAACAAAATGGAATGTCCATTCAATGCTCTCTGTCCAGGAAGCATCAACCTAGTTGTTCCTCCACTGAAAACTGGCTGAAACAAAGAACTGATCCTATGCAGGGACCAAGACTTTTGTACAACTCCTTCTTCAAATGTAGGAGATATTCCAAGAGAGGGCTGCATATATGTTAATGGTAAGAAATGATCTGAGGACTACGGAGATGAGTTTAATAGGTAAAGGTGCTTGCTGCCAAGCCTGAGAGTTTAATCCCTGGAACCCACATGATCCAAGGAGGTTGTCCTCTATTATCTAAGCACATAAACACACATGGTAAGTAAGTCAATAAGTACATAAATAAAAGTAATAATATAAATGACCTGAAGATTCTTCCACCTTGAAATGAGTTAACTCACAAGTAACTTACAACTTCTTGCGCTAAATGTAAATGACATTTATATTCTTCTCCAAGCCTCCAGTAAATACAATTACCATGGTGCTATTTCTCATGAGTTGGGCTACCTTACAGTTCTACCTATGTTTCTGATAGTTTTTCTTTCAATTATAGTTGAAGTTTCCAAGGCTGGAGGAATGGCTCAGTAATTGAGAGTACACGCTGCTTTTGTAAGGACCTGACTTGAGTTCCTATCACAGATATGTGGCTCACAACAATTTATACCTCCAGCTTTAGGGAGACTTGATGCCTCTGCCACAAGAGTGTCTACACTCACATGATACATAACTTAACAAAAATAAATGTTAGACTGATGTTTCCATTATTGTTTAAAAATTTTTAAAACCATTTCAGAAATACGGACAATAAAAGATATCCATGTCCCAGAAATAACAACAGTATACAGTCTACTACTGACTCATCTGCCGTCCTGGTTTTATATTTTTCTGCACAAGCTTCTAAATGTTTCTTTTCACTATTAATTATGTCCTAGTCATCTTTTCCCTATAAAAGCTTGTTTCTGTTTACATTCCTCCCCATAGGTTTAAGAGGCAGGCTCCCCTTTAATCTTACCAATGTTGAGCTATCAATCATGTCTATCCAAAAGGTGGTTGAGCTAATGCAATCAGGCAGTCTCTGTTGACAAGCCTGAGATTCCTTCCTCACCCTACCCCCAATTCTGAGAGCTTGCCATTACCCTGGCCAGCTCTACCCTTGTTTTTATTTTTATTTTATTTACTTTTTTTTTTTCTGAGGCAGACTCTTATAACTCTAGTGAAAGCTGGCCTCAGATTTGTGGTCCTCCTGCTTCTGCCTCCCAGGTGCTGGATAATGGGCATAAACCACCATGCCTGGCTCTCTGTCTTTCCACCTTCCACTTGTACTCATCAACATTTAAACACTACCTTTAGAATTGCTCTTTATCCCTCCTCCTTCAACAAACACCATTTAAGAACCATCCCTCTTCTACTTGGGCCCCAAGCTGAAAACGTCATAGCTATCCTGGGATCCTCTTCAGGCCTCTGGTACAGTTTTTACAGTGTGTCATCTCTTCCTATTATATCTCTTGACAAATTTTTGCACCTTCCCATAGGCATGCAGCTTCTCCATCTCTTGGTATCTCCAAGAGCCATGAAAGTGAACTGCTATTTACACCTCAACACTGTGTTTCTAGTCAAGTGTTTCTGTTCTTCCAAACTAACTGATGGTACCTCTTGTCCAATCAAACTCTTCAACCACACAGAACCTAGACACGTGCCATTCAGTTGGACTGATCCTTGTCACATCCACCCAGCCACATACTCCATACCCAGGTTCAAAGTTGGCCTGTTCCAAGATGGCAGCCAGGCCTGGAAGAACCCTATCTTCCTATGGAATAGACTCTGGCACACCGCAAGGCTGGTGGTGCTACATGCACAACTGCATGTATGCTAGGATCCTTTCCTTCAACAGCAGGACCATCTACCAGCCCCTCTGCCTTCCACTCTCAGGAGGCAGTGTGGCTCAGAGCCTGGAGTACAGGTGGCTAATCCATGAAAGTATCAGAATGGCTAACA
This sequence comes from Grammomys surdaster, assembly GCF_004785775.1. Classification (NCBI taxonomy): domain Eukaryota; kingdom Metazoa; phylum Chordata; class Mammalia; order Rodentia; family Muridae; genus Grammomys; species Grammomys surdaster. The sequence goes on from NW_021620295.1 coordinate 1,553,706, forward strand.
TTAAAAACAAATGACTGTGTGGGGGTGGGGGTGACTGAGTCTTCTTCACCTTGCCGTTGCCCCACCAAGCACAAGGCACCTGAACATTAAACACATAGCACACTACATATGAGTGTGTCTAGTAAGGTGCTGATAGCAGCCCAGCACACTGGAGACACAGTGCAATCTCTTGCACTGTGAGGACTAAGAAGCCTCATTACGCAGGTGCAAGTGTGTAAAACTCAAACTGCCCCCAGCCATGTGTAAAATAAATGCATTTCAAAAACATACTTGCATTGCCTGCCTAAGAGACACAAAGCCTGCCTGGGTTCCATCTCTAGCACTACAAGAAAAAAGGACAAATTGGAGCTGGGTGTGGTAGCACACATTTGTAACTTCAACACTAGGGAGGCCAAGGCAGGAGGATCTTTCAAAGTTCAAAGCCAGTAAGTTCACATCCAGCCTGGGCCACGAAGAAAGACACTGTCTCAAAACTCACACATGTATAAGTGTGTAGGCGTATTTATCTCATAACCAGAAGTCAGGTGGTTCTATTTTTATCTGGGTTACATATGTTGCTCTAAAGAAGAATACAACACTCTCTTCAAGCAAATTTGGGAAAGCATGACCAAGCCAAAGTCAGAGCCAAACTTATGAAGTATGCAATGCCCTGGACTTCTGTTTCCAATGAGTTCAAGGTGGGTGTCCTAACAGGAAAGCCCCCTTTATGGCCTTCCTGGGATACATGATACCTTCATCCTGCTAGTCTAAGAAGCTGGAGGGAAAACAAGCTTCGTTCCAAAAGTGATTTTTGACAGGTAAAGGTTCATATGTTTAGCCCAGCTCTTAGAACAATAAAAAGATGGAGACTTGCCCAAAAGATCTCCCCTGTTCCCATCCACAGGAAACAGGAGACTCCCCAGGCTTTGAAAAGGAAATGCTACAAGGGTGTCCCAATGCGTGCATCTGGCCATTGCTGTAGACCTGGTGTGCTGTGGAGTGCTCATTCTGACACACAGAGGAGGAAAAGACCAGAGTGAACGGAAGGAAGCATCCCCACAGTTAGAGGCTCCAGGGCCTCTTGCTTTCAGGAACGAAACAAGCCAACGCCCAGCATGCCTGCCCAACCTCTCATACTCTGCTTGCAGAGTTTCTACAGACTGGAACCTGGCCATGGGCTTCTCCTCCCCAAATCTGACCAATCACAACTCCCAAATAACTACCCTGGCTATTGGCAACCCCAACCCTCAAGCCACACACACTTTCTCAAACTACCTATAATTATCCAGTTACTTATAAATGACAGCATTGCCTTTTTAAATAGCTACAAAGTCGATCTGAACTACTATAAATTCTACAATGGAATTTATTTATATTACTTCTGTATCAGTCCTTGGGTCCTTGTTAAGGAGCATTTGTATGTGGAATAGGGCCAATTATGAGGCGAACACCAAATATTTTTTAGCATTCTGCAGAAGCAATATTAACATGCTTCCTTGAAGGGCCAGTTCTCCAAAGTCGGGGATAAGAAAGTCTTTCATCTCTCTCAACTCCCATCAATAAGGGCCAGACGGAAACAACTATGTCCCCTACATCTACTGCTACAACGGAACATCACAAGAGTTCCTGAGGCACCTTTCTACATGGCTGCCAACGATTAACCAAGGTAGCAGGAGTCGATCGCGAGCCTCAAGAACAGAGAACTATGGAGAACATTTCACAGTTTTACTCTTCTGAATGAGAATAGTACGCCATCCTCTGGCCACAAGACAGTTGGACACAGGGCCATAAACAGGCAACAGGTGACTCCAGGAGTTAAGAAGGGAAGAGTGTCACCAGGGCCACAGGAACAGAATCCCATGCTCTCTGCACACTCAGCAACTATTACCAGTCAGGAGGCAGTATGGCTCCGAGCCTGGAGTACAGGTGGCTAATCCATGAAAAGTATCAGAATGGCTAACATTAAAAACAAAACGAGGGGCTAGAGAGATGGCTCAGTGGTTAAGAGCACTGGCTGCTCTTCCAGAGGACCTGGGTTCAATTCCCAGCACCGACATGGCAGCTCACAACTGTCTGAAACTCTTGTTCCAGGGGATCCAACACCCTCACACAGACATACGTGCAGTCAAAACATCAATGTACACAGAATAAAAATAAATACAAACACAATGAGAGATGGCTCAGTGGTTAAAGCACTTGCTGCTCTTGCAGAAGGCAGCAGTTTGGATATCAGCACTCATAGAGTTGCCTCTGATTCCAGTTACCGGGATCTGACGCCCTCTTCTGACCTCCAAGTGCACACGGTACACACACTTGCATACATGCAGGCGAACAAACACATAAAAAACAACAAATGCTGGCAAGGTGGAGGAGGGAGGGTGGCACCTTACAAAATGTTGGTGGGAATGTAGACTACAGCAGCCACTACAGAAAGTGGTTCTGAGCTTCATTAAAAAGCTAAAATCTGACTTAACATGATTACACTGTACCATTCATTCCTGGGTATACAGCCAAAGGAAACCATGTCAGCATACCACAGAGATACCTGTTCATCCATGTTTGCTGCTGTATGACTCAGAATAACCCAGTTACAAAATCAGCACAGGTCTCCACCAATGGGAAAAGAAAATGTTGAGTGTGTGTGTGTGAATGTGTGTATGCAACCAACGTAGAATATGTGCACAGCTATAAAGAACAAATTGTGACATTTATAGGAAAATAGATAAAACTGGACATCATCATATTAAGGAAAAAGAAAAATAATGCATTTTTTCCTATATAGAAACTAGGGAATGTAGACACACACACCAGATGAGATGAAAGAAACTAGCAGAGAGGAGGGTAAGAAAAGTAATGGAGAATGAATATAGTCAGAGTACCTGATATATATGAACAAAAATGCCAAAATTCATTGCTCAGTACAACAAATATAAATAGGCTAAACAACAACAAAACAAACAAAACAAAATTGGCCATGGAACCAGCAGCTCAACTAGATTTTTCTCTTTGGACAACACAGTGCTTCTCTAACCTTTATTTTCCTCATGTGACAAATGGGAATTATTATATTCAACAACTTGATAGAGTGGTGTGAGGAATAAGGACAGAGAATGCCAAGAGTTGAGTGTGAAGACTGTGCAGGGGGTCTTGGGAAGGATTAAGAGGTCTGGGCCAGCTTCACTCCTCTGTACTCTGGCCTCAGACCAAAAAAGCGATAGATAAGGAAGGCAGTGATGTAGAGCCAGGTGACTCATGGCCCTGAAAACTGGAGAGTATCTATGGCAAAGGTCATTAAAATCTTCTTCCCCTTTTCAGTCCTAGGTATGTGGCTTCCAGAAAGATGGTTCTCCCAGCCTCTCTGGACTTCAAGGGTCTAGCTGTTGTCAATGGATAGAGGGCAAAAGTGAAGTATGCCTTACGTCAGCCCTGGGTGGGTGTTGGGTGGATATATCTCAGGCTGCCACAGCCTTGTACCTTCCTCACTTATGTCCTGACTGAGGGAGGACTGGGAGAACAAAAACAAGAAGTAAAAAAAAACAAAAAACAAAACAGGGTCCTAGAATGAGGTGCCCCACCCACCTAAAGATCAAAAATGCCAACAATGAAAACCACATTTTCATTCTTTTCCAATGGTGTTCCTGATGTTGTCTATCTGTCCCTCAGTTCATCATCACCACTACACACTCATCCAAGCCTCTTTGTGACAGCAGTAACACGGCCTATAGTCAGATGGGCCTATTTCAACATAGAGCACAAAAAAAGGTTAGCCTGGGAAACTGGGATCAGTTAAGGTGGGTTTGCTCATCTTGACCATTTCTATCTAGAAACTCCCCAAACGTGGTCCCATGGGAATTCTCAATCTCATTAACTTGGCAATCAAGATCAATGGACCAATCTTGATGACGCACAAAAAACCCATGATATTGGTACAAGAAGTAAATGTCTTTTTGCTGTATCGAGGAGGACTCTGAGGCCACTTCTGGGCTCAATAAGATTCTGACATGTGTTACCAAGGTTTGCCATGAACAAGGCCTGGGCATGGGAAGTGAAGGCTCAGAAAATATCATGATGGGTATCGGAGCATTGTTTGGAGGTGGGAGGGGGGTGGGACTTCACTGTAACAGAATCTAGTAAACATTTTTAAATGTTTGGAATTTCTACTACAAACCTGGCATAGTGGCACGCATGCATTTCATCTCAGCACTTGGGAGGCAGAAGTAGGTGGACCTCTATGAGTTCAATGCCACCCTGGTCTACATTGTGAGCTCCAGCTGGCAAAGGCTGCACAGTGACACCTTGTCTCAAAACAACCACCAAAACAGGTACGTAGAAAAAAGAGATTTCTACTGAAAGCCATGACACAGTTCTACTTGGCAAACTATTCTTTCTGTCTGTCCCTCATACACTTGCTGAACTTTTTGGCTCAAATAGAAATAGTTGTAGCAAATGATTCCATGAATACCTACCTGGCTTTTATTTTGGTATTGGGCTATAAGTTACATTTTTCCACACTTGATAGCTATTTTTTCCGCTCCCTAACAATACTCTTTAACAATAAGTGTTTTTTAATTCACTAAAGAATTAATTTTATATACAACAGTAAGTTGATATTAGGCTAAATGGTTAAATATTAAACAGCATAGAAGAAGGTATAAATTGTCTGGTCAAAAAAAAAAAACCTTGGGACAAATGGCTAACCAGGGTTCACATTAATACATTGGCCTCCAGGCTCACTCAGTACCTGTGGCTTCTCAGCTCTTCCCTTTCTCCAGCTTCTCATTCCTATAAAGCCTGGTCATTTGGCCATTTGACGTTAAGTCTCTCTTCTCTCTCCCTGTCCTCCCATCTCCTCTCTTGGCCCACGCTGCCGGCCAGGTTCAGTGTACTCCTTCCTCTCCATGCTCTAGACTCTCCCAGATGCCTCTGGCTGTACTCTCTCTCCCTCCTACCTCCAATAAAAACCTTCCTTTCAACTGTACCTTGGAGCAGTCTAGTCCTCATTTAATCCATAAGTAATATCTCATTTTCTTTTACTGGGAAATCTTTAAGTTAGATTTAAGGGCCAGGAATAGCACTGGGAACGAGGTGGAGACAGAAGGATCTTGAATTCCAGGATAGCCTGGGACTCATATTGAGTTACAAGCTAGGGAGCTATGTAGCAAAATCATGTCTCAACAAAAGCTATCAAATGTTAGGATGACGATTACAGCCTTGTTACGAAAGATAAAGAAAAGGGGGCAAAGAAAGGACACTCCCAAATGGTCTGAATTACGTACACTTTTATCAGTCCTTGCATAAACTCACCCTGATGACCACCATACAGTTTCGGGTTGACTAACAGGGCAAGGCCCCCAAGGACTCTTCTGAGCATGCTCATGAGTCACAGCAGAAAATAGCCACTAGAAACTTTGGGTTAAACCCGAGCATGAGCACATAAGGTCTCACCACAGCACGGCAGCCATGAGTCCTGGGTCACAGACTCCAGTTACCACCAGAGACTAACTATATCCAGCTGAAATAACAAATGTTGGCTGTGAATGGAGGTCACAGAGACCTATTGACTCCATCTCCTCTCATGTAGAGAGGCCACCTCCCCTGAAAGGCAGCTCACTTGCTAGGAATTAGACCCAACGTGAGTTCTAGGTTACCTGAATGTGCAGCCCACAGAGGAAAAGAAGGGCGTGAGAAACAGTCTTGAGAAGACCCCTAAGCACCCTTTCTGTGGTCAACAACAACACGACAGTTTTCTTTTTTATCCAGAATCTTCCCAGGGCCAAGCCCTATGCACTTTGAAGGCCTTCCTTGAAACAAAGACCCTACGAGGTGGTTTTGATGGTTAAATCCCATTTTAAAGATGAGATAACAGAGATAAAGCCATTGCTCTATTTCTCTGAATCTGTTTATATCACGACAGTTAAGTCCTTACTCTCATTCTGCAGATGAGGAGGTGGAGGGTCTTATGGCTGGTAAGTCATAGGCTGCCTAGGATGTAATCTAGGCTGTCAACCCACAGACAGAGCACATAGACTTCAACTGGTTCTATTCTTTTTCACTGTACAGACTTGCAAGCCTCTAGGAGACAACACAGTGGGCAGAATGCATGTAGACTGGCTACTGAAAGGGCACAGGAGGTGCAAATAATGAGTCAGGGATGTTTGTCCAACAAGGCCATCTAGGGATCTCGGATTCCAGTAATCAAGGATCTCCACCCCCCTCCTTCTCCCTTTCCTTCTCCCTCCCCCTCCCCCCTCCCCTCTCCCTTTCGCTCTAAGAAGTCCCAGCATATTGCTTCTTGGAGAGAAACCATCGACAGCCAACTACTTAGAAAGATATAGTTCTGCCCAAGGCAATCTAAACCTGTTACTCTGCTTTTTTCCTCTGGAAAATACAAATTAGGCTTACTCAATAGTCTTGAAAGCCCTGTTCTTTCTCTTCTATTCTCATGTCCAACAAAAATTTCCCAACTGCCTTCTAAGCATCAGGCTTTGTGTGGGATACCAATTAAATTTTAAACAAGGAAGGAGATTAAACTTGCTCTAAAACAGCCCATGAAAAGAGTAGGGTATACTAATAGTACGGTGAAGAACCAGTCAAGGGGGAAAAATGATAATTTTGAGCTTTGTACTCCCCATACTAAGCTATGGTTCTTGGTACTGACACATACAGACACATGTGCACATAAATCAGAGTAGAGGTCAGAAACAAGATAGTGAACAGGATGGGCATTCATTCGATTACAAACTTGTAAACGTTGGACCTAGTCACAGAGTCAGATCAAGGTGGTTCTTTTGGTTTACATTTCCCTGGAATAACCCAGCTCATGTTACAAGTCATGCAAGCCCATTAGGAAGATGGCAGGCCGCCCAAGAGATTGTGAAGCAATAAAAAGAACAAAACTTCCAATTTAAAGTGGTGAATAGGAAGAAAGCTGAGGGAAATTCAAAATAATTTATACCAGCTGGCTCCCAGCATCACCAACAGAAAGAGGATGAAGTTGGGGGAAAGAATTTGCAGAGGAGAGAGGACAGCATGCCTTTTCCTGCTTCCCAACATCGACAGATTTGGGATGGCACCGGATCCCACGGCAAGATTTAGCTTTATGGACAGCTAAAAATTATACTCCCAGTTTAAGACTATTTGATCCCTGAACACATATCACACCCAGAGACTGGGTGCCTCATTGCAGGTAACAGGTCCTGTCTCCAAAATCTCTGGGTGGGGTCTCCAAAACCTCATAGCATGGAGGTGGGGTGCCTGAGGCTACTAAGAGAAAAAAAAAATAGGTCATTTAGTGAAATAACTATCTGGTGGCCAAGTAACCTAGGGATGAAAGAGACCGGGTCGGTTGTGACAGGATAGCTAGATGTTCACATGCCCTGCCCTGGAGTCAGGAAAGCTCCAATCATGCCCAAAGTGCAGCCAAGAAGGGCCACTTGCATGCACATGGACTGATGGTATGAAGCAGTGTGACACCATGCAGTAAAGCAGGTACCCAATGACAGCCTCAGCACACGAACAGGGCTACAGTGACTACTATTATTACTACTGTAAAAATGTCAACACAGAAAGGATGGTATGCCAACTGCTCTCCAAGAGAGGGTTAGAAGTATCCTATTCTGGTTAAAGACTGTTTGCCCCAGAACTTGGCCTTCCCCGCAGAAGAACATTCCATCTGCTCACAGCTAGAAGAACGGGACCCATCAGGGACCCTGGCTTACGACTGATAGAATCAAGATGTCCTTGCTTCGTGAGCTGCAGAGCAGACTGCTAGTTTACTAAGCCCTGTGGGCCACCACCCTGACCCTACCAGCAGATTCCAGAATGGTCCCAGGGCTGACAAAACATCAAAATCAGGCTCCCTAAACTCAATTTGAAGCACAAAGTATTCAAGAACATTTCTTTTTTTTTTTAAAGATTTATTTATTTATTATATATGAATATACTGTAGCTGTCTTCAGACACACCAGAAGAGGGCATCAGATCTCATTACAGATGGTTGTGAGCCACCATGTGGTTGCTGGGATTTGAACTCAGGGCCTCTGAAAGTGCAGTCAGTGCTCTTAACCACTGAGCCATCTCTCCAGCCCTCAAGAACATTTCTTAAAGAGATTTGTCTAATTTGACATGGGCAAGGAGGTGGTATTAAAAAGATTGTTAATCATTAAATCAGCCTAATTCATCAATACAACTTAAATTCTTTAACTCCACGAGCAGTTAAAAAAGAAACTGTACAAACAGGAGCAGCAGGCTGCTGTAAAAGAATGAGGAACTTTTGTTTGTTCCTCCTACAGAGGTAAGCATTGGCGTATTAAGGAAAGGAAGGGAACATTCTAGCAAAGGACTGAGCGTGTATCCACTGTCCTCTCTGCCTCTAGAGAGATAAAGCAATGGCAGAAAGGGTTTTTATGTGCTGTTGCTGACATATGCTTCTGTACTGCTTATATTTTTTAATTTTCACTTCCATCCATTCATTCATTTCTGTGTTTTTGGTTTTTCTGAGACAGGGTTTCTCTATGTAGCCTGGGCTGTTCTGGATGGAACTCACCCTGTAGATCAGGTTAGCCTGGAACTCAAGAAATCTGCCTGTCTCTACTTCCTGTGTACAGAGATTAATGGTGTGTACTAGTATTGCCTGGCTTTTTTAAAAAATTAGTTATTCTTTTAAAATAAGTTTTATTCATACCACTTTAAAGATGCAATAATGTATCTTTTCAACTTTTATAATAAATAATGCAAATTTTCAACTTGTCAATAAAATTGCTTGCAGGGTTCTGTAGGATTCCAGGAATGTGGGGGAAATCAACAGGCTTTATCCAGCGATAGAAGCTGTGGATTTGGTAGGCTTGTGTGTGAAAGGGGAGCTGGGGTTGTGCACGACTGAGGTCATATCTGTAGAAGCTCAGTCTTGAAGACACTGAAGCAGGGGCCTTTGCTCTGTTCCTAGGACTCTGCTGGCTGAGTGCTGTTCTGCAAAGAAGCTCAAGGAGAAAACCTTGCAGGTCTGCTAATTGTTTTCTTGAGACGTTCCCTTACTCACCTTTCTCACAGTGAAAACGCACATGCGTCATCATTACTCACCAGACACTCACACACACCCTCCAGGAGCTGCAGGCACCGAGCCTCTGAGATGGCATCTGTCCTTCCGAAACAGCTCAGGGGGGAGCAGGGGATGACGTGCTTTAGATTACACAGCAAGAAGACAGTCATCTGACTGCCTTTAGACATCTTTTTCCAGACAACAGCAACAAAAAATAACTTCTTTGGACCCAGAAGCCAACCCGACCTAGTGCAATGACATCCCTGAATTCTCAAAGCTGCTGTATGATGCCATTATGAGCTCCACTTTTCAGATTAAAAAACTTATAAGGGCCAGGCAGTGGTGGCGCATGCCTTTAGTCCCAACACTTGTGAGGCAGAGGCAGGCGGATTTCTGAGTTCGAGGCCAGCCTGGTCTACAGAGTGAGTTCCAGGACAGCCAGAACTACACAGAGAAACCCTGTCTCGAAAAAACAAAACCAAACAAACAAAAACAAACAAACAAAAACTTATAAGGAGTAAAGCCACATAACTCCAGAGGTGAAGCAGGGATTTGAACTTAGGTCACTGACTCCAAAGCCAGTTGCTGACCATTCTTCCCTGGAGAACCAAACAGGCACACAAAGGATGTGGTCAATATACGGACAGACTTGTCACAAATGCTTCAAAACCCAAAAAGGATAAAAAAAAGAAAAATGTCGAGGGTTACGTCACCCTCGTAAAAGAGATTTATCATCGCGCCCTTGAATTCCGTCCCATGACAAACGGTCTTGGCAGCAAGATAAACAGACCAAATACAGCAGGTCAGACTCACTGCTAAGTGGAGGAAACTCCATCTAACATTCCTGAGGCACGTTGTCCAGAGTGCAGAGCAAGCGACTGACACACAATTAATCTCCACAGAGTTAGCCCAGCCACCAGCTGCTGCTGGACTGAAGCTGACTGAGCCAGTCTGCGCCAAATCTCTATTGCCAGTTCTTCATCTACAGCCTGTGTGGCTCTGAGGCTACCTCTAGCCCTAGCAGCTAAAGCTCAGAACTGTCCTGCCTACACTTGACTCCAGGAGAGTTGCCCGGTGTTCCCAGACCACATTTAAACCTGGTCCCATCCTTCTGCCACCTGGAGCATCGACCAGTATTTTCCTTAATTCAATTCATCCCTGCCTTACACACCTTAAGCAATAATGCCCATGAAATTACAGGTTTAAAACACTAGTTACACTTTTTAAATACTCATGAAAATACTAGTTCCAACTGTTAAAAGTTAGTTGTGTAAACGTATCATCATCTTGAGTGCCATGTGTCTTAGCAGAGACCACGTCAGATCTTCACCAGTTTCTCCAGACCAAACGAACAAACAAAATAAATATCTAATATGCACGATATTTGATATGTGACCCCTGTGGGAGCTGCAAACCACGGGCTGAGAAATGGTGCACTATGTAGTCTAAGCTAGTTTTAAACCACAGCCATTATACCAGAAACAATTAAGCTCCTACAGGGCTCCATCTCCAAGAGATGGCTAAGATGTTACTCAATTTCCAGATGTTACTGGACTAGGGAGTATGTGGGGTGTGTGTGCATGTGTTAGGTCCCAAATTCCACAACACAGAGCCATTGACTGTCTCAAGATGACAGTCTGGGCTCAGCTTAAGCTGTATTATAGGACTGCTGGTAATTAACACCAACTTTGAAGCCAGTGGGGCATTTAACAGTTGGAGTATGTGTTGCATTGCTGTGTCAATGGTGGAGACATTGGGTGTGTCTTGTTCTCCATCTCATAATCTTATTTTTTGAGACAGAGTCTATTACTGAACCTGGGGTTCACTGATTTAACTAAACTAGCTGGCTCAGAAAGTCACCTGTCTCTGCCCACCACTGTGCCAGTTTGGAATTACAGATGCACTTAACTGCACCCAGCTTTGAAACTGTGGGTTTGAGATTGGATCTTCATGGGTTTTGCAAACACTTTACCAACTGAGCCATCACAGAGCTGGGGAACTTTATGAAAATTCTGTCTCAAAGGAGACTGATTATCTACATTTTGGGGAATTCTACTTTAAACCAGACTTCGGCTCCTCCAAACACCCCCCAGCATCTATGGGAAATGGACATTTTATAAACAGTTAAGCACAGGGTAAGAGAAACAGGAAATAGACGCTAAAGGGGAGCCCACAAAACAAAAAACAGCATCTTTCTCTAATCTCTGATGGTTCGTGGCAGGGATTAAGAAATTACAACCCTGCTACTTGGAATCTAGAAGTTTTATAGATAAAAGACAGAAAAGAAAATAGGCTCTCTGAACCGTTTTCCTAATTAAGGCTGTTAAAGAAAGACACACCCTTTGTACACCCTCAACCAGTGTTTATAGGTTCTAGTGATAACCAACTCCTGAAGCAACTTACTCTTCAGTGCAAGTTGTCACTTCTGTTTCTTCCTTTTTTTTTCTTTTTTTGAGATGGGGTCTCACTGTGTCTTCCTGGGGGCTAGTCTGGTCACTATGCCTCTGCCTCCACTTTCTGAGGGCTGTGTTTAAAGGTATGCACCAGAATGCTCCCCTGCAAACTGTCATTCTTAAGCAACAAGCAATGATTGGAATTCAGGCCCCAAGCAAACTCCTCCTTCCTGGATTTGCTTCAGAACGTCTGATGTCAGAATCAACAAACTGCACATAAAGGAGGAAGTGGGAGGGTCCCTGTGGATCAAGGCCATTGCCGAAGTCAGTACAAAGAGGAATCCCTCAGAGGCAGACTGGATTATCAAATCATGAGAAAGTTCGAAACCTCTTACCTGTACTCGTCTAGGCAAGAACGAAGAAGACATTCCACAGGGGTTATATGTGCTCCCCCAACTTTGGCCATCAGTCTTTTGAAACAGAGGTCTCCAAGGAATTGGAATTTCCCCAGCAATCTCATGCTGGGAAAAGGAAAAGGCTGAAGCCTGGTATCAGCCAAGAGGAGGGTCTTGTCTGACACCTGGGAGCAGAGACTGGCTCTGAGACAAAGCTACGAGTTGGGGTTGGAGGGGGAGAGAGTGCCACACCCTGACCAGGACTGCTTGGTCTCATCCTCTATTGAAATGTAACCCTGTCAAACCTGGAGATGGGGTGGGGGTGGGGGTGCGGGATCACTGGCCTTGTTTTTGTTCCTCTTCTCAGTGTGACCCCATTAAATAACTCTCCTAAGGTGGGGTCTGAATGAGAATGTTCCCCAAAAGCTCAGATACTTAACACTTGGTTCCCCAGGGCTGGGAAGGTGGCAGAACTTTTGGGAGGCAGAGTCTTACTAGAGGAAAATGCCAGGGCATGCTTTGAGCTGTGACTAAATTGTGAATGAGAATTACTGAATGAAGCCCTATCTTCAAAGACTGTTTGGATGACTGAACTGCAGTGAGGGAGAGAGGCTGGAAGCCGCACATTCAGACCTAATCACCTTATCTTGGGCTAGTCTGAGCCCCCTAAATAGCTATTTCCTTGCCCACTTCTGTGTCTAACATCCTGTGACTAATAGATAAAAAACCTTTGGAAATCTATTACCTCAGCAGACTACTTGCTTCGTAACTCAAAAGCTAACAATGTCACCACACAGCATCTGACGTCTATCAGGATACAGCAATGTCACCACTCAGCATCTGATGTCCATCAGGACAGAGTTTCCCATCGCATTGTGACCTGCTATCTGACGTATTCACCAACGTACTTCAAAATTGTCTTGATTTATGACTTTCTTTGTTCTATAACCACAAAACTCTATGAAGGAAGTGCTTCTGTGAGTATGGGGGATGGAGGTGGGGGACCTGGGGACCCCAAGCCATAGTCACTCGCAAGTTCTCCTCTGACTTCCACATCATCTCTGTGGCACACAACCCAAAAACCCAACTGGCTGGGATCTGCAGCATTGGTAGTTTTACTGGAAGGAATCTTGGGGTAGTCTGTGACACAATGTTGGGGTTCTTTGTGATCTTGAACAAAGAACTAAATGAGACATATGTTACTGAGGAATTCCAGTTCTCTTTTGCAGGAAGAGACCCTTAAGCCATCTCATAGGGATGCTTGAAGACCATTTTATTAGAGTCTGAGAAGAAAACCACAGGGTAGGCAAACTGTCAATCCTAGCGGTTGCAAGAAGGGAGATAACCAGAAAAGGTCATGTCTTCTGAGCTAGAGTCAAACGAAGAAGGTCTGCAATAAAGGAGGCTCAGAAACCAGCAAGAAAGCCTGAGTGTCAATACACACATGCTTAGGATTTCAGCTAGGATTTCTATCTGGAAGCAACTTCCACAAGGGAAGGGTTCCTATGGTGAAAAATCACATTATCTCATTAAAGGGATAATTACTTGTTCCATCTCCTTAGCAAATCTTCAGGGTAGACTAGGAGCAGGTTACCTAGCTAGGTGACTGACAGCCCAGTTGGCTAACTCTTAAAAGAGAAGACAACAGTATGCAATATTCTAGCCTTTGTCGCAAATTAGACTGTCATGTCTCTATCCAGGGTCTGAAGAACTCAGATCCTACTCTCGTTTTTAATTAATTAATTAATTAATTATTCGAGGCAGGGTTTCTCTGTGTAGCCCTGGCTATCCTGGAACTCACTCTATAGACCAGGTTGACCTCAAACTCAGAAATCCACCTGCCTCTGCCTCCCAAGTGCTGGGACTAAAGGCGTGTGCCACTACTACCTGGCCCTATTCTCTTAACCAAGAGAAGATTTTCCCTTAACGAGCCTCAAGGGAGCTTGGATTACTCTGCCTTTTCTTTTTTTTTTTTTTTTTTTTTTTTTGGTTTTTCAAGACAGGGTTTCTCTGTGTAGTTCTGGCTGTCCTGGAACTCACTTGGTAGACCAGGCTGGCCTCGAACTCAGAAATCCGCCTGCCTCTGCCTCCCAAGTGCTGGGATTAAAGGCGTGCGCCACCACCGCCCGGCACTCTGCCTTTTCACAAAGAAATAAGATGTGAGGTCCAAGCGTAATCATGAGTGGAGGGGTCAATCTTCAATGTCTCCAAGCCTGTTTAATGCCTCCCCTAGATGTCTAACAGCACAGCCTAGCATACACAAGAACTTTAGAGCCAGGACACAGACACACATGCACACACGTGCACATGCACACACAGCTCACTGGGAAAGTGTGTTCACATAACTGTGTAGAAATGCCTAGAATTCCTTATGTGAACACTTCAAGAAACCCAGAGAAACGTATAAACTTGAGACTAGAGACCATGACTTACTTGTGATGGTTAATTTTAACTCTCAAGCAAAGCCCCATAGACTAGTCCTGGGCTGAAGCAAAAGAGAGCTAAGCACAAGCACTCATTGCCCTGGATTCTCCCTCCAGCCATCATACCCTCCTTGCCATGAAGAGCTGATTGCTGAAGCTGTAAGCAACAATAAATCCCTTCCTTCCTTAAGCTGCTGTCCTAGAGATACTGGTATGAAACACGAAGACAGAAGCAACTTGGGGAGGCAGCGGTTCATCACACACACTTCACATCACAGTTCGTCACCAAAGGAAGTCAGGACAAGAACTCAAGCAGGGTGGGAAGCTGGAGCCAGGAGCTGATGGAGAGGCCATGAAAGAGTGCTGCTTATTGGCCTGCTCTGTCTACAGGCCTGAATGTCTGTGCTGGCCTTTGGTAGTTGCTGGAATTCTGAAGAACTAGGCTCATATGCCAGTAAGGGAATGGACTTGCTAGCAAGGAGAGCAAGCAGACAAAGAGCAAAAGCGTCCTTCTTCCATGTCCTTACATAGGCTTCCGGCAGAAGGTGTGGCCCAGATTAAACGAGTGTCTTCTCATTCAAGACCTGATAAAGGTGTGTGTCTTCCTGCCTCAGAATTCAGATTAGAAGTAGACCTTCCTAATTCAAATTAAGCAAAAATTCCCTCACTTGTATGCCCTCCATTTTTAAATTTTAGTTAATTCCAGATGTAGCCAAGTTGACAACCAAAAATAGTCATCACATTTTGTAATATTTTTATGAGAAATTTCAAATAAAACTAATTGGCTGTGGTTATCACATTTGTGGTTAGCATTTGATTTCTATTATATTCTCTCTCTTGACAGTTCACTCTGCCATGGCAAACTTCCCTTTAAAGAGCAGGGAAGGAGGCCAATAGAATGGGCCAGTAGGTAAAGGCACTTGCTACCCAAGCCTGGTGGTATAAATTCAATCCCTAGAACCCATGTAAAGGCAGAAGGAAAGAACTGCCCCCACAAATCATCTTCTGGCCTGTGGCTGTGACACACATGTCAACATATATGTGAATTAACCTGATATATAGAGTGAGTTGCTCACCAGCCAATGTTACAGAGCACACACCTTTGATCCTAGCTTCTGGGAGGCAGAGGCAGTTGTATCTCTGAGTTTGAGGCCATACTGGTTTACATAGCAAGTTCTAAGACAGACACTGCTATAGAGACCCCCATCTCAAAACAAAAATAAAAGAAAGGGTACAACTTTCCAAACAGCTTGTTTTCCAAAGTAAAGGACTGAGACGAAGCCTCTAAGCTTCACTGGGCCAGCAGGCTTGTGAATGGAAGTGATGTGCCCAGTCACATTCTGCTTTGAAGGAAAATACAGATGAGTTAGAAGGAAAAAGGTGGGCTGGGGCGAATGGACTTAAGCTTTGTTCTAGTTTAACTTTCTCCCAAGGTAAAAAGTGACTTAGATGCATCTAAATCTAGAGGACTCACCCCTTCCCCACAAGGAACCCTCCCACAGAAAAGGGCTGAATGAAATAGCCACGACCCAGAAATTCTCTACATCCACCTTAAAAGCACCTTCTCTGTCTCCCCAGATTAAGGGCCCCCACTTGGAGCTCCAAAAACAGTTCTGACACCCTCTTCATAGCTCCTGGAGTGTTCAGAGAGTGAGCCAATGTTTCCAGGGCCTCAGGCCAATGGGGTGTAATCACCCCGTTAGAAGCTTCTGGTTGCTCATCAGAATCTAGAAGCCTGGCTGGGCTGCACGCAAGCAGAAGGCTGTGTCAGGCTTCATATCCTAATAAATTCCCCCACACCCCACCTGTGAAACTCTGTTCCCATTTCTTACCAAAACTGGAGTCCTAGCTTCAGGGCTTCTCCTGAGGCCCGAAGCTGGCTGCTCCTGCTGATGACATCACTGACGAACGCCTGACAATGGCTCCCTAGAGCTTAAACCTTTGCTAATACCTAGCAAGAGCACATTCCTCCAGCATGAGGTCATGCTTAGCTAATTGCTAATCTGGCCCCTACCCCAGAGCCCAAAGCCACTAGGAGATGCCTAAACAGTCAGCCCCTGCCCCAGGACCTTCTGAAGCTGCAAATACCAACCCCTAAGCAGACAAAATAGAGGCAGCTTGCAACAGGACCCAGAGTTGCCAGAGTCTGAAAATACAGCAAAACAAACAG
Source organism: Grammomys surdaster (assembly GCF_004785775.1). NCBI lineage: Eukaryota > Metazoa > Chordata > Mammalia > Rodentia > Muridae > Grammomys > Grammomys surdaster. The sequence goes on from NW_021620295.1 coordinate 1,570,103, forward strand.
ACAGAGCCTATAAAGTTAAATATGAATTTAGTAAGTATGCTCTATGCGTGAGTTTCTAAACATGTGAGAACTACCACATGTGGGGCATTCTTACATTAGAAGGATCAGCACTGTTTATCTGAAATTCAAATGTAACTTTTCTCTAGTAACACATGTGAGTTTTTATTCCTTTGTTTGGTTTATGTGATTTCCAAAACTGCCAGCTACAGATTACAACAAATACTCCAGGGTGTGGGGGACAGGGGTGGGGAAGAGAAGACAAAAGGGAGGCACCAGAGGGTTGGGGCCGGCACTCCGTTGGCAATATGCTTGTCTAGTGTGGAGACAGCCTTGAGAAGGGCTCCCCATCATGTAACCAGGTAGAAGACCTGTAATTCCTGCATTTGGGGTGTGGAGGGAGGAACCATGGTATGATAGGAAAGGAAAGAGGGATGAGGAATAGCAAGGAAGAAAGGGAGAGGGGCTGAGGGATGGTAGAAGCTGGAAAAGCAGAGTATCTGTTTAGTGTGCTTGAGGTCCTGAGTCTGACTTCCAGTACATCAGAAAGAAGTATGTGCATACCACACACTCACACATGGTGGAACACACACACACACACACATACACACACACACACACGAAATTGCCTTTAGAAAGCACATTAGGGGCCCAGCATGATGGCTCATACCTGTAAATCATTACCTGGGAGGCAAAGGCATGACTGTGGCCAATCTATATATACAGTTGCAGATCAGCAGAGCCTCATAGAGACCTTATTCAGAGGCTATTGAGAAGATAGAGAGGATGGCACAAAGATCCAGGATCCTGTATTCTCCTCACTCTTCCAAGCATCCTTACTCCAGTCTGACTCGTAAAGCAAAAAGTTGTAATGTTGCCAAGAAATCAACATAATTTTGCAAAGAAAATCCACACACACACACACCCCAGCCACTGTGCTTATGGTCACAGTAACATCTTGGCCTCCATGGAAACCTAGCAGGAACAATCTTGTTCCACAAGGAAGCCCACCCTGGTCTGGAATGGTTAGCACACAGAACAGAAGCTGAGACGACTTCCGGGGAATGAATCTTGACAATGAAGTTTATTTGCAGAATAACAGTGTTGCTAAAGGGGTCTAATGGGAATGTTTTAAATTTATTACCCCCTGGCTGAAGGATATCAAGGACATAATCATTTGCATGCAAAAGATTTGAAATTAAATTCCTTTTTTTAAAATTGAATTCTTAATTTAGCTCAGTAAGCCAATGCATAATATGCAGAATCTATGATGATACGGGAAAGAACTTCCTTGGTGAGTAAACGGTGATAAATCAGTAGTATGGGTGGCTGAGGAAACTGGCAAATAATATATACTATATAATTATAATATTATAGGGTTTAAGTCAGAAAGGATTAAGATCCATCTGAAAACTACGAACAGGAGTTGAGTATAGTGTGTGTATCTGTAACCCAACCCTAGAGGTAAAACAGGAGGAGCAAGAGTTTCAAAGCCCTGTGAGGCTACACAGGAGTTCCCGGCCAGTCTGGGTTACATGAGACCTGGTCTCATGAGAAGGTACAAGGACTAAGTTGTCGGGATGGCTCGGTGGTAAGGGCTCTTGCCACCAAACCTGAGAACCTGAGTTGGATCCTTGGGACCCACTTGGTAGAAGGAGAAAAGCTGTCTTCTGACCTCCTAGGGCTCCCCCCACCATCAATCATCAATCAATCAATCAATCAATCATTGTAAAGCAGTCAATGGATTTAAACAAAAACTTTTAAAGTTAAATACAAACAAGACTAGAACTGGGAGCTTGGGGTATGGTGCTGTGGCACTGTGTGTATACTTAGCCTGCTTGAAAGCCTGAGTTTAAGCCCCAGTGGGGGGTTGGGGGGAGGAGATTTAGAAATTAATTCAATCAACAAATCTTGTGCACTCACAATGAACCAGGCCTTATAGTAAGCCTAGGAGTCCAAAATCCACTATGACCCTTCTTCACAGAGGAAACTCAAAACCTTGCCTAAATCCACACTGCAGGGGAGAGGTCAGGTTGGCGTTAAACCTATGAGGCCCAAAAGCTATTTCACTTTCTGAACTCATTTGCAATTCTGTGAAGCTCCGGACTGTACAGGTAAAGGGCCAGCACTTGGAAAGGTCTTCCACAGCATCCAGGTTCCCAGGGGCACTTCCTGAGACCTCTTTCCTTTGAAGTTAATACTTAAGTATTCTGTTGCCAGTAATCCAACTCTGTTTCAATCAGGAAGAGCTGTTAAGGAGAATAAGCTGCACCCTTTAGAAGAGCTTTTCTCTAAAACCTGTAGAAACTTAAAAATCTCCATTATATACGTAGATATTTAATTTTTTATCTATTAGCATCCTGTAGGTGTGTGTATATGTCCTGTGCCATGTGTAGAGATCAGAGAACAACTCTATAGAGTTGAATCTCTCTTCCCACCTTTATGTGGGTTCCAGGGATCAAACTCAAGTCTTCCGGAACACGAAGCAAGCACCTTAGTGTCTCCTATCTCCATATTTATTTTTTGAAACACACCATGCTGTGCACTATGTACACACAAAATTAGGTGGTGACACAATTAAAATTAAATTGGAGTCAGTCATCTACCACTTGTATTAAAAAATAAAAATTGGGACCAGGGAGATGTCTCAGTGGATAAAGGTACTTGCATGCCTGACACCTGAGCTCCACATGTGGAACCCGTGTAAAACGTGTAACGTGGATGTAGTGGCGAGCACTGTACTTGTGCAGAAAATCTGAGAGCCTCTGGTCTGGAATATACTGCAGCAGAAATAAAAGAGAGCCTGCCTCAAACACTCTGGCCTCTTTACGTGTGGTGTGTATGCACTCACACACAGGCATGCACACACACAAACACAGAAGTACCCACTTTAGGCAGCTCACAACTGCCTGTAACTCAGGCTCCAGAACCCTGGACACTGTCTTCTGGTCTCTATGAGCATTGCACTTAAAAGCACAAACCTACCATACGCACTGCTGACACACACATATACATGAAATTTAAAATAAAAGTAGTATCTTTTAAAAATGTGGAAAGCAACAAAGGAAGACCTCTGGTCTCCATATGCATGTGCACACATGTGTGTGCACCCACACATGCATGGACAAACACAAGATACAAAGGCACTTTGAAGCATTTGGGGAAACTTTTATAAAATGCTATTACTGGGCTATTAAGATGGTTTAGTGGGTAAAGGCACTTGCTGCCAAGCCTGACATTCTGAGTTCAATCCTGGGACCCACATGGTAGTGGAAAGAGAAAAAAGACTCCCCAAAGTTTCTTTCTGGAACACACACACACACACACACACACACACAGAGAGAGAGAGAGAGAGAGAGAGAGAGAGAGAGAGAGAGAGAGAGAG
>NW_021620295.1:1573494-1606249 GCF_004785775.1 Grammomys surdaster
GAGAGAGAGAGAGAGAGAGAGAGAGAGAGAGAGAGAGAGAGAGAGAGCGCAAGCGTGAGCACACAGGAATTTGAGAAGGAGAGAGAGAGAGGAGAAAGAGAGACAGACAACCAATAAATGAAGTAGTGATAGTACCATTACTGTGTTACAGCTAACTCCCAGGTATGCAGGGACATTATGACTATGATAATCTTCCTGAATGCCACTGACATGTGTAGAGGCAATGGGTACTTGGTACTTCCAAATAACTCAAGAACTAAGTACATGGGGTGCTAGGAATGTAGCATATGCCAGGCTCTGGGTGTGACTCCTACAGTGACCAAGCAAGTATGGTAGTACATTAATGGCTGAGGATCATAGGTTTTATGAGAGTCTGTTAGAACTCTGTTTTTTTTCTGGGAAGAGGAACTTTCAAAATAAGTCAAGTATGTGGAAAATAAATATAAGGAAAGACATCACAACGGACTGCAGAACATCTGTGTTAATTAATATGTATTAATTTTCTTGGCAGTAAAACAAAGAACCAACTTTTCTCCCAGGTGTCTAAGCACTTAAGGAAAGCAACACTACTTTGGTACAAGGAAGCTATCCTGTTTCATCTCCATACAGAGGCACTTGGCATTCCAAGAAAATATTCACGAGGCAGAGGAAAAAGACATCCAAAAATTTTATAGGCTTGTTTCTACAGTGCCAACAAGTCACACCAAGGTTCCTGCATGTTAGGGAAATGTGCTGTTTATTCCATTGTTGAGTGACACACTGACGTACACAGTGACACACACACACACACTGCAGCTTTATTTCAAATTTAAGCCCTACACATTCCATCACTCGGTTATAAAAAAGGAACTAAATACAGATATATTTAAAGGATACATATGAACTGGATCTCAGTAAAGCAGGTTTGAAAGTCCTATGTATTCCTCCCTGTTATTCTTCCTTGCAGGAATGTTACTAAGTAGGACTAAGATAGAAAGCTAAATTCCCAGTGATTAAGACCTGGAGTCTAGATCCTCACTACACAGAGCAGAGCTGTCTGCTGAGTGAATCTGTTAAGGTGGGGTAGCATCAGAAAGCATCTCAAGGTTCGCAAAGACATTCAAAACCACGTCTAATTCTTTGACTTCTATTTTAAACAGCTCAGTTTCCAAACTTCTGTGAACTTGAAGGACTATTAAACCTTCACTGGGTTTATTGAAGATCATGCTTCAAGTCCATAGCACGGAGTTGTTTCCCTTTGGTCTTGGGACTTCATACCCGGGTCTACACTTCCGCTCAGCCATGAAGCTCAGTTCAAAACCTACCACAGAAAGGTCACTTAACACTAACTGTGGTGGTAAATTTTTATGGACATTTTCCCTAACACATTTTATGCTCTGATGACTCCACCCCCAAGTGTGAATATGGGAAGTGGAAGGCAGGCCAGCCACTGACCTATAAAGTTGTTAATCAAAGGCTGTCAGGCCCAGCAGAGGCCAGGAAGGGACATGTCCCTTCTCCTGGGCTCATCCACAGAAACTGGTTCGTCTCTTCTGCAGCAGCTGAAGCTAGACGCTGGAGCTACACTGGACAAAATTTGCTGCAAAGCCAGAGGCAACACACTGAAAGTAATAATCTATTCTGATTAGCGTTTGGGGAGATCCTTGGCCTGGAGCGCATGCGTTGATTCAATTTTTCCAGGAGAAGCCATCCGGCCTCTCAGATGGTGCTGCAGACTGTGCAGGAAGGAAGAGCCCCCACACTGGAGCAGAGGCCAGCTCCAAGAGCTCCCAAGGTGCTGATCTGGGCACTGCTTTGAGGCAGGAAGGAGCCGGCCACGTAAGCCAATTGGAACTTCGGGTGACATGTTCCTAGCTTGGAGACAGGCCGTGGACATGGCTTATTTTTAACATCTTGGACTGAAAAAGTACTTAATGCCCTCAACCAGACCAAAAAAATAAAAAGAGAGAAAGAAAAAAAAAATCACCCATCTGTCCCTCAGGAATCATCTGATTCTATTACAAGATTAGATTCCCCGAATTTGTTTAATGGTGGTGCCATGTCCACCGCTGACTGGAGTGGATTCCCTCACATAAGACGAACTGGATTCTCTCTCCTTGAGATTGAGATTTCTGCATGGGTGTAGACCAAGGTAAAGAGCAAGGGTAGTGGGTCAGGCAAGTTGTATACAATGCTAGAGTCACCCAGAAAGAAAGGGGGGAGGGGCGGGGACAGACACTATGACAACGACAGGACCAGGGACCAGAGGTAGCCTCAACTGCTTTTGATCTTACTTGTGTCCCTCCCCTCACCCATTCATACACCCCCATACAGGTCTGTGATTCCTTGTTCCTTGTAGGGAGGGAGCTAATACCCAGTATAGAGGTGGGTACTTGTGACAGCACTCCCACATAAGGACTGGTTTAGAGAAAGGTGTTTATCTCAGGAGTCTACACAGCAAATCTTACAGCAAATCCTGCTGGAGTCGGAGGAGTCTTTAAATCCATGATATCAAGGTATCAAGAGTAGTAATCTCAAAAAAGTTTTTAAAAGCTTTTCTCAATTGTGTTAAAAGGAGTGGTAACTGCTAAATTTCCAATTTTATTATTTATTTATTAGTTTAAAGTTTGGTTTTCTTTTTGTTGTTGTTTTAGCTCTCTCTGGCCTAGAACTCACTTTGTAGCCCAGGCTGGCCTTCAACCCATAGAGATCCACCTGTCTCTGCCTCCCAAGTGCTGAGAGCAAAGGTATGTGCCTCCACACCCAGCAAGGTTTTGTTTTCTTAACATCACTCAACAATGCTTTAATCAGTCCATGGACCAGGCAGTGGTGGAGCACGCCTTTAATCTCAGCACTCAGGAGTCAGGGCCAGCCTGGTCTAAAGAGGGAGTTCCAGGGCAGCTAGGGCTACACAGAGAAGCTCTGCCAAAAAAAACCCAAACCAAACAACAACAACAACAAAAAACAAGCATCACCTCTCACCTCTCCTCACCCAAGGGTCCGTGAAACTCTCCAACAGCTTCCTTGTCTAACTGAAGAATTGAAATCTAGAAAGGTGAATGACTGTCAACTCAGACTTGGGCCTCCATGATTAACTCCCTCCTGGCTCCCTCCTCACTGCCATGTTTCCCAGAACAAAAAAAAAGCCATTAGCAGGGCAGAGCCAGGCCTGTTAGTGCAGGCCTAAAATCCCAGCCATTTGGGAGGCCAAGGCAAAAGGGTTACATACTGAAGGCTTGTCTGAGCTGCACAGCAGTAAATTAGCTCAAAGTCAGCCAGGGCAACTTTGAGATCTTATCTCAAAATAAAAAGCAAGATGAAGCTGGGCATGGTGGCACATGCCCAGCACTGAGGAGGCAGAGGCAGGTAGCTCTCTAAGTTGGAAGTCAGCCTGGTCAACATAGTGAGTTCCAGGACAGCCAGGAGGATGATATAGAATTTATGTTTTAAAAAGGTAAACGAGGGTTGAAGTTTGATGGTAAAATTGCTTGCATGAGGCCCAAGGTTTAATCCTCAGTCTGTCTGTCTGCCTCCCTGTCTGTCTCTCTCTCTTCTCAGAACAGGCTAAGAACCTACAGACACTAAGGTCCCTAAAAGTAAATAAGTAACAATATCTACTAATAAGAATCCATAACCAGAGTTAATACTTGGCCAAATTGGAAGGCCAAATCCCCTAGAGTGCTTCTAGGGCAGCTTGGGAAAACAGGCTGAGGCTCCAGGTGCTCAGGTTTCTAGAAGGCTTTTTCATCCTAGAGAACAGAAACCCACACAGCACAGGTGGCATAGCTGATCGATACAGCAAAAGTGGCAGTCATCTAAGGCAGTCCCTATAAGGAGCAAGGGGCAGAACAGGGTCATGTGGGATACTGAAGAAAATGAAATGTTTTCCCAAATCATCCACAGAAAGAATCTCAAGAATGCTAAAATCTCTCTACTGAGAACTCTAAAACAGACAGAGACGGAAGCATTCAAGTAAGTGTAAAAGGCCAGAAACCTTTCCGGGGCTATTTGATATGGTGTGGCTGGGACCACCCAGCTGCCTACAGTAAAAACAAGATGGAAGCTCCTGAGGGAAGTCCACAAAGAAAAACCAAGAAGGATGCTGGGGAAGACACGTGAGGTAAGTCTGAGGAATTTCAGAAGCATAGCCTGGATGACCTGGAGCTATCTGTGTAATTGCTTTAACCTGTTTACTGGTGCAAGACTGCACTCAGGATGACTTGGCTCAAGGCAAGTTATGTGAACCACCCCTACCTGATAAGTACCCAAGATACCAATGCAATAGGAGTAGATACGTTACCTATTATTTGGAAACTGAGTTTGGAATGAAAGACAGGGTTTAGACTCCATTGCTGGTAGTGGCTGAGCAGTCAAGTCTTTAGGAAACTCCTTCAAGAGAGCAAGGAGCACACAGCCTAAGGGCCCTGCGTAATATCCTTTGGATACAGACTAATCTGGTACACCAGGTGTTTGGTGGCTGACTGCTGCAAATGTCTTCTCTTTACACATGAGAACGTGGAGCTGGCTATAATCACATAAAGCAATATAGAAAGCAAAAAATTCTTCTGTCCATCAAGACACTGAAGTTCTGGGTCTGGAACTCAAGGTATCTACCCACCTCTGCTGCCGAGCCAGGCTCAGCCACATGTTTAACTGAGGGACTTCAGTTTCCTCTTTTGTGAAGTTAAGACTAACATCATTCCACAGATCGGTTTTGTACTCACAATCCTCCTGCCTCAGCCTCCTAAGGAGTGGGATTACAGGTGTGCCCCCCATACACAAAGACAGCATTCTGTAAAGAACTCATTTAGTCCCTACCAAACAGGTACCGATCAAGTACTGGCTAGGACTTACAGGCATAGTTTAGAAGTCTCCCATCCAACACACTTAATAAAAAGGCCCGGAAGTTCTGAGAGAAAAATGTAAACAACTACCCTTTGCCAGGCAGAGGCGGGCTCCATGGGAGTGAAAGATAACTATTTATGCACACTCCTCCTGCAGTACCAGTTTCTGGCAGTTTGCTTTTGCTGCATGAATCAGGGTGCATAAGATGCTAACCTTATAAAAGAGTCTAAGAGCATGGTTTCTCCCCCTCTCCCTCTTTCTGTGCCCGCATGCGTGTGTGTGTGTGTGTGTGTGTGTGTGTGTGTGTGTGTGTGTGTGCGTGCACTTGGCACTCAAGCCTGATGACTTGAGTCTCATCCCTGGGATCCACAGATTAGAAACAAAGGATTGACTTCCCCCTAAGTGTCCTCTAACCTCCACATGTATGTCCTGCACCTTCTCCCACATGTCCCTCCCACAATAAAATGCATTAAAGATAAAAGTTAACGTACTAGTGGCTCGAATGCTCATCTTTCTTTATAACAGTAAGAAAAGTCAATCTGTCCATTAATTAAGAAGCTTACACGCATGGGTCTGAAACAATCGGCCTTTGTCGATACCAGCCCTGGTGAGCTCACCAGTTGAGAGTGGGAGGATTTCATGTGCCTCTCTGCAGAAACTTGGTCCTAATAAAAATCATGCCCACATTGCCACCTCGGCTGAGTATGCGGCCATCCCTCCAGCCTAATCCAAGGGGACATCCTTTAGCCTAAGTGTGTTATTTGTGGCATCATGAAGAGCTTCCTTCCAAAGGTTCAAAGCTCCAGTCTTCATCTGGGTACTCTTCCAATCTGGAAACACACTGAAAATGCCAGGCTGCTGGTTTGAGCCATGTTTCGTTACTTTGTTGGTCTTGCTTGCTTGCTCACTTATATTGTCCTGTTTTTGTTTTTGTCTCCGTTAACAAATTCTGGACATCAACTCAATCCCCTATTCCTCACACATGCACTTGTTCTTTGAATTCTTTCTTCTCAAAGAAGTTGGGGTGAGCTGAAGCTTTTCAGGGACCCAAGTTTGGTGGCCTCTCTTCATATGGAATAAAATTCTGTATGTCTCCAGGTCTGTGAAGTTACTTGGTATTCTAGAAGGCGTGGACATTATGTCCCTTTGAGTTAAACTGAATTGTATTTCCTATCCATATCCCAGTAACATCTTTTAAGAAATGTAAACTGCGTCGGGCGGTGGTGGCGCACGCCTTTAATCCTAGCACTTGGGAGGCAGAGGCAGGCAGATTTCTGAGTTCGAGAGTTTGAGGCTAGCCTGGTCTACAGAGTGAGTTCCAGGACAGCCAGGGCTACACAGAGAAACCCTGTCTCGAACCCCCCCCCCCCCAAAAAAAAAAAAGAAGAAAAGAAAAAAAGAAATGTAGATTGAGAGCTGGAGAAATGGCTCAGCAGTTAAGACCACAGGCTGCTCTTGCAGACGACCTGGGCTCAATTCCCAGCGCATACATGACAGCTCACAGCCAGATGTAACTCCATCTGTAACTCCAGTTCAGAGGATCTAATACCCTCTCTTCTGGCCTCCTTAGCACTAATAAGTACAAGCACAGTCATATATACAAATATACATATGAAACTTTAAAAAATAATTTAATCTATTTTTAAAAAAGAAATGTAAATTGTGTGTGTGTGTGTGTCTCCTTCGCTCATATGTTTGTGATATGACCAGATAATCTCTCTTCACAGATGTGGACAAGATGCTTATCTAAAAGTGATTAGTTCAGAAACACATAGTGATACTATGTTTTTATAAAATGAAGGATATTCTAAAGAAAAATTGACAAACTAATGTCACAGTGCCCTAGTGGGAAAAGCTAGACATTTTCCCATGTCTTTAATGTTCCTAATTTCTAATTGGGGGTATACAACAGTTATGCAGCCAGCCAGCACTTGAGAAGAGGGCAGGGAACATAGACTGGATAAATCACACTGAATCCTGAGACTTTCCTGGGACTGCTGGGACCAGGGGCTAGCTTTCTTCCTCGCTGCCATATGAGCTATGGCAGTAGGGCCTAAAACTGTTACAGCAACCCACTCATCGAAGTACCACAGAGAAATGGTCCAGGGGTCTTTGGTGGCCTGCAATCCTCCAGGTCAAGCTGCCTACCATTCTTCTAATGTTTCGGGTGCTCTAGCCAATGAGCTACCTTTTTGGATGATCCAGTACTGTATGAACTTCTTATATCTTGGAACCATATGCATCCTACCACATTACATCCAAAGTCTGCCTCTATTGCTTTTTTGTCTGTGTGGCAAGTCACCAAAGTAGACGTTTGGTGTGTCAGTTTCCCTACCTATAACACAGAGATGAGTAAGTGGAAGATGTGACTATTTGGTACCAACTAGGCACATAGTAGGTGTAGCTTATGGGCTAGCTGTTGAGTGATGGCTGGCAAGGTTTTATTCTGCTTTTGTAAGAAGTATCTACCATGCCACTAGTTAACTCGTGTGGTGGGAGCATGGGGACATTTGCCTATAATTAGTTGTAAGAACTATTTATGGTGAAAATTTTAAAGTTTTGTAAAAGTACCTAAAGTGACAGCCACGTACACCAACCATCTTTAAAAGAATAGTATCTTTAAAAACCAAAAAAAACCAAGCTGGCCATGATGGCACACATCTGTAATCCCAGCACTTGGAAGCCTGAGATGGGGAGATGTCAAAATCCAGAACAAGGTTCAAAGGAATTCTGAAGGCTACTGCATAGGTACACAGGTATGTTCTGTCCTCATCCTGCTAATGGTATCCTTCCATGTGAAGGAATGTGTATCTGAGGATGGGAAAGCATCTCCCTGAAAGTGTAATAAAGTGTCTTTTACTATACCTGAATTATACTCAATAAAATTGTTTTTTGTTTGCTTGTTTAAAATTTTAAATTTAGAGACCAGAACACATTCCTCTAATTGAGGACCAACAAAATGAATTTGGCCAGTGCAAAAATTAGCTCAGAGTTCAACTCTCCCTAGCATTCATTCCCTGGTCAGATCATCCTCGACTCTGGGCTTCTACAGTACAGTACAAATATCTCAGCTGTCGCTTGGAATACTTTGAGAAACATCTTCTCTCAGACAAAAGGCTATTGACTGCAAGTTCCTGGAGGTAAACTTCTGGGGTTCTATGTCTTTGGGAACCCCAAGCTTATCGTGTTCACAAGCAACAGGAGGGCCTTATACTCTTAAGGTAATTAGCTCAGGTCTTTCAACACAGCTGTGGGGAAGAATCCTACTCAGCATGAATGGCTTTTGTCTTACTATCATATCTGAACATCTCGAGGGTGATCTATTTCTTTGTTAAAGCTGGGCTCAAACTTGTATGCAAGACAACCAAACAGAATAATAGACACAAGGTATTTTTCTCTTTTCCATAGTCAAAAAAGAGAAATGTATTGTATCAATCCATATGTATATATATCTTATTAGGTTACCTAGGCTGGATCAAACTCCGGGGGGGGGGGGGCCCCAATGAGTCCTCCAAACCTCAGCCTTCTGATAAGCTAGAACTGTAGCTTTGTGCCACTATTTCCAGCCAGTTATGCTTTTATTTTTTTCCAGGACTTCATACATACCAGACTACTACTCTACCACTGAGCTACATTCCCAGCCTTTTTATAAGGGAAATCGTCCATACAAATACACCAAAAAGGGAAGGAATGATACGACACAATTACCATTCAACTGAAGAATTAAATACATGAAGAATCAAAACCCTCTGAATATCCCCTTCCCACTTCTGTTGGTTTTTGAGACAGGATCTCACTATGTAGCCCTGGCTGGTCTAGAACTACCTACGTAGACCAGGTTGCCCTCAAGCTCTCAGAGATTCTTCCCCCAAGTGCTGAGATTTAACAAATGCACTACCACATCCAGCTACATACCCCTGGACTGTATGCCCCAGTTATGGCTCACATACACCCCTGGCAACCACAAATTTTGGTAGTGGTCAGTCCCCTGAATATATATGTATTGTTTTATATACACATATAAATAAAACTTAACACAAACAGTGTCGCAGCAAATAATCTTTCAGTTTGCTTCTTGGATCCACATCATATTTTGCAAAACTGACTTAGACTAAATACATAGGAGGTAGGCCCTCCAAACAATTGAATGGGTCTGTCCAGGAAGGATGAAGTGGGGTGGTGTAAGAATTCATCACTATACTCAGAACAGGGTATAATTTTATTGTTTGTTTTTTTTGAGGCAAGGTTTCTCTGTGTAGCCCTGGCTGTCCTGGAACTCTCTCTATAGAACAGGCTAGCCTCGACCTCAGCAATCCCCCTGCCTCTGCCTCCCAAGTGCTGGGATTAAAGGTGTGCACCACCACCCCCAGCTTGGGGTACAATTTAAAACTTACTCATTGTTTATCTCCATGGTCGCCAACCACAGATAAAGAGGGAAACCACTGTATATTACTAATCAGAGCTGGGTGGCTAGCAGTCACGATGCATCAGAGATGTGGTTCTCTCCCTGGGTCCAGCCCTCGATCAGGTCTGAGCAGGTCAGGAGAAATGCTTAGCACCAGTGTGCTCGTGGTTACTTTCCACACCACTCATCTGCTCATTTCCCCCTTTACTACAAGCAGGGAGGCCTCATGCTGAGCAGAGGCAAGCTGGCTGGGACTTTATAACACTGTTTTGGGTTTATTTATGGTTACCTTCCATTTACTTAGTGATGTTGCTTTTCCATTATGATAGTGACACAAAGTCTCCTTTTCAATTACATCTGTTGTAAAAGTGAGCCAACAGCAGGGGGAAATAAAATTAAGTGAGGATGAAATGGAAACAGCCATAGGATGTAAAAGTAGGAGAGGGGAGGCGGCTCCTTTACAGACCGCCTGAGTTCAGGAGATGCAGGCCTCATCCAGTTCAGAGAAGGGGGTCCTAGTGACCATAGAGATAGACCTGGGAATAAGAAGAGCTAGCCTGAGCCCATGCTAAACATGCTGATGCTATTGATATATTGACCTGCCGGAGCTGGAGAAACAAAAGCCATTGTGCCCCATCATATGGAAAAAGAGCCTTTGACTGACTCATTCCTTCCTGTGCTTCAACAGGAGATCTGCCTTCCTCGCTCAAGAACCTTCACCAACTCTACCTTTGGGAAAGGGGCTGGATGTTCCCTGGACACGGAAAAGAAAATGACGATTATTATGTTGTCCGGTCGTCTAATCTATCCATGGAATCAGCAGGAAGGAGAAAGCTAGACCCACACAGATCTCTTCAGCCTGGTAGCCGGTAGACTGGTGCAGATTCAGACAACTGAGGACCCTGCTGTCCCAGACCCACCCCTGTATTAGAAACCACAGAATTCATTATGGCAGCCTCCTATGCTCATCCTAATCCAGCAACCTGGATCTGCAGGGTAGTTCCAAAGCATTACTGTAAAAATACTATAATAAGCCTCATAATATAAGGTTGGACAGTGTTGGAGTTAAGGCCATACCTAGGACAGTGAAAATGTTGGCAGGTGGTGCAGTCAGCCCTACAATGTCCCAGATGTCAAAGGCCTGGATTAAAGGGAGAGAAAATGATACCCAGAGCCAAGTCAAGGACAGCTAGTCTTGGAGGCTGGATGGAAACAGCTGGCTTGCTTTGCTACTTTGGTCCACATGAAAGCATGCAAGGCAGTCAGCATAGCCTCACGGTCGGTCACATGGATTGATGTTGGAAACACCTTCTTGTCTTTCTAGCCCCCTAAATCTGCTCATCCTTTCCACTAAATCCTGAAAAGACAGCAGGAGCTGCACCCGGGACATTAGCAGAAAGAATTTGGTTTTGCAACATAAAGTGAAAGCAGTGCTACAGAGATGGATAGAGTCAGCTATCATTTCCTGAGCACTTGCTAGGAGGCAACAAGAGCTTTCCTACCCCATAATTCTGTGAGGGAGAATATAGGGTGTGTGTGTGGGGGAGGGTTGTCCCTCCTTTGTAGCCCAGGCTGGCTTTGAATTTACCTGCCTCAGGCTCTCAAAAATGCTACCTCCCTCCACACCCCCCTTTGGGTAGAGTCTCTCTACATTGCCCAAGCTGGTTTCAAACTCTTATGCTCAAAGCCTCAGAAGCATCTGGGATTACAAATCACCATGCCTGTCTAGAGAGCAGGAGAGAAATAGCTTCCTGTGGCCAGTCAGAGCCAACAAAAGGTCGTTAGCATATTACAATACTTTCAAAAGCCGTCTCTTACACAGACAAGGAAAAACCGAAAATGCAAGAAATGAGAGGGGCAGATGGCTCAGTCAGTAAAAGTGATTGCCTCTAAAATACAGAAATCCCTGCACCCATATAAAAAGCTGTCCTACCTGTTCCCATAATACACATAGATACGTATATACAGCATAAAGGGGAATAAATAAAACTTTTAAGAGAAGAAGGTTGTGAGAGAGCTTTAGCAGATAAAGTGTTTGCCCATGCAAACCTGGCAACCCAAATTCAATCTCTAAGACCAAACTGTAGAAGAGAACCAATTCCCACAAGTTGTCCTCCAACATCTACCAAAGTGAAGTGGCAATGCATGTCTGCTTCCCTGCCCCAATCAAGCGCGCGCGCGCACACACACACACACACACACACACACACACGACAAATACATCTTTTTAAGAAAAAAAAAAAATCAAAGAAAGCTGGCGAGATGCCTGAGCAACCAAAGATGCCCACTGCCAAGCCAGAAGATGACTCAGATTCCATCTCTGCAACCCACATGGCAGAAAAAACAAAACCACTCCCCCAGAGTCATCCTCTGACCTCTACACATGAGGTGTCACACACACACACACACACACACACACACACACACACACACACACACATGATTTAAATTTGAAAAAAATGTGTGTGGGGGGAACATTGCAAGAGACTAAAAGAATGAATTAATGAAAGAAAAGAAGAGCAAAGGAGCCAGCAGGGGGTTAAAAAGATTTAAAAAAGAAAATGATTGTCCAAACTGTGGTGGTTTGAATGAGAATGTCCACCAAAGCCTCATATATTTGAATGCTCGGTTCCCAGTAGGTGGAACTGTTTGGGAAGGATTAGGAGGTGTGGCTTGGGGTGGGCTTTGAGATTTTAAAAGCTATACCATTCTCAGCTCTTGACCTCCTACACACAGATAAGGTATTAAATTTCCTCTACTCTTCCTTGACCATGCCTACCCGCCTGCTGCCACGATCCTCACCATGAGGATCACGAACTCTAACCTCCTATAAACTGCCTTGGTCACAGTGTCCCATCAACAGAAAAGCAACTAAAATACAAACTGACAAGAAAAGTATAAGCTGTCAAGAGTACTTGTCATTGCCAGGAGTGGTGGCTCCTGCCTGTTATCTCTGTTATCTATAAGTTTTGAGCCTGCCGAGGGTACAGTGTGAGATGTTGTCTTTAAAAAAAAAAAAAAAAAAAAAAAGCATCAGCTTTTAATCCCAGAATTTGGAAGGCAGTCGCAGACACATCTCTGAGTTCGAGGCCAGCCTGGTCTACACAGTGAGTTCTAGGACAGCCAGAGCTACATAGTTAGACCCTGTCTCAAAAAAAAAAAAAAAAAAAAGAAAAAAAAAAAACAAAGAACAATAAATAAAGGAAAAGAAAAAGAAAAAAATGTCATCGTGCTTTCTGTCCTTAAAACAAGATTGCCCAGAAGGCCAGCAAATGCCACTAAAATGGTACCTACCCAACAGTTAATCAAAAACCCAGGTGACCTCTTCTCTTGATAACAGTCTCAGTCTCTCAGATTTGAGCAATTGACCAATTCCAAAACACCTCAGTCCTTCCTTGATAATGAGATTACTTCTTCCTCTAGCCTGAGGTGACTCTCGCCAGTGGGGGAAGGGTACAAGAAGATGGGGGATGGGTGTGATTTACATGATATTTATGGTCCTCCAGGACCAGAGTGCTGTTTGGGAGTGCTGTGACAGGTCAAAATACTTCCTATTAGAAAACTCCAGAAACCTGGCCGCAAGACTGGCAAGGAAGTGGCAGGGTCATTCTGACCTATAGTCCTAAGCACTTGGAAAGTGACTATATCAGAAGTGGCTTTCATTCCATCTCCTTTGCCTCACAGGAAGCAGAAATGGGATATTCTGTGGGTCTGGTTCCTGCGTAAGAGCATGAAGCCTTCAGGACAGCATGGGACAGTCTCTGCAAGTCCCTAGGAGGGCAAGGGGAACCAACCAGGCTGTCTAACTCCATCCTGCCAGAGGACTTCTGAAACACATTTTAAACTGTGGGTGTAGCTGAGCAACTAAGAACTAAGCTGAGTCTCTACTGGGCAGCTAAACATGAGACAAAAATTTCAACAGTTACCAAACATAATAACTGTTATTAACAGACCCAGGCAGTCCCAATAAAAGTTGGTCCTAAAAGCTTTTAAGACACAGGAAGCAGCTGGAACACCCCTACTCCATGGTTGACCAAAACATATTCCTGAACCAAGAGAGACTTCCAAACCATAATGAGAGGCAAGTCAGCCTTCCAATGTTACTGCCGGTCCAAGCACAGTTAAAGCTCAAAGGTGAATCTTGTTACAAACACCAGTGTGAGCAATGACTGCACAAGAAAATTCCAGTCCACAGTCTCATTCCTGAGAAAATGGATCTCTCTTTTCTCCCTTACAACCCAAAGGACACTCAATTGCTGAAAGGAAACAAAATAATTCACCCAAGTTCTTTACAGGTAAGAGCTATGCTTTTTTCCTCTTCTTGATTTTTTTCAAAATAAATAATTACAAATGTAAATTTAAAAGTTATACTTATTTATGTAACATTCCTGTGTGTGTGTGTGTTTATGTGTGTGTGCATGCATCATGTCAGATACGTGGAAGAAGAAAGAAAACAATTTGCAGGAGTTCTTTCTCCTTCCAACATGTGGATCCCAGGAATTGAACTCTGGTCTTCAGGCTTGGTGGCAAGCACTTTAACCCCCTAAGCCACCTCACCAGGCTTACAAATATGACTTTTTATTCAAAATTAAGCTTGAGGCTAAAGGATGGCTCAGTGGTTAAGAATACTGGTTGTTCTTCCAGGGGGCCCAGATTCAATTCCCAGCACCCACATGGGAGCTCACAACTATCTGTAATGCCAGTTTCAGGAGATCTGACGTCTACACAGAGATATACATACAGGCAAAACACCAAAATAAAACACATAAAATAAACATAAATTTTAAAAAAGATTAAAATCTTAAAAATAACAGCCAGCCACATCCCCACTAGCCAGCTGGGTGTGCCTCAGTTTCCTTACCTGTTAAAGACATTATAACAATAATTGTCTTTCCAAGTTGTAATGAGGTTTCCTTTATCTATTGTTGGAAAGCCTTTATAACATGGCCTGGTTCTTAGCAGATACTCAATATACACACTACTTCTCATGAAATTGTTACTATGATTACAGGATCTGCTCCTCAGTGGCTTACTAGTGAGTTCATTGTCCAAGCTTCACTTGAGAAACCTTGCTTTCTACCAGCTGATTGTTAACTGTCAGTGTGCTGAGAGGGTGAACATGAAGGGCTGAATTAAGTTTAACATCACAGTTCCAAAAATTGGGTGTTTTGCTGGGACACTGGGTATCCCAGATCACACTATACAACACTTCCCACTTTAGCAACAAGATGCAAAAACCAAACAAACAAAAACACACAGTGCAAGCAAATCAATGCACTGGGCTTATTATTCAACCCATTGTGCTAGAGACTGTTTATTTATTCAGCAAGTTATTTCTTAAGTGCCAAGCTCAGAGGTAAGACACATCCCTGGTCTTGGAACAGTTACGATCCACAGCAGGGGATGTGAGATCCACAGCAGTCAGATGTGAGAGAGGGATATGGGTCCTAAGGACAGGGCACAGGCAGGCCTCTATCCAGTGAAGTAACTACCCTGTAATATCAAAGAAAACACACAAAGGGGACCCAGAGAGGATTATAGTAAGAGGAAGCAGAATGCTAGACCCTTCTAGTAACAATCTCCCTGTCCCAGAGGCATCCCATCCCCAAGTGCCAGTTACCCTCCTTCAGCTGCTATGAGGACAATGACAAGCCACCCACACATGCTTCCAAGCCAGGATCTAACTAGCTCCTGTATTTGGGACACTTCTGAGTCCTGCTTCTAGATGATCTGACGCATCCCCGATCTTCCACTATGCTCTGCCTCTTTCTGAAGGAGTTTTGTGAAGAGAAGCCAGAGATCTGCTTGGTTAAGGGAACTACCAGGTCACGGAGACCTGCATAAAAACAAGGTGTGCTGGTCTCTCAGAAGTTTGAGGTCATCCTTGGTTACATATCAAGTATAAGGCCAGCCTGGAATACCGTGCTTCAAAAAAAAAAAATCTTTTAAGTTTTGGTCCCTAAGGTCCCCAAGGAGCCATGTCTGTCCCCATTTCTAGCTGCCTTATAACCAATAATAACTCTTCTACTTATTCTCAGACTTGAGAGAATGTCTGACAGACTGTGGGATGCCAAATCATTCTTGATTCTTTTGAATCTGTTAAGGCCCTCCAGGAACAGGCAAAGAACTTGGAATGATTCATACAAGAACTGTGGTACCAGCATGATAAAAAGCAAACTGTTTCCCTGAGGAATGGCTTGCAGAGGGCAGAGAGAAATATGATTTTAGCCACTTGAGACCTTTCCTACCTCGACCTGTAAGGGAGGTCTGACTGTCCCTCAGTCACACTCAGCACGAGGTGGAAACAAAACACCATTTCTTCTTTGTGGAAGGAAAGCCAACTGCTTGCAGGTTTTTTTTTTCATCTTAAAAATCTCAATTTATGTGTCACAGCAAATTTACATAGCCCCTGCCACAAATCCCCACCCGTTTCCCTATATAGTGAGGGTGCCAACATTCCAAGCAAAGTTCCAAATAATTTCAACCTCATTGGTTGCCTTTCTATCAGAGAGGAAATTCCAGAAAAGTTGGCTGGCACAGCGAAATCCTTATGAAAATACCCAGTAAGGTGACCGGCCCATTTAGTCAAAAGAGCTTCAAATCTCCATGAGAAAGGGAATTCATGCCAGCATAAAGGGCCTTCAGAGACAGAGAACAGGAGTGCGGTGTAAAAATCCAGACCTTTCAACAAGCCAGCCCTGAACTACTCAGGAGGCTGAGTCCTGAATGGGCCTTCAGACCAGCTTCTCTGGGGGTGGAGAAGGCCACGGGCAACACAAGCTCCGCTTCAAGCACACAGCTTCCTTCCTGCTGGTGGCCTGCCTGAGGCCAGCTGAACAATGAACAGAAAGCCACTTGGTGGAACGGCAGGCAAGATATGCCAGAGCCAAACAAATAAAAGACCACTGCCAGACCTGTGCAGAGAGGAACGCCGCTGCACTCCCCAGAAAACACCTTCCCCTGGTTAATGTTTAAAGGCAGCAGAAGAAAGGGATGTAGGTGAGGTCACTTCTGACACAGCACAGCTGGGCCAATGTCCACCAATGCTCTGCTGACACAGCCAGCTCTTGACACATCCCCCACCTCAGTCCACACTAGCTTTATGGCAGGCACTGTGAGTTCTCTGGATGCAGGACAGAAGCCATGAGGAATTCCTAGGAAGCCTCCTTCCTCACCTCTGGCTTCCAGGCCTCACAACACAAGGCCCCAAACAGATGCCTCAAAGTAAACAAGCTTTTGCTGTTCCCCACTGGGAACCAAAGGCAAAGCATTCACAGAAATATCTAAAGACATGGCGGAAAGCACTGTCCACACACAATCAATGTTCCTTGGTGTTGGGGTAGGTAAGGCGAATGGGCACAAGGGTGGGTCAGGAAATGTCTTTCTCTCTCTTCCTCCAATAATAGAGATTGAACCTAGGGCCTCACACATTCTGGTATTCTATCACTGATCTCTATCCTCATGGACACCCCACCAACCACGCTTTTGTCCTACTTCATGCTGAGACAGGATCCCACTACTTGTGTTGTACAAACTGGCCGTGAATCTGTGATGTTTTGACTCAGCCTCCTGAGCAGCTAAAGCTTGTGTCAGCAAGGCTAGCTTGTAGCAGAAAACCTTACTGTTGCATTAATGAAGCACAAACGAGTAAAGTCTGAAGCAAAACAAAACAAAAAAAGCAAACACCACCAACACCTAATCAAGGACAAAGTCTCTCTCATAACCTCTTTCTACAATAGACCTATTTTACTTGGCTGTGTACAGTCTGCTGACAAGAAAATACTTCAGTCTCACAGGTCAGGCTAACCTTTTGACACTCCAACAGGATGAAATAGTCATTCACAAAGTTCATACTACAAAACCATAGAATTGAATTACGATCCCCACCGCCACCCCAAAGAAGAAAGGAAAACAATTCGTACAAAATGTTTTAATTAAGTTTACAGTTTTGCACTGGGCCACATTCATAGCTATGCTGGGGGACAAGTGGCTTCTGGTCAGACATAAATTACAGACAGGCACAGCCTGCATCATACCTGCCTTATAAAGAGAAGTGGGTTTCAGCCTTAGTTTTCTTACCCATAAAATGCAAAGGTACAACACTCAGAAGGTGGAGACAGGAGGATCACAAGTTTGAGAACAGTCTGCACTGTAAAGTGAGAGCCTATCTCAAAAATAAAATAAAGCATTACAGGGTTTGCAATAAGGACTAGAAGAGATAAGAATTGCACAGACCAAGGCTTAGCAGACTGAAGGCATGAAAACATTAGATGTTATAGTAGAGACCAAGGGGGCACAGCTCAGCATTGAGCACAGCGAAGGCAGGAAGGAGGCAGAGTTGATTCCAAGAACAGACAAGTAAGCAGAACCATACTGCTGTCCCTGCCAAGGTTTCTACCTGAACTGCTCGGAAAAATCAGGTTCTGGTGGTGGGGGAGGAGAAGCAGTCAGCCACCATGAGTACAATGCAGCTTCGTCACCAGGGCCGACTAGGTCAAGGGCCAAGCTATGTTCTTGCTTACAGTACAGAAGAATGTGGCCAAGCACATTCTAGAGGATGGGAACTGTAGGAAAGAGGATGAATGGCAGCAAAGGTTCTGCGGTAAACTTTGCCACTACATAATAGGCAAAACAAAAGTCTTATCCAATTAACTTTATAACAGTCTGTAGAAGCGATACAACAATGATCACTTATCAAAGAAAAGCACTAAAGGCAAATGCTAGAAGGTTCCTGGGCAAAGGCTACTCACTGCTCATTGGCACATTCACTCAGCAACTAGTTACAAGAATAACGTAAAAGCTGATTAGAATGCCACGCATGACAACTGTAATCGTTATTCAAGTAGGGGTGGAGCCCATTTAGGTTGAAATGGCTCATTCCACCAGGCTTAAAGGCAGGGTTATAACTCAGACTCAGCTTCTTAGAATGATAAAAGAGTAAAGTCAAACATAAAGTAATAAAATAGGGACTGGGGTAGACGAAGACAGAAAGACAGAAAGAAAAGCCCCAAGACACTATGGATATAGCATGGTGGTAGAGCACTTGTTTAGTATACAAAAGGCCCTGTGTTCCAGATTGGAAAGAAGAGGTGAGACTATCTGCAATTTCAAGGCTAGCCTAGGCTACATTCGACTCCTAACAAACAAAAAATAATATTAATAATGAACATATCAACATCATTGTGCTAGTGTGTGTATATATGTTTGTGTGTGTATGTGTGAATGGCAGGGTCTCATGTAGCCCAGAGTAAGTTCAGATTTGCCATGTAGCTGAAGATGACCTCAAATTTCTGACCATCTTGCCTCTACTTACCAAGTCCTGGAATTACAGGTGTGTGCCACCATGAGAGGTTCGCTCATTTCTGGGGTTCAAATTGCAGGCTCTGCACATCCTAGGCAAGAAGTCTTCCAATTGAGCTCCAGTCTAACCAGATATAATCACTCTCCGCCACTATTCTATAGGGACTGCTTAGTATTTTCCTTCATTTTTCAGATAGAAAAGCCAAGGCTTAGAAAAATTAAAGCAACACTAGGGCTGTTATGGGGCAGAGTGAGAGCATCACAATCCAAGCAGTCTAGCTCTGGGTCCATGCCTGATCCTAGGACATGCTGGTCCTATATATACAGAAAGTAAGATGCCTAGAATCCCTGGCCATGGCCCTAAAAGCTTGGGTTTGAACACTTACTTCCCCAAAGTGCAAGGCAGCCTCACTCAGCAGCCCACTTCATGATGCCTGCTCACGGGGCAGAAACTGGACCTGTGTGTCAGGGAGTGCCTAAAGACATACTTGGCTCCAAATAAAAGCCCTCTTTTCCCACAGACCCTCCAAGAACGCAAGCAGCCGCTCACTGGCATGCTGGCTCCACCACTGCTGGAGCTCAGCAGAGGCCCAGCCACCATCTGGAAGTGATTTGGCCCAGAGATTCCTGAACGGGGTGGGAGGTTGGAATGACAGGCGCCTGGAGCTCCTGTCCAGCTCAGAAACAAAGCTGGTGTGAATGGGTCCTGGGGGCAGCCAGAACATAGCAGGGTCACCCCCTTCCAAGAAGCAGACACCCTGTAGGCAGCTCCCCACTCTATTTTAGCAAGTAGGATCAACATTAGCCAGCTGAACTGGCCTCCCAGAGTGGTGCTTGGAGCTTCAGTTCAGTGTGTAAAAAACCCTTCCAGCCCAACTTGAGATAATCTCACAGTACCCTGTCTAGTTAACAAACACTCACAGAGCACTTACTATGTACCCTGAACTATTCTAGCCACTTACAAAATTAGTTTTTTTTTTAATTGTATGAATGTTTTGCCTGCATACATATGTGTGTGCCTTGTGCCTATGGAGTTCAGAAGAGGACAGAATATTCCCTGGAACTGGATTTAAAGATGGTTATGAAGCATCATGTGGGTGCTGAGAACTGAACTCAGGTCCTCTGCAAGAGCAGTAAGTGCTCTTAACTACTGAGCCAGCTCTCCAGCCCCTGTTACAACCACTTTTAGAAATATTAACTTGTTTTACTACAAGCAAAAGATGTAAAATTATCTTTGTAACAACATTTTAAGGTGGTATTTATTATTTCTATTTCAGCAATTAGACAATAGACTTGTAGAAAATTTTAAATAATTACTTTGTGGCAAGGGAGAATTGACAGACCCCTTTCCCTTAACATACCTCACACTAATGTGCTGCTGTCTTGTTGCAAATGGCCCTGAACCTTTCGATTCTAATAAAGCATGAGGTTTCGCTACATAAGTATTCTCTGCGGCTCCTAGATTGCATGCTCCAAAAGAACACAGTGGCTTCTGCTAGCTACTTCATAAGGAACCACAAATGGGAACTGCACATCAGATTAGTGATGAGGAGACAAAAGGAAGGAGCCTCTGAATGGCATGGTGACCCACCCAGGGACTCAAAGTCTTGGGAACTCAAACTAACAATCCCTAGGCTGACCCTGTGCAGGTAGTTAAGTAAACATCAGGGTCGGCTGCATCTTGTAAAAAGGGGAAGAAAATTCCTTTTCTAGAGGACCAAACCATAATATATTATCCAAATTTCTAGCAGCCTCAATTGTCATTCTTGGGCTTGGAGACTTCTTTTCTTTCCAAAGTAAGCTGGGCTGCCCAAAAGTCAGAAAGATTTGTAGAGAAAACAAGTAAATAAAACTGCCAACTCCTGACAAAAAAACCTGTAACTAAGCATGCTGATTCTCTCTGTGAACTCTTCAAGACATTAGAAACTAAGGACAACTTTCAATGCTGGGATAGCGCCTAGGGTGGGACCAACTTCTGATAAACCACAAATGTGAGCAATAAATAGCCATGGCTGTCTTCCAGAAGTCATTGGCAGATATGTCACTGTCCTCTGGCAGCTGCTGACCATCTCGTGTCTCATGGCCGGGCTTACAGACATGATCCTAAAGGTTCTCACAATGTAAACTGTTGGGCGTTAGCCAAGAGCATGCAGCAACACTCTGAATTCATCCAATAATCTTCCTCGGTTTATGGAGTAAAACATGAGTCCTCAGAGAACAAGAACGCTCAATAAAATGCCACCAATGGAAACAGCAGCTATTCCTCAACAGAATCAACCATAAGACGAAACACCTCCTGACAGTACAACATTTAATTCCAGGAGGCGTCATCACAGCCCAGAGGATTAATCTTGCCACTCATCAAAGACCCCCATGATCCCTACCTATTGCATCTGAGGCTAAGGGTCAAACTGTGGGTATCCAGCTATCACTTCAACACCCTGGAACTGCAAAGTGTAAGTAAGCTACAACAACCTTTTTATGCAGGGAAGGGAGGTTGTATTGTATTCGTCTCTGACACTAGGAAGAAATCCACTCGAAGTTCAAATTCAATAGCTTGGCAAGCATGCATTCTGGGCTCAGTGCTTCCTAGCCCCATCGCCTCCAGAAATTCGTTCATTTCTGTTCCCTGTCGTTTTAAGTAGGAACACTAATACTAACAGCAATAACACTGACAACAACAACTGCTTTCTAAGTAACATGTGGCAGCCTAGGACAAAAGCCATCATCCCCTGCCTGACCCACTAGGGGACTGTTAGAGAAGATCATTATCTGAAGGACATTAATTGCTATCAACTGATTATCCTGGATAATCAGTGGGATAATCAGTGGGAACAGTCAACAGAACACACAGTGGGTGGCCCTAATAAAAAGTGCCATGGTGAGCACAGGACAACGCAAGTGAACAGTGAATAACTGAACTGAGGTCCATGCCAGAGGACATTTTTGGGGCCGGTCATTATCTACGACATCTATCCCTAGGACTAGGCAAGATGCCTTTGGCTCTATCTCCTCCTTCAGCAGTCTGGGCCCCTGGCAAGATGGTCAGGTCTCCAGAGGCTGGAAAACCTGTTTGCTAAGAGATCTTTCTGGAAAGCAACTAGGGAGGAGTTGTATATGGTCACACCCTCTAATCTAGGAATGTACCACTCTGAGGAATACGATCCAAGAAATATTGGGACAAATCAAACAGTACAATTTGTGATGGTGTACTGAAACAAGCTGGCCATGGGTAACAGACCCCCACCTATCAGATGAATGGAAGGTAACTGTGAGATGTTAGACAATGGGAGCTCAGGCCTCAGCAGGTTCAAGAGTGGAAATCATGAGGACCAATTAGAAAACTGTGAGGGACCACCAGACAAGGCCAGAATGAGACCCACAAGCTTGGAGCCCGGCTAGGGGCCACGCTGGGAGCAGCTGCCCACGAGTAAACAGCGAGTAAATTAGGAAGGCTTTGATTTTCTGGTGTATGGTTTCGTTTCTTTTCTTTTCTTTTCTTTTTTTTTAAGCGATTCTGTCATGTTTAACTCCTGGTTTAATTTAATTTTCTTTGTTGAGTTAATGAAATACATATAGCATTTAAAACAAAGAATGGATGCAAGCAAATCCAGCTCGGCCAGGCAGGCCTTGAAAATCATTCTTTATTGGAAAGGAGAGTTCCTGTAGAATGCTGAGGGATGATTCCCCCCACCCCCGACCCCACGCCCCAGGAATATGACGCACCCCAGGCAGCTTCCTCCACTGAGAAACCACCCCTGGGAGGTAAACCTTGCTGGGAGGCAGGCTGGTAGTTGTAGAGGCCTGGACCCAGGAAGTAGTGAGCTCATCTATCTTCCAGCACAGGTGTGGGGAAAGTCCAGGGTGAGGCCCGGAGGAGATTCAGTCCAGAGGGAACCCCTTTCCACTAGAGAAAGTCCCAGAAGCCACACCCACCTTCCTTCCTTTCTGTCACTGAAGTCACTATAATGGCCTTGCTTCCTCAGGAAGAAACCCCAGCCCTAAGTAATCCCGTCCACGGACACACGTCCTCTGCATACGTAATACTCTACGCACCCACTGTGTACAAAAAAAAATCTTTCATAAATACATGCTATATGTGCACACACGAATGCCTAAAGGGGCAAACAAGTGAGCCCGGGCACATACACAACCCCACTGTCCGTCACAAAACACATCCTCAAGTGCCCTGTTTTCTCTTTAGAAGCCTGAACTACTCCAGACCTTAATTCTCTCACCCAAGACAGTAGGAAAGAAGCAAGACTCAAACTCCCTCTCAGGAAGACCCAGGGAAAGGGGGTAGGGCACTGCTTTACTTCTCAGTTTGACCACACTTGAGGTGACCCTGGGCAAGGTAACCCTCTTCTGTAAAATGGGCCTAAGGACATCTCAGCCCACCGGACATTAAGTATTGCGAAACTTAGAGGGCCACACAGCCAGTGCTAGTCAAGACACATTATTATCAACCACTAAATTATCTCAACCTGAAGGAACCCACCAGCGGTGAGCCAGAGCTAGGAAGTGAGGACATTCCCCTGTGACGCCCCTTCCAACCTCAGGGCCCACACCCATTCCGGCCTTAGAAGGGGAGGGGAGGGTCCCAGGTCCTCGTCTCCACCTAGGTGGAAAGATCCCAATCAAAAGAGCGGTCGCTTCCCAGGTTTCCACGCCCAGACTCAGAGCCAACGCCCTTTCAGCTCCGGCGGGTCACTCTGGTCTGGGCGCACCTGGCGAGCGTGAAGTAGGGATTTGGTACTTGAATCCAGGACTTGCCATTAGGGTCAGCAGACGATTTCCCCAGCAATCCCAGGGGGTCCCGCAAATCAAACCTCCAGGTGTGACTGGAGGGTCTTAGTGCTTAACCCACCCCAACACTGCAGCAGCACCGCCAGGAGCAAGCACCGTGTCGAGCAATCACGGAAGGTCCCAGCCCACAGATGGCACCGCAGAAAAGGCCTATGTTCCTAGGTCCTCATCCCAGGGCCATCTCCCTCTCCCTCACACCCGGGAAGCGATGCGCGGTGGGGCGCGCTGCCGGATACCCCAATTACTGCAAACTTAGGGCCTGGCCACAACACTCACCAATGGACACGAGCTTAATGCTTTCGTGGTCTAGGAACTCCAGAGCCACAGACACATTCTCCAGCTTCATCTGTCGGAAGGTGGGCCGCTGATGGTACTTGTGGTGCATGCGCTTCTGGCTGAGCACCTCGAGCAGTGCGATGAGCCGCAGCCCGTCGCTCAGATCGGTCTGCAGGTTCCCGATGCGTTTGTTCACACACTTGAGGTGCTCGTTGCACCAG
The DNA here is from genome assembly GCF_004785775.1 of Grammomys surdaster. NCBI lineage: Eukaryota > Metazoa > Chordata > Mammalia > Rodentia > Muridae > Grammomys > Grammomys surdaster. The sequence continues at coordinate 1,597,327 of NW_021620295.1, forward strand.
CGCGTGAACGTGTTCTGCTGAATCTTCTTCCACGGCGCGTCCTCCGCCAGGTCTTTCTCGGTCACCGGCATCCTGGAGGCAGAGAGCGAACAGAGGCAACGAGCTGCAGGGACTGAGATGAAAAGCCCCAAGGGCCCGCGGGGAAGGGGAACTGAGGCAAGTGGGAAGGGGGCTCGAAAGCGCTGCTACGCTAGCCGCAACAGGAGCTAGACTGTCTTCGTCCGTCCCCGGGCGCGCAAGTAGCCTGGCCTGGCGCCTGCGCGCTACGCCGCCCCGCCCCCGAGGCTCCGCCCCGTTCCTACCCTATAGAAGCGAACTCCTTAGCTGCGCTCGCCCTCTGCGGCCCAAAGGCGGGGTTGCTTACTAAATCTCACCAACCTGATGTACTGGCCAGGTAGAAGAGAGTAACTTGGGAAAGAAAGGCCCAGAACAAGGGCAGAACAAGGAGGCAGGGCACTAGACTAGAATGAATGGTCGTGTCGAGAGGGAATATGCTACCCATCTATAGGTTCAATGAGAAGCAGGGACTTTTCTCAGAGTCTGCATGGCAACGGTAAATTAGACACATTGATTTGTGTATGTCGAGGAACTCAGCCTTAAAGTCCAATATCACACATGTCTGAGTAGCAGTAGTGAAAATGAACTGGTTTCTATGGATATTAGTAGTCTTTTGCTGATGTAACAAATTATCAAAACTTGGTGCCAAGAATCCCACAAATTTCTTACCTGCATCTCAGTAAGTTAGATGTCCCGTCTGAGGTTCATTGGTCCTATGTATTTCTTGCTGAAACTTCTGGGAAAGAATTTCTTCCTTTGCCTTTCCAGATTCTAGAAGCTGTGTGCATGCTTTGGCTTATGACGCCTTTTTTTTCTTTTTTAAATCTTCAAAGCCTGTAAAACGAAGCACAAAAATATTTCTCACCCTGTCATCTCCTTAGTTCTCCATAGTCAGGTCTTTCTAGAACTCTCTTGAAGACCCTGTTGACTGTATTAGGCAAGCTGATTAGTCCAGAAGATCTTGTTATGTTTTATTTTATGACTATGATGGCCAGGAAAGGGCTTGATAAATGGCTCCTGGCACCTACTGTCCCGTGTCCCTCTTCTCTTCCCTTTGCCTGGCGATTCAGTTCCTTTCTCTCCACACCCCAAGCCCGGCAGCTCTCAGCTCAGCTTACTTATCTCCTCCATGAAGCCACCCTGTTCCCCCAGTGTGGGAGAGTATATGGAAACCTAAGGCCTTGAAGAAATTAAAGATACATGTCTGACATTAGATCAGATCTATACTGGTCTGCATATCCAACCAATAGGTCCAGAGCCATCTCAGCCACAGCTGTATCTGTGTACCTGGTGTAGGGTTGATTGCTATATGAGATCTAGAAAACAGATGAGTGGGTGGGTGGACGGATGGATGAGCATGCAGACCGAGGGGGGCAGCCTTCATCCTGTCTGCAGAATCACTGGGGTGTGGGGGCATCCACAATGTGTGACCTAGAGCCTGACATTTCAGGCCTGAAGAATCTACATCCTGTCCCTGCCCTGGGTGGGGTGTTTGCTCTACTCATTTCCACAAAGCAATTAACTGCAAACATGTCAATCCAAGGATATTGATACTAGAAGGCTAAACAGCCCTTCCCTGCCTTACAAGGAAGAGTAAGACGCTCTTGCTACTCACCTATGCTGGCTTCAGGCCCCTAGCTCCTAGTGTCTGCTTACTGTTCCAGCTTTTATATTTTCCTTTGGTATAGAAGAAATAATAATAATGCTAGGCGAACACCTAACACTTTATCTTAGTGACTTAGTTTTCTGTGAGTTCTTAGACACCCTGGAAGTGAACCTGTATCCTTAATTTCATTTTCGTTTGTCATCTTCCTTTTCCATAACATCAGATCTAATTTCCTCTCAATATTGAACTCCTGATAGTGAATGTGGTGGGGCCTTTGCTCTGCAGAACTTAGCTTACTTACCCATTCCTCCTGGAGTGAAAATCATCTGTCTACAGGGTGTCACCAGACCATAAAACCGTACAGTTGAATATAGAAGGAAATGGCAAAGCTGCTGGTCCTGTATAAATAAAGGTTACATATGTGTATATAATTACCTGTCAGTGCATAAAATACCTCTGGGATGATTCATAAGCAAATAGTAATGTTGGAGACAGAGCAGGAGAGGCATTTTCTTATCTGTATTTTAAAGCACAGTGCAGTCATGTGCAACCCCCTCTCAAAAAACAGGGTCTCATGTAGCTCAAGTGAGTCTCGACCTCTTTATGTAGCCAAGATGGCCTTGAACTCTTGATTCTCCTGTTTCCATCTCCAATGTGCTAAGAGTACGAGCATGCATATCACGCTGGCCTTAAGATTTTTAAAGGTCAAGTAAATTAATATTTGTAAATTTTGGATTTCAAGTTGGAGGTAGAATCCAGTGACAGAAGTCCTGTGCAAGCGTTGCTTTTCAGTGGAAAATGCAGGAAAGCATCCTCCTTACTCTGTGGTCAAAGTCAGCCTCACCTGTGAATGGGGGACAAGGGGATGCCACAGACCTCCCCTCCACAGGATATGGTGAGAGGGGCACTTCATCTTTGGATCGTCGTTTAAAACACATTAGCCCTTACTGCCTTTAATCTCAAAGAGGGAGAAGATTGAGAGTTTGAGTCTAGCATTGGCTAGCCTTAGCTACATAGCAAGACTCTGTCTCAAAAACAGTAACAATACTCTCAACACACACACATTCACTCACACCTGCTACTAGGTAGGTAGATAAGTTGGTAAAGTGCCTGTTGTATAAGTGTGAAGATTGCTAGAACCATGAAAAAAGGCCAAGTAACCCTAATGCTTGGGAAGTGGAGACGTGTAGATCCCTGAGGGGCTTGCTGGCCCACCAGCCTAACCTATTTGGTGAGTTCCAGCAGCCAGTGGAAGACTCTAATCAAAATCAACAAAAAAAAAAACACAAAAAAAGATGGATGGCTTCTTATGAACAATACACAAGGTTGATCTCTTATGTGATCTATGTGTACAACATGCAAGCTGGTACATATGCCCCTATAGGAAAAGGAGAACACATACTGACATGTACACATAGAGACACAGACACAGACAGACAGACAGAGACACACACACACAGAGAGAGACATGTTTAAATGAGGAGTAAATCAAAGAAATAGCTTGCTATCATTTTGGAGAAGTGTTGTAGACATTTGTTTGTATGCCTCTGTGTGTGTGTGTCTGTGTGTGCGTGTGCACACATGCGTGTGTGTGTGTGTGTGTGCACGCAGGTGCCATAGTATAGTGGGTGTATAGATACTAGAGAATGTCTTATGAGAGTCTGTTTTTTTTTTTTCTACCATGTGAGTTCTGGGGGATCAAACTCAGATTGTCAGGTTTTGTGGCAAGTGCCTTAGACTGCTGAGCCACTCACAGGCTCTGTTTGTTTTTGTTTGGAAGTATGGTCTTAGGTATTTCAGGCTGGCCCTGAACTAACTGAACATGAAAATGAACTTCTGATCCTCCTGCTCCTACTTCTCAAGTATTGCAGTCATATCCCATCATACACCCTGTGGTGCTTCAGATTGAACCTAGGCCTTCACACAGGCTACCTCCCCAGCTCGCTTTCAGTTTTGTTTTGTTTTTTGAACAGTCTTATGTAGACTACGATGGCATTATCTTGAACTCCTGGTTCTCCTGCCACTGTCTCTCAAGTGCTGGGATTATAGGCACGTGCCACCATGCCACACCCAGATGAGCCTTCTTGAATAGAATCTTTGGCTCCCTTTCTCTCCACTGGGCTGTGGTTGTAGTGGCAGTGGGTGTCGCTTGCAAGGACCCTCTCTTGGCCTCTGCATCTGTCTTTGTGCTGTCATATATCTGGTACACAGGGATTGATCAATTACTATTGTACAACTACTAACATCCCAGTTACTAAGGTACAAGCTTTGTGGATGAGTATTCTATTTCATAACAATATGACCTCATTCAAGGAAACTAAGAAATTAGAGTTAATCAGACTCCTTTTTATAGTCCCTTGATAAGCCTGCAAGCTGCCCCCATGTCCCTTTAGGGAGTGCTACCAACACAGGTGGCCACCAGCAAAGTTCTGTCCTTCCTGATTTCTTGTAGCCTCAGACTAAATCCTTCTAGACAGAGGTCTGTTTTGATTTGCTGCAGAGCTTTTGACTCTTCCTAACCCTCCTTCCAATATTGTTTTCTCTCCTCATCTCCTGTTAAACTGGCAGGGTCAACTCATTTATTTCTCATATTGAAACAGCCCCACCCAAAATAGATGAAGGCCAGGCCAACATTAGACCTGTGTCAACAGAACTGCTATGGACATGTCTCCTGCCTTCCCTGACTCATCAGACCCCAGGATAACCTTTCTGATGCTCAGAGTCCCCTCTTTGCAGATGCTGACAGACTTCTTTCTTTCTTTTCTTTTTTTTTCTTTTTTTTTACTTTTTTTGAGACAGGGTTTCTCTGTGTAGCCCTGGCTGTCCTGGAACTCACTCTGTAGGCTAGCCTCGAACTCTCGAACTCAGAAATCCGCCTGCCTCTGCCTCCCAAGTGCTGGGATTAAAGGTGTGTGCCACCACCGCCCGGCTGACAGACTTCTTTCTTTGGAAGGGGGTATGACTGCAGAGTCAGTAGGTCCGGAGACCAGAGCTTGAGAGCTGCATCTACTTTCAGTGAGTAAGCTGCCAGCTCAGGTGCAGTTTCTGAATCTCATTCAGTTTTCCCACCTGTAAAATAAGATAAGGTCTCCTTCATAAGGAACATTCAAAAGCAAGGCCTGGGGATGTGGACCACTTGGTAGAGTGCTTGCTTAGCATATATGAAGCAGAGTTTAATCCCCCAGGAAGAACTTGTACTTCTTTGTCACACCATCCTGGTTTAGGAGGTGCTGGGGAGCCCAATACAAGTCTTTTGGTGTCTGGGCTGCCACTCTGACTACAGAGCTGCATCTCCAACATGACCTCAAACTTCTGATCACCCCCCCAAACCCCCAGCCTATACCTTGAATGCAGAGATTATAGGAATGTATAGTTTATATAGTACTGGCTATGGAACCCATGGCTTTTCATGCATGCCAGACAAATGCTCTAACAAAGTAAGATTCAGCCCCTCATATGTTCTTTTAATTTTTTGTTTTGTTTTATTTTTGTTTTTGATAGGTGTCTCTGTGTGGCCCCAGCTGCCTTGAACTCCCTCTATAGACCACACTGGCCTCAAATTCAGAGAGCTGCCTGCCTCCACCTCCCAAGTGCTGGGATGAAAGGTGTGTGCCACCACAGCCTGGCTTTGTTCTTTTAAATCTTAAGGAAAGTCCAAAGCTGATTATAAAGGAGGGGAGTCCATGCTTAGCAACCACACCCCCAGCCTGCTAAAGTCTGACCAGCTACTTAACAACATGGTGGCCTCACCCTCCTTCTCCACCACTCATGGCCTCCTGTAACCTTCACCTGGAAATCTGTTTCTGGGACAGCCTAAACTACAATCAAACAGGGGTAACCTTGACTCCAGAGACACTGTTACCATGGAAGAGAGAAGATATCCCTCCCAATTACTGGCCCAGGATGCTGCCAAACACACACTTCATGAAACAGTTTCCTCCATGACAAGAGCTGTCTCGTGGTGCCAACAGTACTGAGGTTAAAAACCCAGGCCCTACGTTAAGACTCAGACTGCTGGTTATAAACCATTTAGGAGGAAAGTCCCAGCAAAGCCTGCTATAGAAAAGCAGTACAAGCATGGAGTAGGTCCCAAGTAAGCAGGGTTTCCTCTACCTTTGCCTCTCCTGCCTTCCACTTAGTACAAGTAGTTTGGCGTCTAGCTCCACCTCACAATGAGATCCAGAACAAGGACTGGCATGAAGACTGGCTTCGCCACTTAGAAAAACCTTTTTTAAAAAAGGCCATGAATTGGATTAGAGAGATGGCTCAGCAGTTAAGAGCTGACTGCTCTTCCAGAGGTCCGAGTTCAATTCCCAGTAACCACATGGTGGTTCATAACCATCTGTAATGGGGTCTGGTGCCTTCTTCTGGTGTGTCTGAAGACAGCAATGGTGGTGTACTCATGTGTATAAAATAAATAAATAAATCTTTAAAAAAGGCCATGGAGTTGTGGGAGGCTGGGGGTCAGAGGAGGAGTTGAAGGAGGGGGGGTCACAGGTCACCAGGAAGAACTGCGGGGGTAGCAGGTAAGTGATGTAACTCAAAACTCATATATGAGTTGTACAACAACAACAAAGCAAAAACAGACAAACAATCCAAATGTGCTGGTTAGTTTTATGTCTACTTGACACTAGCTAGAGTCAGCTAGAGTCATCTGAAAGGAGGGACCCTCAATTGAGAAAGATCCATCTGTAGTACATCTTCTTAGTTAGTGATTGATGACAGACGGTCCAGCCCACTGTGGGTGGTGCAGGTCCTGGGTTTGGGGGTTGTTGTTTGAGGCAGAGTCTCTCTACCTAGCTCTGACAGTCTTGGAACTTACTCTGCAGACCAGACTGGCTTTAAACTCAGAGATCCACCTGCCTTTGCCTCCAGAGTGCTGGGACTTAAGACATGTACAATAGCATCCTGCTAAGTCCTGGGTTCTATAAGAAAGCAGGCTGGGCCATAAGGAGCAAGCCAGTGAGGTGCCTCACTACCAACTCTTGCCTTTAAGTTCCTGTCCTGTTTTGAATTCCTGGCCTGAAGTGCTGTGGGCAGTTAACGACTATTGAGAAAGAGAAAATTAATCTCTTCCAGAGATGAGGCCCCTAATTGCCTATGCAATATACATATATATAATATATAAACATATGTATACATATATGTTTATGTGCAACACTGAATGGTCTGAGCAAGTTGTATTCATACATTTGCTTGTATGTATATATGTGTATATATTCACACACATATTCATCATATTCATATCTATATACGTATATAAAGCAATGATAATTAAGAAGAGACTAGGAATTTGAGAGGAAACATCATGGGGAGTTGTAGGGAAGAAAGGGAGGGAGTGATATAAATGCAGTTATATAAAGTTAGAAATTTTTAACTTTTATTTTAAAAGTGAAGAAAAGAAAACCCCTCTGTAATCCATGGTGGTTGGTTTGGGGTTGGAATGTGAGTCAAGGCAATCAGAATTTGTGTGTGTGTGTTTTCAGAGAATTCTCAGCCAGATAGCCTTTACACTAGGACCTGGGGCGTCCAGTGGACAGCTTGGCTGCCATATAGGGAACAGGGCAGAGTCCTGGTGACAGTACTCAGTGGGATGAGTAAGAACCTTGCCTTTTTTGGAATTGTTTCTCAGTCTTGAGTAACAGGGCCTGGTCTCTCCCACAGGACTAGGAATTTCCTGGTCTTTTATCTCATCTTTAAGCACCACACCCTCTTCCCCTTCAGATCCTGGGTGGGAGCTGACAGACAGACGTAACTGTCCAGCTATGAACTCAATTTGCTCACAGATACCTGGGCTGGCAGAGAACACCTTGTTGTCTGGTCGCCTTACTCATCACTCATCTGGAGAACTGCAGCTGGGAGGGAGCCATCCCCATCTTGGAGGAATGCTTGGGGTGGGACAGTAGCTTTTCTCTGGAAGGCTCTAGAGCAGTTTACAGAATTCCAGAATCCCAGCCCAACCTGCCCTGATGTCAGTACGGTTTAAATATTCAAGGGAGCCACCTATGTGTTTTAATTTGGACTTGAAGTCCTGAATCAACTGGGTGAATCTGAGCCATTTGCTTTCCCTAAGCCTCAGTTTCCTCACAGGCTATCTCTAGACAATAGTGATGCCAGACCCCCAATGGAGGGTGTCACCGAGGTCATTAAAGGAAACAGCAAGGATGAAGAACTTGGCAAGCAGCCAATACTCACAAAATAATAACACTATACTAAAAATGTCTCGTTTTTAATTTAAAAAAATTACAGCGTGTGTGTGTGTGTTTGTGGAGAGAGAGAGAGAGAGAGAGAGAGAGAGAGAGAGAGAGAGAGAGAGAACAACTTTCCAGTTCTCTTCCACCCTGTGGATCCCGGGGTCATCAGGCTTGGCACCAAGCACTTGTACCCACTGAGCTCTTACAGCCCCTAAAAATATTTTTCTGTTTGAAATGTAAAGAACTCTCCAGGCTTTCCCTCCCATCTAAACTAGGAGGCAGAATCCGCTGTTAAGCAGTGGATGTGGAGGCTGGACACACTCCCAGGGGCCTCCCGTCAGTGGCCTATTGGTGTTGGATGATCACAATTCGCCACCACCCCACGTGTCCCAACCCTTCATTTCTGTGAGTCAGCCCCATTCCTTAAACTAAAGTAAAACGAAGCCCATAGTTCACTTCCTGGCAAAGAAAGGTCTAGAATCTCCAGATCAGGACTTTGTCGCTGCCCCCGGCGGCCTGATAAGAAGTGCGGTGCGGTCTGTCTGAGTCAGCTGGGAGTAGCCTTTCTAGAATTCTTCCCTGCTCACGGCCTGCTCTGAGCACAAAGCACGGGCCCAGATCTAACCCTTGTGGGGTCAAAAACGCCCTGATTTTTACTACTCAGCCCTTCAGCGCCACCTAATGAAGAAATCAGCTCAAACTCTTTGGGAATTGCAGCAGCCCAGTGTTAGGTCGCAAATCCCCGGAACACCCCCGCCCCCGCTGAGGTGCTCATTAACATAACAAAGCAGACCTGGCTGCCAAGTTCCCAGTTATAGGGTGTGACTGGCATACCCCACCCGCTTCCGTAAACTTCTCCAGGCCAGAGGTTGGGCTGCCCTTTCCCCAGTTGCTCTTCCCTATATAATCCAGACATTTTGATTACCTAGCCCCTCTTCCCTCTCCTCCCTCTCCTCTCTGGTCCCCTCTCCCCTCCTCTCCCCTCCTCTCCCCTCCTCTCCCCTCCTCTCCCCTCCTCTCCCCTCCTCTCCCCTCCTCTCCCCTCCTCTCCCCTCCTCTCCCCTCC
>NW_021620295.1:1606649-1718422 GCF_004785775.1 Grammomys surdaster
CCTCCTCTCTCCTCTTCCCCCTCCTCTCCCCTCTCCCCCTCTCCTCATATGGCTCAGGGTTGTGTTCACTCTGGACTCTCCCAGATGTTCCCACCTCTGGCTATGCTCTCCCTTTATCTACAGTAAACTTACCCCTCCACCATACCTAGGCACAGTCATGTCCCCTTTTCTCTCTCTCTCTCTCTCTCTCTCTCTCTCTCTCTCTCTCTCTCTCTCTCTCTCTCTCTCTCTTTTTTTCATTGAGCCAGGAAGTGGAGTGGCCTCTCCCTATTCTTTATCAGCCAAGCTGGTCTGGGAGTGGAGCAGGGGTGAGATCTTTGAGGAAACAGGGCCAGGGAAAGGGTGAAAGGTGGTTGGTGCCCTGTCTCCTACTGGAGCACTGTCCTGGAGAAGGTCGGCCTGCAACCTCCTCAAGGTCCACTAGCCTCCCAATGTGGCTTTAACCTGACCCAACGCTCCTGTCTACACTCCACCCAGCACCTGGAGACATCTTTTCTCCTCCCCGCTTCTTCCCCTTATTTTAAGGCAACAGCTTACTATGTAGACTAGGTGGCTTCAAATTCAGATCTTTCTGTCCCTGCTTCCTGATCGCTGGGACTGAATGGCAGCGAAGCTTGTTGGTGGGTACCTTAAGAGCCATTTGCTTCTCTCCCTTATTTTGTATTTTCCTCTCGCCTTTCTTCCCTCTCTCCCTCCCTTTTGCTACAATGTCTCCTGTCATGAACTCTATGTTATATAGGTGAAGATGATTTCAAACTCCTCATCCTCCTGCTTTTACCTCCCGTGTGGTAGGATTACAGGCATGTTCAATCATGCCCAATTTTTTGATTCCTGGGAATTGGATCCAGACTTGCGTGCATTCCTGGCAAGACTCTACCAACTGAGCTCTGTCCCTGCCTCTATATGCTTACTTTAAAAAAAGGAAGGAAGGACGGAAAGAAATAAGAAAGCAGGCAAGCAAGCACCAAAGGCATCTTCTTACCCCACCCCTGTTCAGGCTTGCTATGACTCTCCATTGCCAGTCTGTGTGAGTGTGTGTGTGTGTGTGTGTGTGTGTGTGTGTGTACGCGAGCGTAGGGGTGTCTATCAGGCTGCTGTATCAAAACCTATAAACATTGTGGTTCACAAACAGTATCATTTTGTTTCTCACAGTGCGGGAGGGTAGAGAAAGTCCAGATCAAGACACAGGCAGCAGAGTGCTGAGTCCTCAAAGACAGTGCCTCATCATCTCTGTGTCAACATGAAAGGGATACCTGGGTCTTCAGGGTCCAGCATGATAGTACACACCTGTAATCTCCACACTCCGGAGGCTGAGCAGGAAGGTGGAGAGTTCCTGGGATACATAGGGAGATTTTGTCTGAAACAAACGAAACAGGCAGAAATCCCACTCACAAGAGCTCCATTATCATGGCCTAATTATCATGGCGCCCTCCATTCTGTCATCGTGAACGTTAGGGTTTCCTCTATGAATCTGACCAGGAGAGGATGATTCAGACTTGCAGCACCGTGTTTCTTCTGACTCCTGAGCCCTCAGTCCTTTCTCCCAAGCTCCAGGTGCTACTGCCCAGAGTTCCTGGAGTGGACCAGAGCTGCTTATGCCTCAGGATCTGTGCTGCCGGGTTTCCTTGTTTTCTTTTATTGGAGTCAAGGTCTTGTGTAGACCAGGCTGTCTTTGAACTTAGTGTGTAGCCAAGATCTTAAACTCCTCATCTTTCTGCCTCCCCCCACCCCCAAGTGCTATGATGACTGGTGTGGACCACCAGGCTTGACTCTATGACAGGGGACTTCCTAGATGAGGTTACCTGTGTGTTTTCACAGGACTGATGGAGTGGAGGAAAGCGAGTAGCTCCTGAGCAAGTCAGGGAGCCAAGGCCTTTTCTGACAAGCTTCTAGAGGAACACCTAGGAGGCTTGCCAGGTACCAGCTGTGCTGCCTTGGACAAGTTCTCTCTCTGTCTCTCTGTCTCCCTCTCTCTCCCTCCCTCTCCTCCCCCCCCCCCCCCACCGTGCCTGCTTCCTTCTCTATAAAGTAGACCTGTTTGTGCTTGATGCATCCCTTTTGCTGTGGGGGTTATTTTAGGGCAACCTCTTAGCCACTTTTCTGGTGTGGATTAAAGGAAAAGGCCAGGTTTGAGAAGGAATGAAGCCAGCCAGGCCCAGATTTTCCAGTTCATGTCAGCTGTGTGAGCTCCTTGGGGCAGGAGGCTAAAAATTCCTTGCATTAAACTGAAAGGGAAGAGCTCCCATGGAACCCTAATGCCTTTGGAGGCAGGCACACAAAGCAGAGCTCCAACAAAACCACCCTTCATGTGGACAGTATGTGGACGTTACAGATGGAGTAAATGAGGCCCAGAAAGGTTAAGACTCTTTCCTGAATCTCAGTAGGGCCATGGCAGCTTTCAAATTAGCTCCTTCTCCTCCTTTTTGTTTGTTTGATTTTTATGTACTTTAGGGTTTTTTTTTTTTTTTTTTTTTTTTTGTTTTTTGTTTTTTGTTTTTTCGAGACAAGGTTTTTCTGTGTAGCCCGGGCTGTCCTGGAACTCACTCGGTAGACCAGGCTGGCCTCGAACTCAGAAATCCGCCTGCCTCTGCCTCCCAAGTGCTGGGATTAAAGGCGTGCGCCACCACCGCCCGGCTCTTTAGGGTTTTTTACTTGTTTATTTGTTTGTTTATTATGCAGTCCTGGCAGATCTCAAACTTACAGAGATCTGCCTGCTTGTGTCTTCAGAGTGCCAGGATTAAAGCCTTGCATCACTAAGTTCAATGTTTTTAAGATATCATTTGGGGGCCTGGCTCAGTGTTAAGAGTACTTGCTCTTGCAGAGGATTCAGGCTCAGTTCTCAGCACCTGAAGGACAGCTCAATACGCAGTTTCCTGGGAATTCTGTGCCTTCTCTGGCCTCTGAATGTGGTGGAAAGATACATGCATGCATGCATGCATACATGCATACATACATATATACATACATATGCAAAAAACTTAAACACATAAAATAATTTTTAGATGACTTATTTTTATTTGTTTATATGTATGTATATGTGCTTATGTGAATGTATGTGCCACATATGCAGGTACCAGGAGAGGCAGCTGGATCCCTTGGAACTGGAGTTTCAGGTGGTTGTGAGTCACATGGTCTGGGTGCTGGGAAAGAAACCTGGATCCTCTGCAAGAGGAGGAAGTGCTTGCAACCACTGAACCATTTCTCCTCCTGTTTTTTGTTTTTTGTTTGTTTTCTTCTGCCTGTTTATCTTGGGGTTTTATTGCTGTGAAGAGATACCATGACCAAGGCAACTCTCATAATTTACATTTAATTGAGGCTGGTTTATTGTTTCAGAGGTTCAGTTCATGATCATCATGGGAAAAAAACAAGGCAGTATCCAGGCACACATGGTGCTGGAGAAGGAACTGAGAGTTCTACATCTTGATTTGAAGGCAGCCGTAAGAAGACTGACTCTTCTACACTGGGAGGAGCTTGAGCTCTAGGAGCCCTCAAAGCCCGCCTACATAGTGACACACTTCCTCCATCAAGGCCACACCTCCTAATAGTAGCACCTCCCATGGGCCAAACATATTCAAACTACCACAGTATAGATCATACATAGCATATATATATATATATATATATATATATATATATATATATATTTTTTTTTTTTTTTTTTTTTTTTTTTTTTTTTTTTGAGACAAGGTTTCTCTGTGTGTTCCTGGCTATCCTAAAACTTCTCTGTAGACCAGGCTGGCCTCAGACTCATAGAGATCTGCCTGCTCCTGCCTCCTGAGAGGTAGAATTGCAGGCATGTAATACCACCACCCAATTTATTTTATTTATTTTATTTTAAATTTTTTTTAATTTTAGTTTTTGAGACAGTGTCTCACTGTGTGGGATTCAAGTTGGCTGACCAGGAATTCACATTGTAGACCAGGGTAGTCTTGAACTCAGGGAGATCTGCCTGTGCCTCTGCATCCAACCCTGATTGTTGGTTTGTGTTTGTTTTTGTTTTTTTGAGACACGATCTCACATTGTATTTAGGATGGCCTGAAACTCACTGTATAGACTAGGCCAGACTTGAAATCATTGTAATTTCCCTGCACCAGTCTCTAGAATGCTGGAATTACAAGTGTGAGCAACCACACTGTGGTTGTTTGAATAGGAATGGCCAGAATAAACTCATGTGCTTGAATGTTTGACCACAGGGAGTGACAGTATTAAGTGGCGTAGCCTTGTTGGAGGAAGTCACTGTTGTGGTAGGCTTTGAGATCTTCTATACTCAAGCTATGCCCACTATTTACACAGTCTTCTGTTGCCTTCTGATCCACGTATAGAACTCTCAGCTCCTTGGAGGGGGACGGGGGGACAGTGATTGGGATGTAAAGTGAATAAATAAAAAAAGAAAGAAAAGACAAGGTGTTCAGAAGTCTGTGAGGGATTTCTCCTTGTAGTCTCTGATAGCACTAATGATACAAGTGTGTTATATTTTCCAAGCATATGATACTTAGTGCTTATAAACACTCTAGTCAGGCTGGAGAGATGGCTCAGTGGTTAGGAGCACTGACTGCTCTTCCAGAGGTGCTGAGTTCAATTCCCAGCAACCACATGGTAGCAGCTCACAACCATCTGGAATCTGATGCCCTTTTCTGGTGTGTCTGAAGACAGCTACAGTGTACTCATATACATTAGATAAAATTAAAAAAAAACACTGTAGCTACTATATAAAAAGAAGCAGGTTAGAGCCTTTGAAAAAGTCTTCTGAAGGGTGGGAAGGTGTTTTCTCCTTGAATCCTTGGAAGAACTTAGTTTGTAATGAATCTTACATCTACCTTCATGTGTGTGTACATGCACGTGTGTGTACATGCATGTATAGGTATGTACACATATTCTTTAGGTTTCCAAAGTCTACATGTAAATATTCACTATGTAAGAAGATGAATGTTTTAAGCCTTCACAAATCAATACTTTTGGCAGCTTAAGACCGTGTTTTCAGCTTGTGTCCAGTGAGAGAAGTTTGGTAGCAGGCACATTTCCAGCATGAAGACATGGGTTTCCCAGCACTCGTCCCTCAGTCCTCATAAGCACTGCATTCTCTCTCTTACTTCCCTGCCCATACTAGGAGAAAAGAGCACTGCTTTACGGTTTATCTAAGGAAGAACTCAGAAGCCTAAGCTCATGGCTTATTTCTTAGCCCAATGATTAAACTAAGCACCTATTCGTTAGTGTTCGACTCAGTATTCGCTGTATGAAAAGAGGCTTGCTTCAGGCTTTGACCTAGGAAGACCTGCCAGGTATATATGCTTAATATACTCTTCTTCTATTCCATGGGGAAAGCTGTCGTCTGAGAAAATTTTTCTTCCAAGGTTAACTTATTTTATTTGATAACCACATATTTCCTAGTGCTTACAAGTGCTCTGTTCATTACATCACAGGAGGCTTTGAAAATACATGGTTTTCAGCAGCTTGAATGTATTTTTTTTTTGCACTCTTTTGGAGACTTGTGATTAATCTCACAACTTGCATGAACATTTCTGATTTATGAAAGTCTTAGTGTTTCTTTTATTTAAAAAATAAATTTTAAGTTTCATTGTGTACATTCACTACACACAGTGCTGTGCTTCACGAGGAGACATTCTATGGGTGTATATTGTCTGTCGAGCATATCCCCTGTCTTACCCCCTCACACTCCCCTTCCCCAATCTTCCCTTCTCTTGTTAGTTCCCATTATTCTCCTGGACACTCTCTCTTCTGCTTTCATGCCATATAGACTCGTGCGACATTATTTATCTTATAAAATCTAGGAACAAGGGCTGGAGAGACCGCTCAGGGGTTAGCAACAGTGGTTGCTCTACCAGAACACACAGGTTTAACTCCCGTATTGTGGCTTCCAATTATCTGAAACTCTAGGTTCAGAGGACCCAAAGTCCTCTTCTGGCCTCTGCAGGCATTGCATGCACAAGGTGCAAATACATATACAAAGGCAAGACATACATTCACATACAAATAAATAGATTTTTAAAAAACAAAACAAAACAAAAAACCTAGTAACTATAAATAAAAGAAAGGACAACTTTTTTTTTTAAATTGCTTCTCATTATTATCTACAGTTGTTTCAGTTTTCTTTCAAATAAGAACACTGTTCCCTATGGTTGGAAAAAAATACCACTGCGTACCCATTACATTTCCTTTTCTTTCCTTTCTGTATTTAATTTTAGAAGTTCCTGATGGCATGAATTTTAATTAAAAGAAACACAAGTAAACAATACATTAATTAAACCCTGATATCCAGTTTTTACAAGGCTTTAAAATGTCATAAACTGATAAAAAATAATAGAGTGTATTTTGATCAAAACATTATGCTGGTGAAGAGGAGAAATATCAAACATGAAGTTTGTAAATTTACGCAGGCAGGGAGAAAGTCACATCTTTAATACACAAACGGACTAATGACCTCATTTTATTTTATCGTCCTTTCATTTTTAAAAGGATTCATAGACGTATATATTTGAGCATACGCCCCTGTCCCTACCTACTCCTAACTTGTTCCGGGAGGTTTTGCTCCACTGCTTCGTGTACCGGCATACTCTCAGCAGATCACACCCAAGCACCCGCCTAGGAGCTATCTTTAGATACATGAATGAAAGACAGCATTCAAGGGCTTTTGTAGTCTAAAATTCCAGTCTTCCATTTGGATGCAGTACTCACAGAAGTCAGAAGAGGGAATTGGATTCTCTAGAACTGGAGTTATAGATGACTGTAAGGTACTATGTGGGTGCTTTGAATGGAATTAAGATCTGCTGAAGAACACCAAGTGCTGTTAGCCATTAAACCATCTCTCTAGCCTTCCTACCCCCTTCCTTAGATAGGATCTCACTGCACACCCCTGGCTGGTCTGGAACTGGTTAAGAATAGGCTGCTCTCAAAGGTGCAGAGATCTATGTGCTTCTGTTTCTTTCTCTTGTGGTCATTAAAAGTCTCTGCCACAGCTGGGCAGTGGTGGCACACACATTTAATCCCAGCTCTTGGTAGGTGACTCTTTGAGTTTGAGGCCAGCCTGATCTTCAGAGCAAGTTCCAGGACAGCTAGGACTACAGACTCTTAGGCTGTGTGCTCTTGCACTCAGTGAAAGGAGGTAATATGTGGTGCATTTTACCATCTTACTTCCAGCATCACATTGTTTTACAAGCACACATTCTTTAGTGCTTTAAACACTGTATTCATACTGTATACTATATGCAAAGTCCAAGGTATTCTGAAGAGCTACATTTCTTGCATTCCTTGAGAGAACTTAGTTTTAGATGTATCTTACATTTAAGGACAATACTTTTCAATTTTATTTGATATTCACAATGGGAAAAGAGACTTGGGATTTTTTGTTTTTGTTTTTCGAGACAGAGTTTCTTTTGGTAGCCTTGGCTGTCATGGAGCCTGCTCTATAGACCATGCTAGCCCCAAATTCAGAGGTTCACCTGCCTCTGCCTCCCAAGTGCTGGGATTAAAGGCATGCGCCACCACTCAGCTGAGACTTGGTCTTTGTAAGGAAGACTTCCAACATCAACAGGTTATTTTTTTGTCTTTTCTTTTTTTTGTTTCTTCCCCTCTCCCCCCAGGGTCTCTCTGTAACTCTGGCTGTCCTTGAACTCATTATATAGACTAAGTTGGCTTTAAGCTCATAGAGATTCACCTGCCTTCCAAGTGCATGTACCACCACCTGACAATACATTCTATTTTTATAGGCGCATATTCTTTAATCCATATAGACATTATGGTTACTATGTGACAAATAGCTTTTTAGTGTCCTTGAAAAGCAAGGTGCTAAGACACCTGTGAATGTTTTTTATTCTTTTTAAAGTAAAATTTCTATTTATTTATTTATTTATTATTTTCACGTACATGGGCATTTTGTCTGCATATATGTCTGTACATCACAAGCATGTAGTGTCCACGAAACCCATGGGGTTGTAAGTTGTAAGCTGCCATGTGAGTGCTGCGAATTGAACCCAGGTCCTTTGGAATAGCTGCCAGTGCTCTTAACTGCTTAATCACCTCTCCAGGCCCTGTGTTTTGTTCTTGTACTACTTGAATGAAGTTTGTGATTTATCTTTCATCAAGCATCAACATGATTTACTTGTGAGTATACATACCTTATTGATTGACACTGTTCATTAAGTTACACGAACCTTTAATAAACTTGCATAAAGGACAGTGGCAGAGCCTGTTGAATCTAGCACCTAGCACTAACACTCTGTTTCACCAACTTATAAATAGCATATTTATTATGTGAGAAGATACCTCAAATTAATAACTAAATCATGCACCTGAAGGTCTTAGAAAAACAAGAATAATCAATATTCAAAAAGTGGTAGACAGGAAGCGATATCAGAATCAGGGATGAAATTAGTGAAATACAAGTGAAAAAAAAATACAAAGAATCAGTGAAACAGAGCTGGTTCTTTAAAACGATGGACAAGATTTACAAATCTTTATCCAAATTAACCAAAGGAAAGAGAGATGATCTAAATCAGTAAAATTAGAATTGATAGGGAAGGGATTACAGTAGACACAGTATTAAGATAAAGCAGCTAAAGATACATTTGGCGGGTCCAGAGCCAAGGGGGCCTCTAAGAGATCACCCCTCACAACAGATATAATGCAACAAACTTACTGAGAAAGAAACAAGACAAATAAGAAAAACAATACCATTCACAATAGCCTCAAAACAAAGTATTTTAGAATAATCTAAGACAGTGAAAGACCTGTATAATAAAAACATTAAGACATCCAAAGAAAGAAACTAAGAAGACATCAGAGGACAAAAATATTTTCTATGCTCAATTGTTAGCAGGGTTAATATGGTGAAAATGGTTATCCTACCAAAAGCAATCTACGAATTCAAATTCAACAAAATCAAAATAAAAAAGAAAACAAATTTAACCCAATTCCTATCAAAACTCCAACAAAACTCTTCACAAGAATTAAAAAAAATTCTTTTTAAATAAAATTTTTAAAAATTTATTTTATATGTTTAAGTGTGAGTGTTTGCATATATATACACCACACATGTGCCTGGTGTTTGCAGAGGTCAGAAGAGGTCATCAAGTCCCCGGAAACTAGAGTTATGAGTTGTGAAGCACAGTGTGAGTGCTGGGAACTGAACTTGGGTCCTTCCTCTGCAAGAGTGTCAGATGCTCTTAACCACTGAGTCATCTCTCTAGCCCCAAAGGCGTCATCTTCAATAACAATGCTCGTCAAATTGTATAGCTAGATGTAAAAGAATGAAACTAGACTCATATCTCTCACTCTGCACAAAACTCAACTCCAAATGGATCAAGGACTTCAACCTAAGAGTATGTCCTGAGGGCACAAGTACAGGAGAGTACAGGAGGGTCTGTATGAACAGGGGATTGGAGGGGTTGTAAGAGGGGATTGTAGATGACTTCAAGGAAATAATGTTTTCCAGACACAACAGGTCAAATACATAAATGGACTCATAGATTATGACAGCATGTACAAGACCTACACAAGTTTGAGCCAGACACAAATCCCAAAACAGAGAACAGAAGCCCTACTGATAGTTGACAAACTCTTGACATTGGTTGCTTAGGTATATTGAACATACACCAGGGCAGGCCTGTACACCCAGGAGTAGGGTAGACAAGAGAAAAAGAGAGACAGAGAGAGAAAGAGAGAGAGAGAGGTGGGGGGGAAGGAAGGGGGAAGAGGGAGAGGGAGAGAGAGAGGAGAGAGAGACAGAGAGACAGAGAATATGAAGTTGGGTCAGTGGGTGGTGGAGGATCTGGGGAGAGTTAGGAAAGGGGAATAAATATGATCAATGCACATTGTATTAACATTTTGAAGAATAAATAAAATGTTAAAACTGCCATGAGCCTTGCAGCCTGAGGAGCTACCTCCTCTGGGGAACATTCCTAAGTGGCTGCAGGTGCTCGCCATCTCTGTGACTCATAGGTCTAACCTTTGGTCTTGCCCTTTTCCCTGCCTCTTAATCCGTAGTCTGTCAGGTGCCTTCACACTGGGAAAATGTACTGGGTTGATTCCTGGGTACAGTCACACTCAGGGACGTTTTCTGGAATTTCACCTCTTCTTTCTACATGAAATCTGTTTTGCTGAATTCTAGAGATATTCTAACTATAAGGTCACTTGAGTCTCCCAGTGAATCTTCCTTTACACAGTTTTATCACCATGACTGTAAATAGTAGCATGAGATTCTCTTTCATGTGTGCTTGTGCTCTGGGCTCTGTATATCTTAATGTGCCTTAAGTACACAATCCCGATAAACCATTGTAGGTGCCTTATGTGATATTTGCCATGTAAATACAGTGTGCATAGTTACAGTGTGAAATGTATCAGCGATGTCAAATAACTGCTGTAGATCATACAGTTACAGGATTCTGTGATATTTTTCCACTGTCTCCTCGCCAGCCCTATAACCTAGTACCACATCTTCTAATTCTACACTCTATCCTCTGTGACGCCCACGCCCCCTTCCTTAAAAGGCAAACAAAGTCAGGTTTATAGGGATAGGTAGATCAGGAACTCAAGCCCAGCCTGGACTATATGAGTCCTTGTTTCAGAAAAATAACAATAACAGCAACCAGATTAAAACAAAGCAAACGTGAAAGTAATCAAAACAAAGCAGAAGCACCAAATTCAGTTTCCTCTGAGGACATTCATGCTGGATTTGTTTGGAATGTCTTTTCTTCCTTAGAGTTACTTCCTGCTTCTCAGTGCATGGTATTTCCCAGAAGTCACTCTGGACCACTCTGTCTAAAACTGCCCCTACTAGCTTTTCTTCACCTGAGCTCTCATGCATGTTGTTCATTGCATTAACAGTCCCAGGCATTTTTCTCATCCCCTTCTTGTGTGCTTGTTAAGCCAAATTATAGCACTGCAATCGAAACTTCCTGTCAGCAGTGACCTTGTCTGTTACTCAGCTAAATTTCAGGACTTACAAAACCATCTGGCAGTTAGTGGTCACTCAGATAACACTTGAGGCACACACCCAGCTGTTGGGTAGATAGGGATTCAAATACAGAAAGGGGGTGCTCAGTGCACTTTTTCCTCTGCTTTCTTGGGTATTATCTTGAGTCTAGAATACGTTTTGATACGTATCTTAACAGGTGCTTGAATTTACCTAGCCTAAGTTTTAAGAGTTTTGTTCAGATTTCCTGGGGATTCTAGGTTTATAAGTCTAGCTGGACTAGAAATCACTACAAGCCACAAGATAGTAAAAAGAAATTAGCTCCTTCTTGAGATTATTTTCTGCCTGGTTGTCATGAAGAACTAAAAAACCACGTGATTGAAAGTGTTCTGGAAAGAATGTTGGATGATTGACGAACATATTTTATGCTTCTTACATTTTAATATATAAGGACTTACTCAGAAATTGCCTCCAGAAAAGGGAGGAATTACTCTGCCACTTAGATTGCAGAAGAAGATTTAAATTGTTGTCAAATAAATACACAGTGGTCAACATCCTTAACAACAGCAAAAACATAGTAGGGCTGGCAGGGGGTAGCTCAGTCAATGCTTTGCAAACAGGGACCTGAGCACAACTCCTAGGATCCATAGCAAAGTGCAGTTGAGGTGATGTGCATTTGTAATCCCAGCACTGGGAAGGAGGAAATAGGAAGATCTCTGAGGCTCACTGGTTGCCAGTCTAGCCCAGTTGGTGAGCTCCAGGTCAGTGAGGGACCCTCTCTCAAAGGAGGTGACAATTCTAAGAATAACATGTGAATGCTTGGCCCAGGGAGTGGCACTATTAGGAGGTGTGCCCTTGTTGGTGTAGTTGTGCCCTTGTTGGAGTGTGTCACTGTGGAGGTGAGCCTTGAGAGGCCCTCCTCCTAGCTGCCCAAGGACAGTCTGCTCCTGGCTCTTTTGGATGAAGATGTAGAACTCTCAGCTCCTCCTGTGCCATGCCTGCCTGAATGATACTGTGCTTTCTGCCATAATGGACTGAAACTCTGAACTGGTAAGCCAGCTCTGGGGAAATGCTGTCCTTTATAAGAGTGGCCTTGGTCATCGTATCTCCTTGTAGTAATGGAACCCTAACTCAGCATGTAAAGTTGTCCTTTGGCCTCCACCCACACACACACCCCCATGTACATGCATACACGCACATGAGAAGGACTGAAGTAAGAAATGAAAAAGGTTAAGGGCAACATAAAATGGATTTATATCATAGTCAAAAAGTTTATTTTATATCAAATTATATCTATTTTTAGGTAGACTACAAGTTTGTCTTTCTGATCACCAGCCCCAACACATGGAGATTTGAGATGAAAATGAATGACCACTGACTGTTTCTGTCACTGACACATTCAAAGACAGGTAAAAAGAGGCAATAGTCAGGAGTAACCAGCCCATTAATACAGTTTCCTACACGGGAGGAGAGGCAGGTAGATCCCTGAGTTTGAGGCCAGCTCTTTCAAAACAAAACAAAAAGAGCAAGCAAACCACAAATTCCTAAGCACAGTGGTATTTATTTTGAATGCATTTTATGTTTTAATTTTTGTGAGACACTGGGGACATGCTATGGAAACCAGGCTGGCTTCAAACTTGCACTGATCTTGTCTCTGCCTCTTCAATGCTAAGATTACAGATTTTAGCATAATTTACTTAACGTTATCTGAGAAAGAAAAGACCTTCATCAAAACTATATATTTTTTAAGACAGTTTTTTTTGTTTTGTTTTTGTTTTTGTTTTTGTTTTTTTGTGTGTGTGTAGTCCTGGCTGTCCTGGAACTTACTATGTAGGCCAGGCTGGCCTTCAAACTCACAGAGATCTGCCTGCCTCTGCCTCCTGAGTGCTGAGATCAAAGGCCTGTGACACATGTCTGGTGGGAAGGCTATTTTTACTTTTTCATTTTGTGGGTGCTACTTTGCTGACTATATCTATCAGCAGTCGAAGTTTCCTGCTAGAGTGCTTGATTAAAGGTTTGTGGCATCCCCTGGCCTTCATCAAAGTTTTCATAAGAGTATTTAAGGTACCGAGTACTTGTTTGACCAGTACAAGGCATACACCTAGTACCAGAGGGAAAAAGTCAGTCATGGTAGTGTGGGAGGCTGAGGCAGGACGACCACCAAGAGTTTCAGGCCAGATGGGCAATATATTGAATTAAGTACTTGTTTTAAGAAATAACAAAAACAAAAAATCAAAAAAACAAACAAAACTCCAAAACAAAACCCAAAGCAAAACAAAAAACCCAACAACAACAACAAAAAGCAGAGAAAAGTCATCCATCTCTCTAAATGTCTATCTTATAGAGGGAAGTAATAAGCATGTTGGTTTAAGTCATTTTACTTCTGCAAAGCACCCCATGTATGTCCTACAGAAAAATGGAATGCTAAAAAATATCATAGTTTGAATCCATTAAAATATCATAATTCATAAAATACAAGTACACAGCGTATACATTTATTGGCTTAAAATGCCTCTTTTTGTTTCTCCAGTTGTCCGTGGATCGAGGGGAAGGATTTCACTCCGGCCAATCAATATTTCCTTTCCCTACATTATTTTATTCTAGGATTTTGTTTGCTTGTTTGTTTTGAGAAGATATCATGTATGCCGGGCTGGCCTCAAATTCCTATGTAGAGAAGGAGAAGCTTGAACTCCTGATCTCGTTTCCATCTCCCAAGAGTTGGTTTATTTCTGGAATAGTAAATAACAAATGTCATTTTGAACCATCGGGCTGCACCTCCGGGTACTTGGAATCACTTGGCGTTTGGATCAGGGGACCTCCAACTGCAGTGCCGCAAAGGACCCAACTCTCTTCAGTGTTTGGCCTTTGGAGGTGAAGCAGGTCTGCTGGTGAGATGCATTAGCAAGGCTTTTCACCCGCTCAGGTTGCAGGGTTGACTAGGCCCCTGTCACTAGTGGGTGCTCACCAAGTTGCGTTTAGTGGCGTTGCTAGGCGACGGAAAAAAGGAGGTAGGCAGAAGCCCACCCTTCCTTGCTGTAACTGTCCTTGAGGTGTGCACATGCGCACCTGAGAGAGTGCGCTTGAGTTCGGCAGGTAGGAGACTGAAATCCCCAATTGGCAGACGCAGAACTGTCAACTTTCCTGGTTGGAAAGCTCCTTGAGATGTGCACCCGGGTGCTGGGCTGAGCCGCGTTGCCGGGCGACAGAGGGGTCGGTTGGTTGGACACCGAACCGTCGACCCCCGTGGTGGGGTGGAGAGAAGTGGCTGGCTTTATTCCAAAGCTGTACACGGAGGTGGGAGGGGCCGCAGACCAGGGTGGGACTGGCTGACCGCTTGGCGTCCCTATGCGAAGGATCTTTTGGTCCAGGAGGAGAGACGCTAGGCCAGGCTGCTCCTCCACCAGCCCATGGGCAGCCTGCCTGGGTTTTGGGTGTGTTGGTGGTCAAAGCCAGGCAGTGCCCAGATACCTCACTGGATACTGCGCGGTGGGACAGCTTCACCGGGCTGCTAGTGTTGGCGCTGTAGCTACAGTGGAGCGTTTCCTCACGTTCCGGGTAAACGGTATCAACGACCCGGATAAGAGGAACAGGTAATAGAACCTGGGAGTAGGTAGGAGCAGGAAGTGAAGTTGCTGTTGGCGGGGACTTGGGGGAAGTAGTTGAGACAAGTGACAGAGGTGTGTTGATTATGACAGAGGAAGAGTTTTACTGTGAAATAGAGGAATTCTCTCTGAATGATCAACTCCGAATGTTTTATTGCGAGAGGAAGATGGGAAGTAGTGGAGTATATAGATACACTGTCCAATATGTAGAATAAAAGGGCAAAGGAAAAAATCCTGACTATGACTTGACCCCAAGCCCAAGTCAAGGGCCAAGAAACAGTATTCCACCAATCCTTGAGATTGCCACAGAAACCCACCAATCCCCACAAAACCCATTCCTGGACCTATATGGTAGACGAGAATTGACTTCCTCAAATTGTCTTCTGACTTCCATATACTCAGTAGTCTGAGCATGCGCGAACACTCACGAACATCTTCTCCACCCCCACTCCCACATACCATGATCTTTCTTTTCTTTCTTGCCTTCCTTCCTTCCTTCCTTCCTTCCTTCCTTCCTTCCTTCCTTCCTTCCTTCCTTCTTTTTCTTCCCTTTTTTCTTTTATGTATATGAGCACACTGTAGCTGTCTTCAGACACACCAGAAGAGAGCATCAGATTCCATTACAGATGATTGTAAGCCACCATGTGGTTGCTGGGAATTGAACTCAGGACCTCTGGAAGAGCAGCAGTTAATGCTCTTAACCGGTGAGCTACCTCTCCAGTCCCCACATACCATAATCTTTAGGTCAGCAGAATTGGTAAAATTCTACTATTTCACCTCATTGAAATGTTGTACTTGTTAGCAGTCGTATGCTGAGCTGGAAACACTTGCAATACTTTGTACAGATTTAAATTGAATTGAATTTGAATTGAGCACTACACTAGTTGTGGAGATAAAGTGTTTAATCCCCATCATATGCATGAGGAAATTGAGTTATGGCGCTCATAGGAAGCCCAAGAAGTAACAGGTAGCTAGTAGGTAACAGATTAGAGTAGGATTCAAATCCAAGCTGAGTTAAATATGCTGGGCTTTCTCCTTTTACTTAGACAGGCTACCCTAAGCATGGGTGTAGCCATGATAAAGCACCAGCCCTGAATGAGGCAGGACTTATCTATGTCCCCAGAATTGGAAGAAAGGAAGGAAAGAAATGATCTTCCAACAGAAGAAAATTAACTATGCTGTATTTACTTTTTAAAAATTATATGGATAAATGTGTTGCGACCTAGGTCTCCAATATTTCCTAAAAAATTCCTCTTATTTTCACAGAACTGCGCTGCATTATGCTTGTGCACACGGCCATCTGGGAGTGGCGACTCTTCTAATAGAGAGGAAGTGCAACATTAACGCCTGCGATGACGACAAGTGCACACCTCTCATTAAGGTAGAGAGACAATATCCAACGCTCTCAGTATGAGACGGATGAGACGTAGGTACTTGAACTTGTGCAGTGGATGACGGTTAACACGGAAACTCATAACCCATCAGAATGCAGAGAATAATTGTCTGTGATGGGCTCAGCTACAAATGGAACATCTGCATCACACCCCTTCCTGGAAGGCTCAGAGAGCACCATGAGACAGAAGGCTGAAATGTCTCAAACCAATAGGGACAGGGTCCCTAGTGGGAAAGTGTTGAGTGGAAGGACCAGGATGAGAAATAAAGGAGGTAAAAAGCATAGCTGGGACCACGGGGGCGGTCTTGCATAAGCTGATGACTTATGCCAAGCAACTCTATTGAGATGTACAGCATTACTGATAACCTCAAGAGTCTTTTGAGGCACTGGCTCCAGTCCTGTACTGTCTTGCCAAGTCCACTCCTGGACAAGGACACAGAACAAAAGTTCCCTTACCTCCTTTTGTCTTTTCATCAGAGTCTCTGAGGAAGTCTTAGGTAGGTCTGGCTCCTTACACTGAAAGGTTGTGAAAGCCAGAGGTCAGGGAGGACCAGAGTGAAGCAGTGTCTTCTGGCCATGACAGGACTAATGAGTTCACAGCAGCTTGGATCCCCTGCCTAAGGTCTGAACAAGATCAAGCCATTCTAGCATGGAGTAGGAAAGGAATTCATAAGCCCCATCTTTAACTTAGGAGCTGAGGGAAATTGGTGGCTTCTGGGGGAAGTCAGCTTTCTTCCTTCCTTCCTTCCTTCCTTCCTTCCTTCCTTCCTTCCTTCCTTCCTTCCTTCCTTCCTTTCTTTCTTTCTTTCTTTCTTTCTTTCTTTCTTTCTTTCTTTCAGGGAATGGCTACTAGTAGGAGGACCACACCCCAGTAGATGATCATATGCCAGCAGTATATGGGCAGCAGAGATGGCAAGCAATGGGTTATTTAAACAAACAAACAAACAAACAAACAAGAAAGACATGAAGTTGGAGAGTACAGGGAGATAGGAATGGATCGGGGAGGAGTTAGGTAGAGGAGTAGGGGGTGAATATGATTAATATACATTGTATGAGATTCTCAAAGAATTACTTAGACTATCTAGGCGTGCGCCACCACTGCCGGGCAAAACAAGAGATTTTTATTTTTTTAAAGATTTATTTATTTTATTTATGAGTACACTGTAGCTGTCTTCAGACACACCAGAAGAGGGCATCGAATCTCATTATGGATGGTTGTGAGCCACCATGTGGTTGCTGGGATTTGAACTCAGGACCTCTGGAAGAGCAGTCAGCTCTTAACCGCTGAGCCATCTCTCCAGCCCCAAAACAAGAGATTTTTATTTTTTATTTTTTTAAAGAAAGTATCTCATTTAATGAGAAGTAATTGATGAAAGCTGTGGAATGTTTATTTTTAGTTAAACCGATGACTTATTTACTTATGTAAACCCCATAGGCCTCACAGCACCAGCATCTGGATTGTGTGGCTGTCTTGCTACAGCACGGTGCCGATCCCAATGCTGTGGACGGTCTCGGAAACACTGCCCTCCACTACGCAGTGCTCGGTGAAAACGCATTCATCGTTTCCCAGCTCCTTGAACACAGTGCAAATATCGAAGCTACAACAAAGGTAAAAAAAAAAAGAACCACTCACTTCGATTTCCAGCCCACTCCTAATATATTGCTTTTATAAAATAATGGCAGACACGGCTCCATTTTCTGCCACAGTAGCTCAGGCATTCACTGAATGAAAATGCTTTAAAGGAGTTAATTATCAAAGGTATGGATACTTTCACAGGGTTTTCAGAGGCTTTCACAGGTTTCTTCCGTGGATTCATAGCAAAGAGTTATAGGAACACTACATTTGCTAAAGGTAAAAATATTTTGCATATCTCTTCACTAAAGCCTTTTTTTTTGGCAATTAGTGTAAAACCACACAAGAAAAACATTTCTTATTATTGGGCTTTATGACTGAAAAAGAGGATTTTATAATAAATGGAAATTGTGTCTCAGAGATGAGGCTGAGTCAGAGAAAATGGGACTAGAGTAATAATCAGAGGCCTGCAGGCAAATGTGCAAACCTGATATAGAAGAAAATATAAAGAAGAGACTGTTTAATTTTCCCAAGTTTATATGAGCAGATGAAAATGCTCTTCAACTGGGGAGACAGAACTCTTAGTTTGGCTAAAAAAAAAAAAAATACTGAAACTAGAGATGTGTAGCAGGATACTTATTCTGCTACATTGTATTTGCAGTGGAGCTCAGTGATTAGGCAGTAGAAGAGGAGGTGGAGCTGGGAGAAAAACAGAGGAAGGGGAGGGGAGAAAAAGAGGAAGAGAGCGAGAAATAGAGGAAGGGGAGGGGAAGAAGGAGGCTATCAGCCATGGAGAACCACAGATGGGTCGAAAGCTGTCCTGGGTAGCAACTTCTATCAAAAGGTTAGATATTGGGTAACAACTCTAATTGTGTGGGCATCTTGTTGATTGAGCATTTTAAAATATATAAATCCTTTAGATAATTATTAAGCTTTAAGGGTCTCACTTCTACTGGATAGTGTGAGAATGGCAGATATTGTCTGGGGTTCAGCCGAGCTTTGTGGATGCCGCATGGCAGATTGGCAGAGCCATCTCCTACGCTAGTGTCTTGTGGGTGACAGGGCCTGGGGCGGGAACATGGTGGCTGCCCTGGAAGAAGCTGGATAGGGCACCATTTTATAAATATCACCCCTTCAGAGATGTCCTAGCTTATTAATGAAACCAGAGAGTCACTCTTACTACATTTCTAGTAACCAAGCTACTCTTTCTATGAACCCCATAAAAGAAAACCCTAAAGGGTAATGGTGGCCCCTAGTATCTTCTTATGTGGCCTGCTGCTCTCTTGAAGCTAACCTGACCACTCAGGGGGTCAGTATTAGAATTTTATTGATTAACTGGTATTTATTTCTGGCTTATAATTTGCCTAGAATAAAAAATGACATTAGCTACTAAAATGTAGAGTTTTATATTGCTATGAATTGTTATATGTAAGAATAAAATTTTATACTGAGGTTTGAACTGCTAAGACACAAATCTTGCCTCTAATAGCAATAAGCAATAAAACTTAATTAAACTGTCTTTTAATTGAAAACAATTTTTTGGGAGGAAATTTGGAGATCACCTGACAATGGTATCTGGTTCCTGCCACCTAAGATTGAAGAGACTCAGATGACCTTCCTCTCTAACCTGGTGCAAACAAACTGGAAAGCTTTGAACACTATATCCTTGAAGCCCTTCTTCAAAAGTCGGTGTTCCCCACTAAAGTTCTGTCAAGCATGGGTTTAAGACAAGGGGATTTCTTTAATACTGGATCTATAATTCTAGTTCTATAATAAGGGGATGTTTTAGTCTCTGTGGTGCTTCTGGAAAACTACATTTTTTTTTTAATACAGACTAAAGAAATTCTGCTCCAGAGAAGACAAGTTAGCTCACTCATCCAACCTTTGCTACCATGTTTTAGGGTTAGGGCAATGGAGATGATAAAAGATAAAAGATTGTACCCCTGTCCTCAAGAAGCTCTTAATTTTCTTGGGAAAAACCACACAACCACACTGAAGTGAAGATTCTTGGCCCCATTGACAGGAGCGGGGGTGGGGGGGTGGGGTGGCAGGGTGGGAGGGTTAGTTTGGAAGAAGGAGCAGCCTGGGGGAGTGCAGCTGGAAGCAGAGGAAGTTACCTGTGTTGTTTTAAAATGATTTTTCATTCAGTTGAGAAATACATCGTTTCACACGCTGTAAATTATTTTTGTTTGTTTCTCAGGAGGGCTTCACACCACTCTCACTGGCTCTACGGCAAAACAAAGACCTGATTGTGGAACTTTTAATAGAGAAGGGTGCAAATATACACACAGTGTTTCACCAGGACAGGTATGGTTTGCTCTTTGAAATTTTTAGTACTCTCCTTAAATTCCTTACCTATAATCACACCACTTAAGTGACTTCAGTCTTAGTGTTATTTAAATTTTTTAATGGGTCTATTTATTTTATATTATGTGTACGAGTGGTTTTCCTGACTGTGTGTGTGGGCACCATGAGTGTACTTGGGGCCCACGGAGGTCAGAGAAGGTCATTGGATCCTCTGGAACTGTAGGAATGGGTGGTTGTGAGCGACTGTATGAGTGCTGGGAACTGAACCAGGGTTCTCTACAAGAGCAACAAGTGCTCTGAACTGCTAAGCCATCTCTCTATTTCCCAGTGGTATTCCTTTTTTCTTTCCTTTTTTTCTTTTTCCATCCTTTCTTTGAGATGAGATCTTTCTACGTAGTCTTGGTTGTCCTGAAACTCACTATATAGACCAGGCTGGCCTTGAACTCACAGAGATCCGTCTACTTCTGCCTCCTGAGTGCTGAGATTAAAAGTGTGTGCCATCAGCGCCCAGTCCTAGTGCTATTCTTTAGTATTAACAATCACTCAGTGCCAGACCTGGCCAAGTGGATAGGTACTCTGACTGTGGGAGCTGAGTGGTGAGGCAGAGAGCCTACAAAATGCAGTGCCAGGCGCTGATAATAGCTGAGTGCACAGGAGCTCAAAGAGCAGGGGACTGGCTCTCCATGGGTCACAAGGACCCACAGACTGGAACTCACTTGTGACTTATATTACACCAACCCAGCATGTGGTATCTGAAGATGGAGGCACTTGAACAGGATTTGCTCACTACTGGCAAGCCCAGGAGGTGGGCCAGCAGTCTGTGAAGGGATACGTCTTCCTGGGGCAGTGCCAGCTAGACATAGAGAATCATGATGAGGCCATAGCCAATCTGCAGCAAGCCTATTGCTTTGCCAAGGAACAGTGACTCAATTTTGAGAATGATATCCTTAGTGCCCTTTGCATTGCTAGGAAGAAGTGCTAAGACAGTATTGGTGAATGGTGCATCCATCAATAGAGTGAGCCGCACTCCTATTGATGGGGGAAGGGGAGGGAAGAGAGGGAGAGAGTGAGGAGAGGGAGGGGAAGAAGAGTTAGGGAGAGGGAAAGAGGGAGAAGAACAGGGAGAAGGGAGGAGGAGGAGGGATTAGGAGGAAGAGGGAAGAGGAGAGGGAGGAGGGAGGCAGAAGAGGGAGAGGAAGAGGGGCAGGGAGAGGGGCAGAGAGAGGGAGAAGGAGAGGAACAGAGGAATAAGAACACTGTCCTAAGAACCATGAGGGTGATAAGGATCTGGGCCCAGCAGGCCTGCACTGAGCCAAGTAGGACAAATTGTGCCAGTCAGAGAGGAGCTCTTCTTTCAGGCAACACGAAGAAAAGAGAAAAAAGAAGGGAAATATCTCCAACTACCTGTGTGGCAAGATCCCAACGTTGAGCTGATGAGAGAACCCTGCATCACACCCCAGTAGTATTGCCTGTGACAGCAAGGACATTGACTGAGGAGGAGCACTTGTAGCACGTGGGCCACTTTAACTCTGACCCAGGAACAGCTCACTCCCAACTTGGTTATGAAGGAAGACATTGACGTGTTCATTCCTGAGAAAGCCTTGGTAGAGGATGCTGGACCCCACACTCTGTCTTGCTTGGCATCCCTGCTCAGGAGGGTTTGGGACAGAAGCTCCAGTCTCTGTATATAGTTTGTGTTCCTGGTCTTGCTCCCGTCATTCTTGGTGATGGGTTCTGAACAGCTCCTCTTGTCAGCATACCCATTGCTGGATCAACAGCCTTCCCTGTCCCTCTCCTGGGTTGGAAAGTGAGTGAGGGTGGGCTGAGGTTGCTGCCACTCCCATTCTCCTGCAATAAAACCCATGACCCTGGGTTTTCATCAAAATCATAAGTCAGAACACTAAGCTGCTAGGAAGAGGGTTTAAGTTATAGGAATATAGTAAAATACTAACTCAACAAATTTTCAGACTACATAGCACAAAGAACCATATAAAGAAGGGCTCATATTTCTTTTAATATTGACTGATTTTTATGATTTGTAATCTTATTTTATTGATCATGTGATATTACATTAGCGAAAGCAGTTTTTTTCCACTCCTCCAGGCAGGGTTTCTCTGTCCTGGAACTAGCTGTTTAGACTAGGTTAGCCTCAAACTCAGAGATGTGTCTGCTTCTCCCTTCCTGGGATTAAAGTGTTAAAGATGTGTGCCAACATCCTCCAGCTTGCTGGGAGGTTTTATATTAATTTTTTATATTAACGAAAATGTTTGAATATTGTGTCTTGTTACATAGTGACTGGTGTTTGTCTGTTTTGTTTTTGAGACAGGGTCTCACTATGTAGGTCCAGCTGACCTGGAGCTTACTATGTAGATTATTAGGCTGACCTCAAATTCACAGAGATCCTTCTGCCTCTTCCTCCCAAGTGTGTGTGCTACCGTATCTAGAAATACTGTTTATTTATTTTTTTAAAGGTTTATTTATTTATTTTATGTATGTGAGTACACTGTAGCTGTCTTCCAACACGCCAGCAGAGGGCATCAGATCTCATTACAGGTGGTTGTGAGCCACCACGTAGTTGCTGGGAATTGAACTCAGGACCTCTGGAAGAGCAGTCAGTGCCCTTAACCTCTGAAGCATCTCTCCAGCCCAATACTGTTTAAAGTATAGATTCTAGTTTAATTTTGATTGACAATTCATAGCCTTTTCTAAGTATTTTCACTCTCTTGCCTATATACATTCTTTAAAAATATTACAGTTAACATAGAATTTGAAAACCAGGTTATCTCTTGGATCACTCAATATTTTTTCTTAAAATTCATATTTATTAATTTATTTTTATTTTATGTGCCCATATATGTACCTGAATGCATGTCTGCACTACATTCATACTGGCCACTAAAAATCCAGAAGGTGGCTTTGGATCCTCTGAAACTGTAATCACAGGCAGTTGTGAGCTGCTATATGGGTGATGGGCATCAAACTTGTGTCCTCTGCAAGAACAGCCAGTGCTCTTAGCTATGGGGCCATCTCTCTAACCTCTTAAATTGCTATTTGAATAGTCAAATACATCAGGTTGTCGTGATCATTAAATGATGTTACCAGGTATTATTCTGTTTTATCTTTTTCTCTCCTCTCTGAATTGTTTTGCTACTGTGTTAGTCAGCTGTGCATCTGTGCACTCAAGCTCCTGAATCAGTGGAGAGGAGCTCAAGCTTATTTTGGCACATGGTTTCGAAGGTTTCAGTCCAAGGCAGTCTGGACTGTTAGCCTTGGGAATGGGACAGTGCGATAGAGGTGAGTATTCTGCTCACAGAAACAAGAAAGCAGGAAAAGATGGAGGACAGCTAAAGGGTAACAGATCCCTTCAGCAGTGGCCTTTGGATATGGTTCTGCAGAACATGTTCACAGCCTTCTCAACAACAGTGGGGGAGCCCAGTGTGGAGTCTAGGAAAACAAGCCTGACAGCAATCCCTGAAATCGGCAGCTCTTAGCTGCCGTCTGGAAGAAACAGCTGAAGGACTGTGCTGTTCTCCTGTGAGTTTTGGTACAAACTATGAGTCATAAGGACTCAGTATTACACAGAAATGCTTGTGAGGCACAGAAACAGCTAGGTAGTGGTTTCAACACTCACTCATGAATGGACTATTAAGAAATAGCTTGAAGGCACCAAGAATGTGGTGGCTTCTTAGAGTGCTGGCAGAGCGATGTTTAGAAGCAAGAATCCAGTTAATGATCTATGGAACCAGCCAATTTGTAGAGAGTATCACACTCATTAAAGTGCCTTCAAAGGGTCATGACAGAGATAGAGCTGTGGTACCCGAGGGACATGGGCAGATGAGTGAGACAGGAGCACTAACTCCAGGAGCATAGAAATACAAAGGCAACAGTTGCTACAGTTACCAGGGCAGAACATTGGGAAAAACCAAACTCCTGTGTGTATGTGTGTGCGTGTGTGTGTGTTGTGGTTTGTGCGTATGTGTGTGTGTATGGTGTATGTGTACATGTAGTGTGTGTGGTATGTGTTTGTGGTGTATGTGTGTGGTGTGTGTGTATGTGTAGTGTGTATGGTGTATGGTGTGGTGTGTGTGTGGTTTATGTGTGTGGTGTGGTGTGTGGGGTTTTGTTGTTATTTTAACCAAGGGCCAAATTCGTCATGTTTCTTCTACATTTGAAGAAAAGTGAAGACCATTAGAGTTAACAGTTGAAGAACACATTAAAAGTCGTTGATACATTTCTAATGTAAGGTACATTATGAATTCAAAAAAGAATTTAGAGTACTTGGTAAATATTTTCATATAAATATTAAAATAAGTATCACTTTTTTTTATGCCACAGTGGAGTAATACCCAAGAAACAGCAAAGTCCAATATGTAAAAAATCCACACAGAGCAGTGCAGGTAAGATTTTTGATACCAAGTTACTCAAGGTGGTCCTAGCCTACATAAAAAAATGAATAAAAATTTTAGTTCTAAAAAAGAGTGAAGGTGTAAATTTTAGTTAAATTGTTTATTAATTTGTTAATTTGTTTTCTAACATTCTGGAAATTGAGAATTAAAGAAATTCTAAAAAATTTGAAACATGAAATTAATATTGTCTGAATACATTGGCTTATCTAGTTTTGGCTTCTAATATCTTTGTTTAAATAGGAAAAATGTTTTTAACCTAGTACATTATAGTCACATCATAAATTAGACTTGTTATAAAAATAATTTTCATTTGATTTTTATGATAAATGTAATGTATTTTGTCCCTCTGAAGTTCAGTGTCACTAATGTCACCATGTAGCCTGGTTCATGTCTTTAATCCCAGCCCTTGGGAGGCAGAGGCAAGTGGATCTCTGTGAGTTTAAGACCAGCCTGATCTACATAATAAGTTCTAGGACAGCCAGAGCTACACAGTAAGACCCTGTCTTAAAAAAAAATACAACAACAACACCAACAACACCCAAATGTCATTATGTAAGGAGATACAGTATTCAAGCATTTTCATTAATTCCTCCCAAGGCAGTTTCAGTTGTCTGCTTTTGCTCTCTAACTTTCCCAGTTTGGAACAGCATCTGCATATTGTCCGACTCTCATCTTACTCACTTCTCATTCTTAAGTGACTGTGTTCTGCCATAGTAGATAATAGGCTCACTGAACAGTTTTATAGAATGTAATACCGCCCTCTTGTGGCACGCTAGGGATCGAACACAGGGATTTATGAACTTTCTACATGATTAGATCTCCTCATTAGATCTACTTCCCATGTTTTTCTTGATGGTATTCTTAATCAGCATAGGAGATGATGCATGGTTTACATGCTGTAAAGCATGTTGTGCACAGGATTTTGCCAGCTGAAGAGGAGGGCTGAGGAAGTGACGTTGTTCTGTATTTCAAAGCATTAGCTGCAACTTCATTGAGTCTGCATATGATTCTAACAGTGGAAGGAACACGGCAGAGTTTGTTCTTTCAGCGACTGTCAGCACAGCATCTTTCCTACTTGTCTTGCTTCTGGGAAGCACACCTTTCAGGAGGTGAAGAGTGTAGATGAATCTGAGCGTGCTTCACTGGAGATGAGGTGAAAAGAGTCAGTTCTACCGAACGCCAACAGCTTTCTTCTATACTATCTCAGTGTAGTATTATTGGCTCTTCCTCTGTGGTGATGAGGATGCACTGAGGCCCCCCATGTGCTGAGCATATACTTCACCACTGAGCTGCAATCTCAGAACCCCTCACTCCATTTTTGTTGTTTAGTGAAACAAATGATCTAGCTCGGCCATGTGAAATGCCAAGAACATCACACTGGGTTTTTAGTACCTTATTTAAAAGTATCTTTTTTATGTGCATGCCTGAGTTTTTTTTGCCTGCGTGTATGTCTGTGCACCACATGCAAGCCACAGAGGCCAAAGGACTAGAGTTACAGACAGTTTTGAGTCCACATGTGTGTGCAGGGAGTTGGACCTGGGTCCTCTGGAAGAGTGGCCAGTGTTCTTAACTGCTGAACCATCTCTCTAATCTGTTTTCCCAGTACTTTAAAAAAAATTGTGTTTTTCCCATTTATGGTGAGAAAGCTGTTGGCATATAGTGAAGATGCAAGTGAGGTTGTATGGAAACATACAACGCTACCTCTGTGTCATACAGTACCTGAGCATCTTAGACCGCACATGGACAAGGGACCAGAGCTACAACTCAGGGGCTTCTTAGCATCTTCCCCAGAAGGATATGAAGAGAGTAAGCATACTGTCCTCTCTTGAGCTTTGCAGCAATGGCAATTCTCTGCAAAACTCCTTGTCCTTGCTTTCTGTTTTAGGGTTTCTATTGCTGTGAAGAGACACCATGACTATGGCAACTCTTATTTTAAACATATGTGATTTATTTATTTATTTGTTGTATGTATGTATGTATGTATGTATGTACGTACGTATGTATGTATGTACGTACATATGTATGTATGTATCTGGCACTTTCCTCCCTCTCACAGCATTTTCATCCCCACAGTTTCTCCTCTCTCCTCAATTCCCAATTCCTTCTTCCACCCCCTGCCCCGAGAATAACTCCTCTTCTGTTTCCCTTTAAAAAAAAAAGCAGGACTCCCAAGGATTTCTACTGAACATGGCATAAAAGTTACAATAAGATGGATGTAGAACCTGTAGGAGGAAAAGGGTCCCAAGTGCAGGCAGAAGTCAGAGACAGACCACACTCTCATGTTAGGAGTCGTACAAGAACACCAAGCTATATAACCATAGCTTATACGTAGAGGACCTAGCTCAGACCCACACAGGGTCCATATTTGTTGCTTCAGTCTCTGAGTTTCTATGAGTTGATTCTGTGGACAACCATGGTAACTTTTATAAGGAAACATTTAATTGTATCTGGATTACAGTTCATGGTAGGAAGCATGACAGCATTCAGGCAAGACATGGTGTTAGAGGGATATCTAAGGATTGGCAGACAGCAGACACTGGGCCTGGCTTGAGCATCTGAGACCTCAAAGGCCA
The DNA here is from genome assembly GCF_004785775.1 of Grammomys surdaster. NCBI lineage: Eukaryota > Metazoa > Chordata > Mammalia > Rodentia > Muridae > Grammomys > Grammomys surdaster. The sequence continues at coordinate 1,633,431 of NW_021620295.1, forward strand.
CCCCCAGAGGCACACTTCCTTCAATAAAACCACTCCTACTCCAACAAGACCACAGTTCCTAATAGTGCCACTCCCTATGTGTCTGTGGGAGACATCTTTCAAACCACCACAGTCTTTTCTATGTTGTTTTCTATGACCAGGAGAATAATATACAATAGCCCTATTTTGATTTTGAATAAGTGAGTTTATATGTATGTAACAAACCAAAGTAAAAGAAGAGATAGAGATAGAGATAGAGGTAGAGGTAGAGGTAGAGGTAGAGGTAGAGGTAGAGGTAGAGGTAGAGGTAGAGAGATAGAGAGATAGAGAGATAGAGAGATAGAGAGATAGAGAGATAGAGAGATAGAGAGATAGAGAGATAGAGAGATAGAGAGATAGAGGTAGAGGTAGAGATAGATGACAAAATATGACCAAATCGAATGCTCAGAACATTTAGCAGAGGTTAACTTGTAAAGCTCCATTGAGTCAGTCAGTGGCAGTTTCCCATTGAGAAGGTTCTGGGTAAGCAGAGTTTCCCTTCAGGTGAGGTTTCCAAGAGCAAACAACAGCAGAAAGGTAGCATCATTAAATCCCACAGACACTTGGGAAGTTGAGGCTCTCAGCTAGAATTCCTGATTGAGCCTTCTGTCTGTGGATGAGCTAACTTCCCATGAATGAACTTCTGACTTTGTTTCCACACAGGTATTTTTATGTCATAGCACTAACCTCTGGTTGGAATAGTTCACCTTCCAGTTGTACTCAAGGCCACAATCTTTTTTCTCTTGGGCTGTCTTGTTCTCTCCTTCCTGTCAGAGTGAGGAAGGAACCCCATCCCTAAAGAAGGGGCCTTGGAGGACACTGAGACAGACATGCTTGTGTATGAAAATGGGATAGAGGCAACCCCAGCTTCAGAGCCAGTTTCACAGTGACCTCAAACTACACATAACAGTTTGCCAATATAGTGTACATTGTGTATGGTATGTTTTGCCGTGCTACAGAGAACAGCTTCCATAGATCTGGCTTCCTTGGACCAGGACTTTTTAATTCTTTTTTTTTTTTGGTTTTTCGAGACAGGGTTTCTCTTTATAGCCCGGGTTGTCCTGGAACTCACTCTGTAGACCAGGCTAGCCTCGAACTCTAAACAAATACGTTCTCTTAGAATGATTGTTATCGTCATTAGTCCAGGAAAAGAACATGATATTTTTCTTGATACTATCAATCTGATTGTGCTAATGATATAACTTTCTATTAGTTTGATAATGTACATTTAAGATTATAGTCTTGTATTTAGCAGTCTATCATTGGGCATTCAGTCTTGATAAGTGTCTTTCTTATAATATTTGAAACATACAACACTGGAAGTAAGAGATCTTAGATATTAACTGCCTATCAGTAGTCTAGTTAATAATCACTTTACACATTCTCTCAAAGGAACACACTATAACCAAGTACCAGTACTATAAGTGTGATGTTATACTTTTCTATTGTTGTTACAAAAGGTATTTTGCCTTTCTCCTTTGAAACAGATGACAGTACTGAGCATAGCTCTTTACCCAGGTAGGAATTCACATATTTGAAAATATATTAAGTAATTGGAGAATGCATAGATAAGTCATTATTAATACTTGTGTAGTGTAGTCTGGGATAGATACTATATCATATACTTAATGCCTGCTATACCATGTAGTCATCACAGCAGACTTACAGACTATGCCATTATAATATATTTTGTACCAACTGCTCATTTGCCATTCAGAGAGCTTGATTAATTGGTTCATGATATTGATGATCAAGTCTTTGACTATTAGATTAATGACTCAGCACATTCTCTTGTCCCTTAGCATATAATGATTTGGATCTGTGCAACACTAGCATCAAAGTAGATATCGGTATCAGATCAATTCAGATCATTTAATTACACATTGCCACTAGTGCAGAGCTTTTCTCGGGAGCCATATTATGTAGTATAATAGTTTGTCCTTATATTTTTGGTAATTCAATGATAGCCAATACCTTGTTTTTAATCATTAAAGTTTAAAATTTTTCTTTATTTTTGAGAATTTCATGCGTGAATACATTTAAATATGATAATTTCTACACCCTCTCTCCCCTCCATGCCTTGCCATATCTTCTTCAACATATCCCCGTCCCAACTTTATGTTTTCTTTTTAAAAAAATAACATATGGGAGAGAGGGCTCAGCAGTTAAGAGCACTGATTGCTCTTCCAGAGGTCCTGAGTTTAATTCCCAGCAACCACATGGCGGCTTACAACCGTCTGCAATGAGATCCGATGCCCTCTTCTGGTATATCTGAAGACAGCTACAGTTATAAAGTAACTTAACTTATAAAATAAATAAATAAATCTTAAAAAAAATAACACACTAAGTGCAGTTAGTGCTGCTCATATGTGGATGGATGTGGATCCATCTACTGGAGCACCATCAAAGATTTTAGTGTGGTCACAGGTTTTACACAGGGAAAATCTGGCCACACTACAGATACATATATTTTTTTTGAGAAGTGAAGAACATCTATTATAGAGCATGTTCTAGTAACCAAAGTTAGCATCTCCTTGGGAGAGTTTGGTTGATCTATCTACATACTGATTTCCCACTCTGGCTTTCCCTGGAAGTTACAACCCCAACTAGTTGCATGTTTGTATTAATTTTGTTCTTTGACAATTTCATACATGTATATAATAACTCTTTATATAATCATTCTTTACTGAATACCCTCTCATCTCCTTTCCCTGTCAACCACGCCTACCATCCTTTTCTCAGATTGATGATTTGGGATTTTGTTTAGTGATTCATTTAGTTTAGCCAGTGTCTTACTCACTGTTCTATTGCTGGAAGAGGCACCATGACCTCAGCAACTCTTAAAAAATTACTGAATTGGTGCTGGCTTACAGTTTCATAAGTTAGTCCATTATCTCCATGGTGAGTAGACATGGTGCTGGAGAAATAGCTGAAGAGTTCCACATCTGAATCTTTAGGCAGTAGGAAGAGAGAAACTATGGGCTTGGAAATGAGTTTTTGAAACCTCAAAGCCCAGCCCCAGTGACAAGCTTCGTCCAACAAGGCCACACCTTCTATTCACTGTCTTGTGACCAACTATATGAATTTATGTACCTAAGATGGGGATGGGGGTGGGGGATCATTCTCATTCAGACCACCACAGCCAGGGCCATCTGTGTAACCATTGGGTTTCCACTATTCCTGGGAGCCAGCAGAGGGCACCAAATTGAAGATAGGGGCTCTGTTCTCTCTAGTTCTACAAGTAACAAATAGTTCATCAGTGAGGATACTTCTTGAGCCCCTTAATCCATGCCTGACTGTTGGCAGTCCCTTCTTTCATGGACTCAGTGCTGGCCTCCATTGAGTGGGTGCACTCAGGTGTTGTGAGTTCCTGATTGCAGTGGCAGTGTCTCACCCACAAAAGATGACATTTTGTGTAGCCCTTCTCCCTACCTTTTTTTCTGCTCCTTTTTCTGCAATGTTCCCTGAGTCTTTTTCCCCCTCGTTTACTTTGAAGTTGGTTGGCTTTTGTTTTCTATGACTATACTTATTTTTTGAGAGAGAGTCTCTTTATGTCGTCCTGGCTATCTTGGACCTTGCCATGAAGACTAGGTTGACTTAGAACTCACAGAGACCTTCTTGCCTCTGGATTCAGAGTGCTGGGATTATTAAAGGCTTGTGTCACTATGCCTGGGTAGTTTCCAGTCTTCTTCTCTCCCCCTCCCCTCCTCCTCCCCCTCCTTCTCCCCCTCCTCCTCCCCTTCCTTCTCCTCCTCTTCCTCCTTCTCCTCTTTTTCTTCCTCTTCCTCCTCCTCCTCCCCTTCCTCCTCTTCTCCTCATTTATTTCTGACAGCTACACATTCCATTTCTTTTGTAGACTAAAAGCATCTAGAAATTTAGGATTTTTTTCTAGACAGATTTTCTTTGTGTAGCCCTAGCTTTCTTAGAACTTACTTAGTAGACTAGGGTGGTCTCAAACTCAGAGATCCACCTGCCTCTGCCTCCAGAGTTCTGAGATGAAAGTGCACACCACCACACCAGGCTTAGAAGTTCAGAATTTTAAGGAATTGTAGAGATTAGGCAAGGTACTCTATAGGACATTAACTCATGTTTCACACTCTGCTCAAATGGTTGTTCTTCTAGAGAATCTTAAGTGTAAACAAAAGTAACATAAAAATACTCTAAGTGGCAGAAATAAAATTTGGACTTATTTCCTTAATTCTAAGCTTAGTAGTCTTTCTTATCTATCCACAGGTTGGCACATATTTTAATAATATAGTGTAGTAAGACTGTGCAGTGAAGCTTATTGAAGATAAGAATGGATTTTTGTGTCATCTGTGGGTAGAGGTTCTTGCTGTCGAGACTGAGAACTTGAATTTGGTCTCATGTAATAAGCAAGTTAGCTCCATAGTAGAGGACAGGAATGAAGTAAGGATGATGGATGGAATCTGAAGAGGAACATGTTGGGTCATAATCTGGGTTGTAGAAAATTGTTAAGAAGTATTGCAGTTTGACAAAGAATATATATCAAAACACAGGATATTGAATATATTCTAAAGGCCAACTAAACTTGCTGTTTTTCTTGTGGTTTGTTTAGAAAACTTGAAAACCTCTGAGTTTTTGTTAAAAGATGTTAAAGGATCTCTGTAGCCAGTAGACTTGTGGTATCACCTGCTTCCAGACAGAACCCACTTAGAGTTTGACTAGATATGGAAAATGGAAAGGCTATAAATTGTATCATCTTTACTGATGGATAGGGAGTGGGTAGAGTGAATCTTCTGCCTTGTTTTAATTTAAAAAAGTTACTATTTTAAATTTTGGATAAAGCATATGTGTCTGCATATGGGTATGTACACATGAGTGCAGTGTCTACAGATACCTGAGGCCAGGTGTCTACAGATGCTCTAAATCCTATGGAGCTGGAGTTACAGGTGGTTGTGAGCTGCCTGGCATGGGTGCTGGAAACCGGGAGCTGGGAACCAAAATTGGATCCTCTAGAACAGTAGCAAGTGCTCTTAACTGTGGAGTCATCTCTCTACCTCACTAATGGCTTTGCTTCTGTTCAGGTAGCAAATGTTATGTAGTTCCTAAAAGGTGTATTAGTTAGAGTTTCCATTTGTTGTGAAGGGACAACATGACCAAGGCAACTTTTATAAAGGCATTTAATTGGGGCTGGCTTACAGTTTCAGAGGTTCAGTTCGTTATGATCATGACAGGAAGCATGGCAGCCTGCAGGCAGACATAGTGGTGCTGGAGAAGGAGCTGAGTTCTTCATCTTGGTTTGAAGCTGCTGCCAGGATGAGACTGTTCTCCATAGGCAGTTAGGAGGAGGCTCTTTCACCTTGGGTGGAGCCTGAGCATAGGAGGAACCCTCAAAGCCTGCTACACAGTGACACACTTCCTTCAACCAAACCACATCTATTCCAGTAAGGCCCCACCTCCTAACAGTGCCACTTCCCATGGGCCAAGCATATTCAAACCATTACAAAGGATATTTCAGTCTAGTCTTCAGGTCAGGCAGTTTATGCAGGTAAATTTCAGGCTTTGTTAATATTGGCTTTTGCTTCTGTGCATGGATTTATGAGACAGTTTTCATTTAATCATGTGTTATAGATTGTGGTAATTGAAGGCAGAAAGTGCTAATTAAGAATGTTCAAAGATGCTGGGCAGTGGTGGTGCACACCTTTGATCCCAGCACTTGGGAGGCAGAGGCAGGGGGATTTCTGAGTTCAAGGCCAGTCTGGTCTAAAGAGTGAGTTCCAGGACAGCCAGGGCTACACAGAGAAACCCTGTCTTGAAAAAAAAAAAAACAAAACCAAACCAAAACAAAAAAATGTTCAGAGGTTAACTTCTAATTAAATAAGTCAGGAAATACCATTTAATATGCAAATAATTGACCTTCCCCCCAGATTTTATTAAAATATTCAGCTTACTCATTATTGTATGTCTTTATTGTGGAGGTCCTCCTGCAGATTTGGACCTGATGGCTCCATTCAAAAAATAGATGATAGTAATATTGATACTAGGATAATATTCTTGTAAGATTAAGTTTCTTGCTCTACACTCTGCTCTTGTAGTGTTTTCTAAAATTCAAAGTTGCCTTCCTATCAATGTTTCATGTGGAGGCCTGATTTGAGGAAAATCATTTTGTAGTTATGGCATATATGTGTGTGTGTGTATATATATATATATATATATATATATATATATATATATATATATAAATTTGAAATGACTAGTAAGATACTTTTTAAAAATTCATTTTATATAAGTGAGTACACCATCTCTATCCTCAGACATACCAGAAGAGGGAATCTGATCCCATTTCAGATGGTTGTGAGCCACCATGTGGTTGCTGGGAATTGAACTCAGGACCTCTGGAAGAGCAGTCAGTGCTCTTAACCAGTGAGTGGTCTCTCCAGCCCCTGAAAAATGCTTCTGAGGTAGTGGTGGCCAAATAAGAGACCAGACTGAGATGGAGAAATGGCTTGGTGGCTACGATGACTGGCTGCAGAGGATCAGGACTGTTTCTAGAATCCACATGGTGGCTCACAACCATCTGTGTCTCCAGCTGCTGGAGATCCTAAGACTTCTATAGGCCTTTGTGGGTACCTGGCATGTGCATGGAGCACAGACTTACATGTAAGAAAAACACTTATATACATAAAATAACTAAAAACAGAATAGGCTAGGCGTGGTGGTATGTGTGTCTAATGTCAGCACTCAGCAGGTAGAGGCGGTAGATCTCTGAGTTCTAGGCCAGTCTTGTCTAAATAGAGAGTTCCAGGACAGCCAGGACTACATAGAGAAACTGTCTCAAAACAAACAAACAATTAAACAAACAAACTAAAACAACAACAATAAACAGAATGGTTTGGAACATACACAAGTGACTGGACATTAATGTTAGAAATAGTTCTTCCCACATAAAGCCTATTTGATATTTAACCAAGAATTAGTTGAGTAAATCTGCATTTGAGTGTTTTTTCTTTTTCATGTGTTTTGTGTGTGGTGTGTATGTGTGCACACACATGTGTACATGATGTGTGTACATATGTGTGTGCACATGGATTTAGAGGCTCAAGGCTGGTCTTGGGTGTCTTCCTCCACACCATTCCACTTCAGTTTTTGATGCAGTATCTCTCATTGAACATGGAGCTCACTGTATTTGGCTGGTTTGACTAGGCAGCCTGCTCTGGATCCTCCAGAGGATCAGGTTTACAGGTGGGCCACTATTCTTGCCTGGCTTTCCTGTGGATGCTGGGATCTGAACTCCAATCTTTGTAGTTCATGAGAAGTGCTTTAATCTATTGAGCTTTATGTAGAATCGTCTGTAAACTAATATGTTTTTTGATACACTTACATGTAACTAAGTGAGTTCCAATGGAGTAGGCAATCAGCTTGGAATCTCCCTGGGGTCTTAAGCTTCACAGAAGAACACAGTCATGTCTTTCTCACACACCCTTAGTTTTCTAGAATATAGGCTTTAAGAGAGCTTCCTTATTTCTAGCTTTTCTTTTGTATTAAGCTAACATTGAAGAAATTGTGGAAATTTAAACATCTATAATGAGTGTGCCTGGTGCCTGTAAAGACCAGAAGTTCCAGATCTACTGGAACTGGAGCCACAGATAGCTGTGAGCCTGACCATGTGGGTGCTGGGACCCAAACCCAGGTCCTCTGGAAGCATAGCAAGTGCTTTTAACCACTCAGCCATCTCTCCAGCTTCCATTCAAAATATTTAAAATTAGTTAAATTTCTTATGATATGGTGAAAATTCAACATAATACTTCAAAATTATTAGTTAACTTATTTATTGTGCCATTGTTTCACTCTGTTGTCCTGACTGGTTTGGAACTCACTATGTGGACACACACAGAGATCCACCTGACTGTGGCTCCCAAGTGTTGGGATTGAAGGCATGTACCACCACTCCCTGCTTTCTCATTCATCTGTATAGAGAAGGTACTTTCATTTTAGAACATGAAACCTTTAGTTTGAGAGGAAAATAACTGATTTGTAAAGTGTCTTAGAAAAAAAAATGTAATGGGACCTTTGAGGAAATAAGCTAGGGCGTGACCAGGTCACAGTGACAGTGAACAAATGACTCACTGACATTTTATTGTTTTCTTGAAATAATGGCCACTCACATAAGAGATTAAAATCTAGTCTCCATTCGCCAAGGTCTTGTTGGGACGTGGGAGACATTTTTAATATAGGTGAAATGAAGGTGCATTTTGAAGTTGCTGTTCCTGGAGCTGTCACTACCCAAGAAGTTACAGCGAGTTGTCAGCTAGTGACAGACAGTTTCTTCCTTTGAGTAACATCTTCCTCAAGAAGAGGGGGGAAGGCCATGTCTGAGAGACATGCAGTTATGGGGACTACAGTTATGTGGCTCTCTCTAGTTCCCAGGAGACCATGTGACAGCCAGCACCCTGAGTGAATCTGAAAGCACAAGTCCAAGTGCTCTGAGACGGTTGATTTAGCAAATCTAAATCAGCCTGGATATGGATATGTAAAGACATTTCCTTCAGCTGGTTAATTTCAGCATTTGGGAGGCAAAGGTAGGCAGATATCTGTGGCTAGCCAGCTTGGTCCAGGGAGTCCCTGTCTCACTTCAACAGGACTTTAGGTTGTAGGTCATTCGGGATCTCTCTCTCTCTCTCTCTCTCTCTCTCTCTCTCTCTCCCTCCCTCCCTCCCTCCCTCCCTCCCTCCCTCCCTCCCTCCCTCTCTCTATTTATTTTATGTATACAAGTGCTCTATCTACATGTATGATTACATGCCAGAAGAGGACATCAGATCCCAGTATAGATGGTTGTGAGCCCACCATGTAGTTGCTGAGAATTGAACTCAGGACCTGAAAAAGTAAACAGTGTTCTTAACCGCTGAGCCATCTCTCCACTGGCTCTTTATTTCCAATTTACATATTTGACTAAAACATTATGACTATAGAAACATTAAATAAACTATAAACTATTCTTACAATATCTTTATAATCGAATTATCTTTTCCAGTGTAGTTTTTTTAAAATAAGATTTATTTTTATTTCATGTGTATGGATATTTCCACCTACATGAATAGCTAGCTGTTCATCGTGTGTGTACCTGGTGCCTTTGGAGGCAAGGGGAGGGCATTAGATCACCCTGAAGCTGGTGTTCCAGGTGGCTGTGAGCTACTATTTGGGTGCTGGGAATCAAACTCAGGTCCTTTGGGAGAGCATCCAGTTCTCTTAAGCACGGAGCCAGCTCTCCAGTCCCTCTGTGTGGTCCTCATGCTCTTGTTTATGTGATTAAGGCACGATCTAAGTTGAGTTCTATTAAGTGCGTGGAGTTGTGAGCAATGTAACAGTGATGGCCACTGGGTTAGAGGCAAGGATAAGGGGTTCATTCCCAGTGGTTGAATATGTACTTTCCTATTATCACTCACTCATGCCAACTTACAGAATTAGCTTTGCTTCATGATCTCTAATTGTTCTGAGGGCAGAGTTACTGAAGCAGAGAACAGGGTTACAAAATCAACCCAGTCAGCCTTAATAGATTTGTATCTACCACAAGAGAACCTATGGGGCAGGTCATACAAAAAGAACTTTCTGCCTTACTTTATCTTAACATAGCCTATCAGTAAATAGCATGAAAATTTTTACGCATTGTCTTCAGTGGAAATTAGAATATATGAGAACTGAACTTAACACAGACAGACTGTACAGATGCAGCACACTCCTATAACATGTAGCTTAAAGTAAAATTTGATTGATTTCCTTTTTGATTTGTATTTATTAATTTTGGCTCTTAGTCATTCAAAGCTTGCCTAATGATTAGTGATCTTCAGGAAAAAGACTGGTATGCACAGTCAGGGCTCACTATGATCTAGGGAAGATGAGCCTTTGAAAGGCAAAGGCAGACAGATGTCTGTGAGTTCCAGGCTAGCCAAGGTGCATAGTGAGACTCTGTCAAAAAAAAAAAATTACTTCTTAAGTTCATCACATAATGGGCATGTCTATTCAAAATAACATTGACAAAGTTAAGTTTGTTACTTCTTGGTCTTCTTCTAGTCTAGGCGGGGGTAAATTATTTTCACTTTTTTTTAAAAAATTGTTTTCTGGTGCTTGAAACTGAACTTAGGGCCTCACAAGGGCTGCACCTCTGAGCCATATCTGCAGCCCTGTTTATTTCTGAATGATGGGCCAGTGAGTTTCGCGTGACTGCCTGATATGAAGAAAATAACTGGTGTGAATTCATTTCTGTTTGTTCTGTGTCCAGTCCCCTCAACTACTGGTAAGGATGAAGCTACTTTAAAAACCAGTACTCCACGACAGAAAGCTTCTAAAGCCAGGAAACCAGACCTTCTACCTGACCATCTGCAAACGACATCTCAAGAACAAAAGGAGAAAAGGAACTGTGATGCAGGACATAGACTTACACATTCACGATGTTCTATGAAAACAGTCAAGGAAGCCCAGCAAAGTGAACAGCTTAACAAAGTCCTCAGAAACAAATTAAGGACATTTTCTGAACCCTTTGAGAAAGAGCCACCACCTAGCATCTCTAAAGGAAAAGCACATTTAAAGGTAATTCCCCCTAATTTAAAAATAATGCATCTGTCTGTGAGGGGAAAACTGCATCTGGAGAGACTCCCTATTATATTGCAGATATTTTAAAAAACAACCCATTCCTGAAAATCCCATGTGCAGTCACCAAAGGTAGACTCTGATGTGGATGTCAGGAAGTGCATGCTGACAGGAGCCTGATATAGCTGTCTCCTTGGAGGTCTGCCAGAGTCTGACATATTCAGAGGCAGATGCTCACAGCTAACCATTGATCTGATCAAGGGGTTCCCAATGGAGGAGTTAGAGAGAAGGAGCTGAAGGAGCTGAAAGGGTTTGTGGCCCCATGAGGAGAGCAACAATACCAACCAACCAGAGCTCCCAGGGTCTAAACCACCAGCCTGGGAGCACATAGGGAGGGACCCATGACTCCAGCTGTATATGTAGGGGAGGATGGCTTTGTTGGGCATAGATGGGAGATCCTTGGTCCCGTGAAGGCTGGACATCTCAGTGTGGGGAAATTGGAAGGTGGGGAGGTGGGAGTGGGTGGGTGGGGGGACATCCTCATAGAAGCAGGAGGAGAGGGGATGGAGATAGGGGCTTCCTGGGCAGGGGGGAATGGGGTAAGGGGATAACATCTGAAATGTAAATAAAATATCCAATAATAATAAAAAAAGGAACCAAAATACAGAAAAAAAAAAGAAAAAAAGAAAATGCTCTGGCATCTTTTTCTTGTCCCCAGTCCTAGGAACACTTGTCACTGAGCCTTCTACGGCTTAAGGAAAATAAATTAGACTATGAGACCAACGAACTAGAATGAGAACATACTTTAAACATTTAAAAATGGCATTATTTTATGTGTATGAATATTTTGCCTGCATATATGTCTGTGCACCATGTGTATGCAGTACCCACAGAGGCCAGAAGAGGCCATTGGATTCCTTGCAACTAGAGTTGCAGGTGGTTTTGAGCTGCTATGTGGGTGCTGGGACTCAAACAGGGGTCCTCTGGAAGAGCAGCCAGTGCTTTTAACTGCTGAGCCATGTCTCCAGTCACCTTGACATATTTTTAACACAAATGAAGGCAGTTTTATAACAATGCAGAAAACGATGATGATTTCTACAGTGCTTATAGTTGAAATGAAAGGAACAACATGTTTGTTATATAAATGATAAATCTACAAACCAAAATATCACTAATTGAAAATTAGATACTAGACATATGTATAAACCTAAAAAGCCAAAATGACAGAGATTACACTTTACAATGTATCACAAGCTTGAAATAAAAGATGGCATATTTTTTAAATTCATCTAATCTAAACCAAACTAATGCAAGCCTGGGAATAGAGGCTATTACCTGGTAAAGGCAGTGTGCTATATAAAAGACCATGGTCCTAGACAGACAAAGTCAGTTTGTCTCTTCTACTCCAACAGAACATTAAATGTTTGTCTTCATGACGGGTTTCAGCAAGACAGAGGAAGCTGACAATGACCCAGGGACACTAAAAGGATGGTTCCTGGCTTTGGAAAAAGGAAGTTCACTTTTATTGGAGGAGCAGTTGCTCATGGATTTTCCTCTGTCAATTTTATTCTGCTTACAAAAATACACATATACTGCTGTGATATCTATTAGTGAAATTGTATTTAGATATAGAATTTTTTTTTTGGGAAAACATTTTGTTATTTAGCCCTAGCTAGTCAGAAACTTGCCAGATAGATCAGACTGGCCTTGGACTCCCAGATTGCCTCCTTCCTCTGCCTCTCCAGTGCTGGGATTAACGGTGTGCACTGCCTCACTGTGATCTGGATTATTTTTTTGATGTCTAAATAAGAGTTGAGGAAAATATTTTCAGATCCTTTTACACCAGTCTTTTTCACTGCTTCTATTTTCCATAAGGTGTATGTCATGGTAAATTAACTTACACATATACCATGTGATTAAAAAATAAAGGGAGATGATGGAAGTGTTATAAATATAGGTTTTTTTTTAAAATTGTGTTAAGACAGATTGCATAATGAGGAAATAATGAATGAGAAGAACTATGAGAATTTATCTAAGATTGATAAACACTCCATCAAACGCATGTGTTTATTGTGGTTAGAGCTTGTTTGTCTTACTAGAGCCACTGAGATCATCCACACGGCCACTTTAAATACTCTGTTAGTTTCAATGTGTCTCTGTTTAATTTGTGTTTCCATGATCTGTCTGTTGATGAAAGTGGAGTGATGAATTCTCTCAGTATTGTGTGAGGTGCAATGTGTGCTTTGAGCTTTAGTAAAGTTTCTTTTTTCTTTTTTTTCTTCTTTTTTGTTTGTTTGTTTGTTTGTTTGTTTTCGAGACAGGGTTTCTCTGTGTAGCCCTGGCTGTCCTGGAACTCACTCTGTAGACCAGGCTGGCCTCGAACTCAGAAATCTGCCTGCCTCTGCCTCCCAAGTGCTAGGATTAAAGGCGTGAGCCACCACAGCCCAGCCCACATTTTTATTATTATTAGTTTGTCTTAATATTTTTGTTGCGTCGACTCTTTATACTATTTGAATTTGTTTTGGATTTTTAAAAAAAACTTAGCATATAAAATTGGCAAATTTGGTATTTGATGGCAAAGTAGAAGGTTTAATTCTGAGATATACCAAGCTGCCCAGACTGACATCAATCTAGAGATACTATGTGAAAGCAAAAGTAGACGAGGCTCCTCATCACCAAGCAGCATGAAGTTAGCTTGTAAGACTCACACTTTTCGTACGCTTGCGGATGAATGTTTTGCCTGATTGCATGCTTGCGCACCATATGCACGCTTGGTGCTCCCACTGAGGTCACAAGGGATGGGATACCCTGGAACTGGAGAGTCAGACAGATGTGAGCCCCTGTGTGGGTGCTTGGAACTGAATCCAAGTATTCTTAACTGCTGTTGAGCCATCTCTCCAAGCCCCAAAACTCACATTTTTTAAACTTAGCTGATTCAGTGTTTTTTTTTTGTTGTTTGTTTTTGGTTTTGGTTTTTTTTTGGGTAAACCATCTGAGTCAGCCTTATGGAAATTTATCAACCAATGAGTAACACCATTTCATCACTTAGACTTGATCCTTCAGGCTCTGTCCACACAACTCCTACTGTATGTAGATGATGGTGCTGAAGCAAGCCATTATTTGAAATCCATCAGGTGTTAACAGTCATGGTTAAGGAGTGAGAGGTTGGAAGGGACCTCCAGAATCCATACTTGTAGCTCAGCAGTTCCCCTCTGCTGTGGGTAGTGGCACACGTTGTTCATGCATTTCAAAGGCCACCTTCACTGATTTGCTACTGCAGGATCCCAGTGAGCAATTGGGACCGTGAGGAAAGGCTGATGTAGTGCTGAAGGATGAGGTTTTTTTTTTTTCATTCCAGAATCTCTTTATTGTCACATTCTCAAAACCTGGCTACTAATGTAAAATCTAGGTCATACAGACTGGAGAGGATATACTTTGTCCTTTTCTTGATATTTCTTCACATCATTAAGGAAGTGAATGTGTTAGGTAGCAAAAAAACAGGTTTGTTTTGTTTTGAGTTAGGGTTTCCTGTGTAGCCCTGGCAGTCCATGGACTCACACAGAGCAGTCTGTCTCTTTCTGAGTGCTTGAATTAAAGGAGTGCCCTGCCACTGCTTATCAGCAAAGGGCAGATTTTTAAAAGCCAGACAGAGTATGTCCCTTTTTAAGATTTCTGAAAATTCTGGGTCTTTTACTCAAACAGAAGTGAAGTAGGTTACAAAATGTCAGTGGTCTGTACTGATAAAATTAAAACACAAATATTTGTGGTCTAAAATCAAGACCATGGCACTGACAAGTAATAAAACGAATGAAACTATATAACTCCCTTTTAACGAAAAAATAACACAACTCGAATTTTCCTTAAAGGTTGAAGGAAAGAGGAAGTACCGACTCCAGGAACCGGATGTAGCACTGGAGAACTCTGACGACAGAACGGCTTGTACTGTTGCTTCTGCCTCTGCGGCTGCTGCTGCTGTTTCTGCTTCCACCTCTGCAGAATCTGCTTCCACTTCTGCTTCCGCTGCTTCTAATATTGCTTCTGCTGCTTTTGCTTCTGCTTCGGCAGCCTCCACTTCCGCATCTGTTGCTTTTGCTTCTGCTTCTGCGGCTTCCACTTCTGCCGCTTCCGCTTCTGCTTCTGCTTTTGATGCTTCAGCGGCAGCTGCAGCTGCTTCCGCTTCCGCCTCCGATGCCTCGACTGCTGCCGCCGCTGCTGCTGCTGCTTCTGCCGTGGCTTCCTCCAACGCTACCGCTACCGTTAATGCTGTGGTCGCTGCTGCTGTCACTGCTGCTTTCGCGGCCGTTACTGCTACTGCTGACCACAAAGGCAATGAACCAACTCCTCAAAGGCACATCGGGGCTACTAATGACAAGGATTTTGCTCTTAAGGAAAAAGAACACGATAAGTAAGACCATAGCATTAGTTCAAAATAGATAATAATTTTTGACTTACAAAACAAACTCCCATTTTGGCTAGCGTTCATGATGGACACATTGTTTTATACTTTGTATAGCAGTAGATAGGCGTTGCCCACTATCAGAAACGTTTAAGTAGTTTGATCCCATTTTCCAGTTATATTGAAAACAACGTTATAAAACATAACCATTGTAGCTGGCAAACACGAGGGAAGCCTTGTCTGTGGTTAGTGAATTCAATGACACAGAAGTCAGACGGTTGTTCTTGACCTAGGACCCAAGCCCACTTAATCCATTTCTACTCAGAGTGCCTGCCACAGTGCCTCATGAGACACACAGATCAGCCTCCCCTTTTATCTCTGACTTGAACTTGGATTTATGTCTTTGTCACCCCAGCCACACTGAACACTCAGGCATCTTTCTGAACTTACAGATTTTCTATCTCATAGTTGTCTGCCATGTTCTACTATTTTCTTAGTTCTTGTTTACAAGCCAATATTCTCAGCGGAGCCCACTTGGTCTTGCTGGATAATGTTCCTTCCATGTCATCCTTACAGTATGTAAAAGTTTATTTTCCTCCTCTAACATACTACATGTCTGTCTGTCTTTCTGTCTCATTTATTATTATTCCATGTGTACTTCAGTATCAGAGTAGACTTTTGTCTGCTTACCACTATAACTTCATTGGTTAGATAGTGGGCTAGCATACAGTAAGAAACTACTCAAAGTATATTTGTTGTACGAGCAAATGAACTTTACCCCGAGTGTTGTTTTAAACACTAAATTAATGGTCACTTTAAAAAAGTTTGATGTGGATCAGTTCTCAGGATTTTCATTCACTATCCTCGTTAAAAAATTCTGATGACCTTGTATAGTCACCACAATAATAATTTCCCATGTAGACAGAAAGTTCCAGCATTGTAGTTACTTACTCTTACTTACTCTTCCGCCTGGATTTCTGATAGTTTTATCTGCGGCAAATAAATCAAAGGGATTTATATAAACAAAGCAAAAGTCATTTATATGTTCTTAAAGTAAAATAAAAAGAGTAAATGTGACAGCTATTGTGCAAATGGGGAAACCATCCAGGAGGTCCCTGTTGTTATGATAAGCAACACTGTGGCAACAATTCAAGAAACACCATCAAAGAGACTTCAGTTTCTCCCACAAGACCTATTTGAAGTTATGGCTGTCTGTGGTAAGGGAGAAGCTAGCTGTATTGGTCAAGCACAGGTCTAACACTGAATCCTGCTACATTTGTAAAGTGTTCTGGAACTATTGATGCTAATAGATTCGCCAACCTCACCCAGGTAAGTAGGTTGATATCTGGGAGGCATGGAGTTTAAAAGGAAGCAGCTTATGTTCAGAGTTACACTAATCAACATGTTACTGTGCTACTCTGTACTATATTGTAGTGTTTTAAAAGGAAGGTTTTGCTATGAAGACTTTTCCTTTTTCTGTCATATTATATAGCCTGTGCTCTTTCAAATGTAATTTAAGTTACGTTATATTTAAAAAAAACAAAGGTGTAGCACAAATCTAATTATTAATATTATTCCTGTCTAACGTTCATTTCTTTGGTTGGGAAGATGGCTGTCGGTAAAATGCTTGCTGTGCAAGTAGGAGGACCTGAATTCAGATCCCCAGCACCCAAGAAAAGCCAGGCATGGTAGGATGCTCCCACACTTCTAGCCCTGGAGTGGAGAGGGGGTGAATACTGGCCAGTCAGTATGCTCCACCGGTGAGCTTTGAGCTCAGTGAGCCTGGAGGAAGACATGGGTGTTGGCCTCTGTTCTCCATCTTTCACGGCTTGCAGACACTGAGTTCTAGCCGTCTGCATAGTGTTTATAAGCAGCATGGCACTCATCTGTGAGCACATTTGTCTCTTAAGATGTTTGGGTGCCATGCTCCTAGGCTTTGTGTTTGCATTCTGTTCTCTAAGTAGAACAGTTCCCTGTCATGTTTGTCCTGATGAGCTTCGTTATAAATATTTTACTCTTCTGTAAAGCCTTCTTCATGCCCAGCTCCATGCTCACCCACCAATTCCTCTATATGCTACCTATTCTTATAATTAGAAAATACCTCAGGGGTGGAGAGATGGCTCAGAGAAGCATTGGAGGAGGTGATAACTGTGGAAGGCTGTAAGATTTAGGTTTTTCTTATGGAAATGAATGCTGTGGAGTATGTGTATGTGCATGCTCTTGGAAAGGAGAGAGAGATGAGTGTGGGGGAGATGTCAAACTTTATTTGTTTAACATTGGGAGACACAGGCAGGAAAGCAGAAATGGAAAAAAAATCTTCTTAAATAAAATAAACCATTTTGGGTAGCAAAATGTGTCCTAATGCCCAACAAGAAACAAGACCGTTGTGGCTGTTTTGAAAGAAAAGGGTATGCAATATTTCAAGGTAACAGTATTTACAGAATTTCACTGTGAGCTGTTTTATAGAGATCAAATTTAAAAGACATATAATAGTCTAGCTATAGACTATATGATCAAAATGATGAGGGTTGTTTATCTGATTCTGCAAGTTAATTTTAAACATAATTTAAAATTATAACTAAAAATCAATTATTTCTGTTATATCTACCTGCACTATATTAGTTAGGCGCTCAGCACACAAAGGTGACTATGACATGTTTGTGTAGAAATCTGTCACCTGTGTTAGCTCTCCAGGATCTGGCCTTTCTTTTGAGTACACAGGACTCTATCAACCTTATTAATATTTCCAAGTGTTAGAGATCTTGGTAAAGTATGTTTGATGTTTATAGTCAGCTACTTAGAGCTTCTGTTTAGAAAGGTGGGGGTGGGTAGTAGTTGGTAACTGTGGTGCTTTGAATGAGAATGGCTCCAATAGGCTCATGTATTTGAACGGTTGGTTTCTTGGTGGACTGTTTAGGAATGATTAGGAGGTGTGGCCTTGTGTAGGAGGTATGCCACTGGGGCTGGGCTTTGTGTTTTCAAACCCCACATTAGACCTGGCCTCTCTTGCTGTCTTAGATCAAATGTAAGCACGTAGCCACTGCTCTAGCCCCACACCTGTCTGCCTAAAGCCATGCTCCCTAAAATGATGGTCATGGACTGACCCTCTGAAACTGTAAGCAAGCCTCCAGCTTAAATGCTTTCTTTTATATATTGGTTTGGTCATAGAGACTCTTCACAGAAATAAAACACAACCAAGACATTCTCTTTAATGATACTTAACATGTGATTGACATACAAATGGTAGCCTAACATTAAACTATTAGGCACGGAGTTCTTTAAATGATGCAATAAAAGGCTTTCAGGCAAGCATACTGTGTAGAAACAATCCTGTTATTTCTGTTGCTTTCCATAACTGATTAAAATGCAAGTTTTATTAGCTTTATATAGTTCCATGGATTTTGGGTACAGGCAAAGATTTAATGAATGTTCAAAAGTAAACTTTCCAGTTAAGCAGGAGGCATTATTTTGGGATTCTAACATTCGAAAGCACAGAATGCTCACTAGTGTCATTGACATCTGCTATATGCTGAACAAACATTTCTTGAAAATTTAAACGAGCCATTGACTCGATTAATGCTTCCTGTTGAGAGTTTTTGAGAAAGAAAATCTTTGGCTAACTGAAAGTTGGATTTCAAATCTCCCAGATATCAAGCTTTGAAAAATTTCAAAAATAGTACAAAATTTAGAAGTAAATATTTATGAGTAGAAAATAAATGATAATTAGATTAACCTGCTATTATGTCACTTAATAACACTTGAAGATAAATATCACTTCTGTGATGCCAAAGTTCATGGGACTGGGTTCTGGGTCTACCATCGACCAGCTATGTATCTTTGTCTAGGTCCTTCCTTTGTAAAACAGCTGCTATGTCCCTTGCCTCATAGAATTATGGTGGGCTTTCTTTTTCTTTTTGAATTTAAAAAACTTTTGTTTTTTTGAGGTAGGATCTTTCCATATAATAAAAGTAGTGTTTTCCTTTTTTTTTGGCAATCAGAAAGTTTGACTAAAGTTAACTGTTGGCCATGATAATAATAGTATTATTTGTTCCTTAAGTTTATTTTCAAGCCCTTTTGTAGATATAATTGTATCTTAAGTATCCTATAACAGTTATGAACAGGACAAGTAAATTACAATTTCAGATTGTTATATGTAAGGAAAATATGATTTGCATTCAAAATATTTCCTAGTCACCAGAAATAATTTTGTGTTTCCTTACTTTTTAAGCCCTGCAAAGAACACATCTAAAGAAAAGCACGAGGTACTGTAAAGGAATCACGAAAAACACAGTTTGGTGGCTGGAGCAGGGCAAACCAGAGAGCACTGAGCAGCTGTGTGACCACACGGGGGCGCTGCTGAGCCTCCCATCCGCACCTCTTTAGTTCTGAGTATGGTGCAGAGACTTAACAAGCTTGTAACACCCCGTGGGCTCAGTGCTGCCCACTCTAGGCCTGCCACTATGTGGATCCCGGAGGGATTGGAGGGCTGGATGGTCTCCGAAGCTACAGCTTGCCAGCAAGACAGGAAGGTCATAGCAGGGAGTTTTGCAATCAGATGTTTCAGTGTAAGGAAAGGATAAGATTTCCGCAAGAGGATTGGCACCCGTGATGGCACACTAGTATGCCAGCCTGCTGATATGATGAACCAGGTTTGCTTTGCCCTTCAGGAGATGGAGGGCTGTTCCAATTCAAGACAACACACAGTAACTCTTGTTGTGCTGGCTACTTTCATATCAACTTCCCCACAGTGAGAGTCATTTGAGAGATAGGAAACTCAACTGAGAAAATGCCTGTAGGGGTTGTGGTCCTGGGTCCTATAAGAAAGCAGGTTGAGCAAGTCATAGCAAACCAGCCGGGAAGCAGCACCCTTCTATGGCCTCTGCCTCAGCTCCTGCCTACAGGTTTCTGCCTTGTTTGAGTACCTATATATAGAGACCCTGTCTGAAACAATAAGAAAAAATTTAAAAGATAGTGTAATTTGTTATAAAAATATATTAAAATACATGATAAAATGTCAAGAGAAAAAAGAGAATCTTTTGTTATATAAAGACATTAAGGAAAAAAAGAAATTATAGAACAGTAACTATCCAAAGGGTACCTTCTGACAAAACTCCATTCTTTTCAGAAGTACCTGTACTTCTGCATACACACACACACACACACACACACACACACAC
Organism: Grammomys surdaster; assembly: GCF_004785775.1. Taxonomy (NCBI): domain Eukaryota; kingdom Metazoa; phylum Chordata; class Mammalia; order Rodentia; family Muridae; genus Grammomys; species Grammomys surdaster. Next base: position 1,653,567 of record NW_021620295.1, read on the forward strand.
TTATTTATTTATTTTATGTGTGAGTGTTTTGCCTGATGTATGTATGTATGTGTACCACATGCTTGCTAGGTCCTGCAGAGGTCTGAAGAGGACATCAGGTCCCCTGGCACTGGAGTGCTGGATGGTTGTGAACTAGCTGTAGATACATGGGATTCAATCCTGGGTCCTCTGCAAGAGCAGCAAGTGCTCTTAACTACTGAGCTGTCTCTCCAGCCCAGTATATTTTAAGATAAAATACTATCCCATCCACACATGTCATATGTGGTATAAACATTTTGTGGTGTTTATTTTACAGGTCAAGAAGCAAATAAATGATGTGGAAGGCCTGGAAGACGGGACCCTGTCATGTGACGCAGCCTCAGATGACTGTGAGTTGCTGCATCTGAATGATGAGCATGCTTTGCCACTAAACACCAAAGCTGGACTGGAGTGTGACGTCAGTGTGTAAATATGAGGTCTCTGTGTGTGACTTGTACAGACTGAGTAGCACTGTCACACAGAACAGTGAGGTGTTACATTTTCTGCTCATGCTACACATGCACTTGGTATTAAAATAGAGTGTCACTGTGGTCACTCCTATTGCACTTTTCTCAGACTGTGTGACAGCTTTTCTCTCCTGTCCCTTTACCATGATTGGGTCAGGTTGACCGATAGAGCTGTTCCCTGCTATCCCTACCTCCTGGAACCATGATCTCCTCTGCAAATGTTAAGTGTTTTTTAAAAATTCACACCTACATAGACTCTGTGTCAAACAGAACAAAACAAAACAGAACACAGTACAACAGAATGTAGCCATTCTACCATGACCTTTGTACAGTCCAGTATGACTTTAAGATTTACAATATTAACTGTGATTTTTTTTCCCATTAGTGTGTTTTCTTTAGCAAATAGCCTTTTAAAAATCCTTTTACCTTTAAAGAAATTAAGTTGTTCTTATTGTTGCTTTTCAGAAATTCAGTGTATATTCAGGATATGTTCCTTATTATTTGTACACACACACACACACACACACACACACACACACACACACACTTGCAATGACTTTCTCCTTGTTTCAGGCTTGAATTTGATCCTTTCTGGCTGATGGTGGTCCAGCCTAGGGTGTCCTTGGTAGCACTGTTGCAGTCCCCTTCAGCCACACTTCATGTCCCCGAATATCCTTCTTATTAGTGTATAGTACTCACATGAGGTTGTTGGTTTCCTTTGGATGTTTTCCTGCATGTGTGTAAGATGCTGTAATCTCCTTTTGCACTTCAATTGTTTTTTTTTTTTTTTTATCAAAAACAAGCTAGCTGTTTTATGTTGGCCTTCTCTGTCTTTTAAACTGTAGTCCCCTTTCTATGACTTTGCCAGCGTCACATGGATTCTGACTTTTGTAGCTCTCTAGTAGATGAAACAACCCTAACTACCCTATCACTGCTCTGGATCTGGAGACTATTTTAGATGTGGTGTACTTTTTTTTTTTTTTCAGCAGTGAGGGTTAAACACAGGCTTTGTGCATGGTAGGTAACTGCTCTTCCACTAAACTGTATTCCTAGACCTCCCTCCATAGGAGTTTTATTTTCAATTAAAAACAGTACTGTGTCTTTGGCTTTGTAGGTATTGTAGGCATTGTGGTTTGGGTGAGAATGGCCCACATGGTCTCATATATTCTAGCGCTTGGTCCCTAGTTGGTGCAGCTGTTTGGGAAGGGTGGGAGGTCTGGCCTTTTGATACAAGGTGTGTCTTTGGGAATGGGCTTTGAGGTTTCTAAAGCCTATGTCATTTTTGGTGAGTTCTTGCTGCTTCCTGCTGGTGAACCAAAATGTAAGCTTTCAGTTGCTGCAAAAGCATCCGGCCTGCCTGCTGCCATGCTCACCATGATGATGGCTGTGGAACCATGAGTCCTAAATTAAATGGTTTCTTTTATAAGTTGCCTTTGTCACTGTGTCTCTTTACAGCAATAGAAAATAAACTAAGGCATCAGGTTACCAAACCTGATGTCCTGAGTTTGATCTCAAAAACTCAGAGGTGGAAAGAGAGATCCAATTTCTACACTTTGTTCTCTGACATTTGCACATGACCCGTGACATATATGCACTTGTACATATACATATATACACATTATATAAATAAATGTAAACAAGAAAGATTTTTAAAAATCCTTGTGACTTTGAGGGAATTGGAATGTAGAGAATCAATGTTCAAGTAATAATTTGACTCTAGCAAAGTATATGATTACTTGGATATGATTCTTTTAGATTTCTCAGCAATATTTGTAGGTTTTAGTGTATAGATCTTTATCTGCTTATCACATTTTTCTGAATTGATGATATTCTGATAGTGTAGTTTTAAATTCTGTTTATGTATTTTTATGTTTAAATGATGCGTGGTTGTGTGTACACGTGGTTGACGTCTCCATGCGTATACACACTATGGCTGATTCTGGTGAGGGTGGTTGTCAGCTCTCTCCTCATAGTTGTGTTTGCTTGTTGACACAGCATCATCAGTGCGCTCCACTATTCTGAAATCATCAGGCAGTTGTCACTCACTGTTATTGTATTGTTCTCTGTGCTATGGAACATCAGGAGTGACTCCTCCCACCCAACTGGCCTCCTTGCAAGCAGTGTTTTTCATTTTCCTCTGAGATCTCTTCACCACTGTTGTTACCACTCTACATCTGTAAGATGGGACTTCACAGAGGCTAGTTAGACGTCTTTCACTTTTGTCACTATCTGGAAAACACTTTCTTTTCTGTTTCTTTCAGTTCCAGGGATTAAACCTTAGACCTTATAAATGCTAATCAGATACTGAGGTATAACCCCACTTTTTAGTTTAGAGAGAGTCTCAGTAGGAAGCTCTCCACAGAGGAACCAGACAATCTCTCTGGTTCCAGTTCAGTCCCTTCCCTTTGCAAGGTTTGGGATCCTGATCATTGCTGATAACATCTTGTCTTAAATATTGTCGACAAAATGATCTCATCTATTTGGCCTCAGTGGTCTCAGGTAATATTATAAGTCTCTCCCTCTCCCCCTATGCTGTATGAAAGCAGACTGCAATGGCGTCTCAGGAAATGTTGCAGATTGGCTAGATGGTTTTTTCCTTCTGCCTGAATCCTGTTCATCATTGATCTCTTAGTGTAGCAATGTCTTCCTTGGGCCCAGTGAAGGCAGTCCCCTCTTTTCTTACAGTATTTATCTGGTTTTATAAGGGTCATGAAGCTGAACATAAGCAGGATCTTGTCAATCATATATGGAAAGTCAGACAAATATGTTTCACATTGTCCACACGCAAGGAACTGTTAGCTCAGTAAACAAACTAGAGGGTGCCAAAATGTATAGTCCATCATGCATTAAAAATGTATTAAAATTAAGATATTTTGCTTCTATATTGTTTTCTCCTAGATAGAGATTCTAGTTGCCTATTGGGACTCTGGGATGAATTATATTTATGTAAAAGACTGCTAGAAATTAAAGATAGTTGTGGTGATGTACTTAGAAAAGAAATTAAAAAAATGGAAACTAAGCATGGTCCAGTACACAGAGAACTCTCCAAAATTACAGAAGCACTATCGCAGCTAGAGCAACGAGAAACAGAATGGGAAGAACTCTGCAATCTGAGGTACAGCAGATAAGTTGAAAATAAACTGTATTGTGATGCTATAGAATTGTAAGTGATATTTTGTAATTATTGACTTGTCTTCTGGAGTCTTTCATGGAAGAAAGCTTCTTAGTCTTGTGGAATATAAAATGCTTGAAATAGTTTAACATTTTGCTGCAAACCTTAAATCCCAGCCTAGTTAGTCTATGTAGCAAGCTCTAAGGATAGCTAGAGATATACAGTGAGACCCCTACTTAAAAGTTTTTTATTATTATAAATAGGGGCTAAAGAGATGGCTAAGCAGTTAAGAGCAGCGCTGGCTGCTCTTCCAGGTTTGATTCCCAGCATTTACATGAAAGGTCACCATCTCTAGATCCAGTTCCTGGGCATCTAATGCTCTTTTCTGCTTCCACGGGCACCAGGCATGCATGTGATGCACAGATATACATGCAGGGAAAACACTCATACGCATAAAATAAAGTCTTAAAATAGTAAAAACAATAAAACATACTGTTGGTAATATTATCAGTTTTTAACTAAAATAATTCTAATAATTAAATGACTTTTATCCTTCCAAAATAAGAACACTAAGATTTCATGGCAGTTTTCATGATTCTGTTGCTATTAATATGTCAAGAAACATACTGTTTTTTTGTTTTTTTGTTTTTTGAGACAGGGTCTCTCTGTGTAGCTATGGCTGTCCTGGAACTCAGTCTGTAGACCGGGCTGGCCTCGAACTCAGAAATCTGCTTGCCTCTGCCTCCCAAGTGCTGAGATTAAAGGTGCGCACCACCACTGCCCGGCAAGAAACAGAATTTATATATTTTTATATTTCTGTATTATTTATTTTGAGTTAAAGCCTCAATGTAATTAATAACTGAAAAAATAGGAATTTTAAAGAAGGGGTTAAGTTGTACTCAGGCTAGTTCACATTAATCATATACCACAAAAATATAAAATGATCATTTTCCCGAACCCACTTTTTTCCCCCTAGAATGTAAACATTGTAGTTTTTAGTTAATTTTAACTGTGTGTGATCCACTAGAGTCTCGTATATTTGCTAGACAACCCAGGCCTATCGATACTTTGGTTTTTGGCATACATGAAGTTAAAGACAAAACAAAACAAAACAAAACAAAACACAGAAACGCTGGAGGGCTGGGGAGATGGTTTAGTAAGTAAAGCGCTGGCCATGCAAACATGAGGGCTCCAGTTTGTTCCCTAGGATATTTCGGAAAAGTTTGGTGTTGTGCTGGACATCTGTAATATCAGTACAAGGGATGCTGAGAAGGGAGGATACGTGGAGATCACTGGTCAGTCGTTCTGGGCAAGTAAGTGAGCTTTAGGTCCAGAGAGAGCGTCTAACTCAAAAAATAATATGAGGAATGATTTGGAAAGATATCTGATATTAGCTTCTGGCTATGTCATGTGTAGATACATGCACAAGTACACATACACAGGAACATATGTGCATATCATACATACACTCAATATTAAAAGGAGTTGAGAATAAATGAGTAATTAACTTATTGAACATGTCTGTCTTACACACTGAAGATTTGCATTTCAATGGTGCAAGTATATATTACTTTTTATTGTTGGATTAATTAGGTCCTATACTATTCAAATTTGACTTTTGAAATTGCTGACAAAATATGTAATACTCAACAAGATAGGCTGTAGTACTAAAAAGTAGGATAACAAGTTTGAGACTCCTTGTTCTAGTCAGATTATGGCAATGTGCAGACAGCTAGTGTGTAGTGGCATTTCAAGGTGCTATCAACACCATAAAATCATTTTGGGGCTACTTGTAATATTTTATTTTTTTGAGACAGAGTTTCTCTGTGCAGCCCTGGCTGTCCTGGAACTCAGAGATCTACCTGCATCCTGAGTTCTGGAATTAAACACATGCATCACCATGCCCAGCTACTTGCATAGTTTAGAAAGATAAAATGTAATTTCTAGTTATTTTAGAAATTTGTTCATAAGCCGTAAGTTTAAAAAATGATTAAATTCAAATCATTTATTTTAGTTGAGAAATAACTATGTTAGTGTAGAAAAGATGATTTTCAATTTGCACCATAGCTGAATAATTTCAAAATGACTTTTAAAATATTCTTTACAAGAGTTAATTTTAAGCAAACTTACCAGTCAAGAAAATGTTCTTTTACTATTGTCTTTCGAGTATGTATGAACTTTCAAAGTGACTGAAATACAAAATAAAAACATGTGAACTAAATGGGATGAAGCAGTTTTATTAAGTCAATAAGGTATTGATTTATTAGTGTGATGAAAATCTCAGTTACAATTATTAACATTTTCTTTCTAATGAGTGAATATCTTACTTCCTTTTATATTGGCAAAATACCATGAGCAAGGCAACATATAGAAGGTGTTGTTATGAGGCTCTTGGTTCCAAAAGGATCATCCATTTTGGAAAGGGGCGTGGCATCAGGGAGGTAGGCATGGTGCTAGAGCAGTAGCTGTGAGCTTACATCCTGTGCTGCAGCATGAGGCAGAGACAGAGTGAACTGGGACTAGTGTGGGATTTTTAAATTTCAAATCCCGTGCCCAGGGACACACTTCCTCCAACAAGACTGTACTTCCTAATCCTTCCCAGACAGTTCTACTAACTGGGGATCAAGCATTCAATTATCTGAGTCAATGGGACCATTTTCATTCAAATACCACAATAAATATTAATATTAGCATATTTAATTGCAGGTATACCTTAAAACAAAATGAGAAAATAATAAATGATAGTTGTTTTGATGGAAAAATGAAAACTGAGTTAGAAGGTGGGGAGAGGCAATATCATGAAGAATTTGGAAGACAGTTATGGTCACCACTGTACCATCAATGCTATGATGAAGAATTTGAAGTCAGTCAACATGAAATGTTCCTAGGGAATCTAAGTATGAACTTAAAGGCTTTACACAACAGTGTGGCACAGGTAAATTGATTATTACTGCAATTTTCATATCTGATTAACATTAATTTGTGTATTGTGTGTATAATATCTATTTATACTCATTTATCTGTCTACCCATCTACCCTATCTACCCTATCTATCTATCTATCTATCTATCTATCTATCTATCTATCTATCTATCTATCTGTTGTGTCACAAAAGGGATACTAGTTAAGAAACATGTTTATTGACAATTTCATCATTTGTAAACACCAAAGGTTCTACTTACACAACTGTAGCACATCTGTTGTAACGCTGGGCAGTATCATGTGTGGGGCATGATGCTGACCATGATGCTGTTGTATAACCAGTGTATTGTTGTATTATTAGGTGTTAAATAAATTCTCATCTTGTGATGAAATTATAATACAGCTAAAATTATTGACCTTACTATTTCAGTCGTTGTTTGTTTGTAACTTAGCCTGTAATTTCACATTGCTCTTTCAGTTTTTGTATTGTTGTTCATTTGTTTAAGCAATAATCTTGTATAAGTATAAATTTACAAAAGGAGAAATGATATTTGATAAACATGTAACTTTTACTTAAACTGAACACATTTTTGCTTAACAATCTGTTAGGATAAAACCTGTTAGGATAAAATGCTTACCCATTAAATATGGGTAAGAAATTAAGTATAAAAATTGAAAGCACTTACTCTTATAGATAATTATTTTGTCAAAGACAAAATGTGTTTTTCTAACTATGGAGACAAATGAGATTTGGGTTCCTTGTTATGTAGCCAAGTGAGAAGGAAGATTTGTAGTATTTTTGTCTGGCTACCACTTTCCTGATATGCACTCCACATACCCTTCAACTACTATTCAGAGTTCTGGGTGAGGCAACTCAGCATGAATACCCATGAGGAATGCATTGATTCAAGAACCTTGATCTCAAAATAGAGCCCAATAGTATGCTGGTCTTTATCAGGCACTACACCAGTTACACGCTGGGTAAAAGGTTCTGTCTGCGTTTTACTATACGATCATCATTCTGAAAGTTAAGTACTGAGAAAAAGTTAATTATTAATTATAAGTAGAAGAAGTTGCTGTTTTTTTTAAATAAAATCTTAATTGTTCGATTTTATTAATGAAGACTTGGGAGCCGTATGCTGTGTTGCAAGCCTGCTAGCTCAGAGGGTCAGGGCAAGCATCCAGCTGACCTTCCTCCTCAGCCAATGGTCCAGAAGCCATAGCCTCTCTTACACCATCTCAAAAAACTTCCTTCACAATGAATGTCTCTCCTTTCTACTTCCTGGGCGTCTCTCTGTCTGTCCTCCCTACTCCCTCTTACTCTCGCTCCTTTTTCTTAATAATTTTATATTCATTTCCTGTCAACTGTTTGCTCGTTCCGCCTCTTGACCAAGGGTTGACTTTATTTAATCCTGTTATGATATTTAAACAGAAAGCTCCTAGATTAAAGCTATGTGCTAAGAGTGTGTTATACCATAACTCAAAATTCAGGTTTTTTCCAATAATTAACACAATCTTGGGGTTCACAGTGTGATCCAATATCCTGCAAGAAGTATTGGTTGCTTGTACAGTTTGAATTTTATGAATTATTAGGGACAAATTATGGGCAGCTGCTGCTTTCAGCAGTGTAAGTATAGCACCCCTTGCATAAAAGACCTTTACTGGTGTGCCAAGTACCTATAATACCAGCTTTTATCATGACTTAAACCACAAAGTACGAGTGCTGAAAGCAAATATCATATACGGTTCCTTATCAATTACTCTTATTATAGGCGTTCACTGTTGTAGATAAATGAATCTCTTCATTTTAGAGTCAGAGTCACTGAAGTATAGAAAGCTAATTCATTCTAGTTCAGTGGAGCCAGGATATAGACCCATCTATATTGACACTGCCACTCAATTTCATGAATCATTCACTTGTCACTCAGAGGATCATCTTGGTTTTTATTATTGTTATCCTTTGATCACTCATCAACATGATACTTAATTTGAAATACATAATTTGAAAACAAGAATCATGTGCTTCCATTCATGAGCAGAAGCTGATAACTTTTATACAGGAATGGAACATATGGTTATAGGCTTTACAGGAATAAGGTTCTTGCTCTACCAACTCTGTTCTCAGCCTGTACAGCATGGAAGCTCCTGTAAACAAAAGCTAAATGGTGAATGGATGCAGCTGTTTTGAGTAGAATTTTAGCATGAAAATAGTTGATGGACAAATATGTTCTAGATGACTACCATAGGCTCCTTCGTTTTCTTCTTTGTTTTAGTTGCAGGAGGCACAGTTACAAGAAGATGCACAGAGAGAAGGTGTCCTGAGTTCTGCAAGAATGGAACATCTGCTATGGAAGTATGACTTAAAGCCGAATGCAAAATACCTTAAATATTTGTAAATCTGATCAGCAATGTAGTGTGGAGATTGTGTTGGCTGGGGCAATAAACACACCTTTGTTAAGCCATAGAGACTTTAAGTTATGTGCAGTGCCTAATTTCAGGCTGGGATTTAAGTCAGTGCTTTGCTACATAATTTCCATGGGCAAGACCCTGGATTCCACCATCTTTCTTCTTTTCAGTTTCTTAAGAATTGAATCAATAAGAATTGAGTATATTCTGTAAAATCCTTTTAGGCTGGAAGTTGACTGTCTCAAGTTAGAAGACTCAGTAAAGAACCAAGCAGAAGAAATTGAAGAGATTGAGCGTCAACTGTTACGAGAAGATTTGGTAAGTTAGTCTCTTATTCATTTCTGCCACCACAAAGGGAAAACTTTCTGTCCTCAGTGCTACTTTATGGGAAAATTATAGGAAACAGGAAAGATTTAATTGACAAAAGTTTCTGTGTTCACAGTGATAGTACATGTAAGGGTGCAAGTCCTCTTGACTTAACAGAAGAATTTGAATTCATAGAATTAATGATTTGTGTAGTAAGATCTTGCTAGACAAGATTTTGACATCCAACATTTCACACACATGAAATGTTGAGTTTCAGTTGTCAAAATCTTGTCTAGCAAGACCTTTATATGTGCGCATTACCAAACACAAACACTTGTAAACACATAATTAAAAATATTTTAGACAAAGAAATTGGGATCATAAGATTGTACTATGAGTACTGAGTTGCCAGAATGATGTATTTGTTTCTACTGACTTATCTCTTTGCATGACTGATGTTCCTTAGAACTGAAGAGACATTGGAAAGGTTTTTATTATTCTTATTAGTTAATCAGTCCACTCATTACTATGCTTTTCCTGAATCTATAATATGACAATATATCAATAAAGAGTATTCTGTCAATAAGAGTTCTAATAGACATTCTTTATATAAGTGTCATAGAGAAATATATTAGGATATCAAAAATCGAAACTTTTATTTTAGTACCTTAAGCCTCTTAAACTTATTCAAATGTAATGAGGGATTTTCTATAGATGCTCAAATGAATGAATTAGAAATATGCAATTAAATTAAACAGTCATTTCTAGTCTACTCAACTCTTCTAGAATGTTCTCAGATCATAGGTTTCTTCACTAGAGAGTAGTTGATATATACATTCTGAGGTGAAGAGTCTAGACAGGGAAGGTGAGATGTCTATCTGACACAGGCTTCCATACAATATGGTTGAATGCCATGTGAGAAGAATCTCCTTATCATCATGTCTGTTTAGAAAAGTAGATTATTCAAAAGAAAGAAATGGTTGGTACTCTGGTGCTTATAGAAAAGTCTAGCACTGTAAATGATTAACTACAGCTGGGGCCGTACCACAGTTGTGGAACATGAGCCTGGCATTCCTAACATCCTGGGTCTAATGCCCAGCACCACACAAAAGGGCTCAGTTGGTAATGGGGTCTTTCAGGGACATAACGAAGTCTAAATATGGAGCAGGAAGCAGGTGGGCTCACACAGGATATCACAGTACATAAAGCAGATAAAATGGTAGTTGCTCTGTTATAAGCAATTGTCAAGGCCATGGCACCTCCTTCCTAAATGGTGGTGGAGTTGTATTACTTGAAGGTCTTGCTTTGGACATTCTTTTCTTCTATTTTTCTTTTATTGGAAATAAACTTTTTTTCAAGCAAGATATTCTTTTTTTTTCTTTTGGGTTAGGATAGATTTTTTTATTGGATATTTTATTTACATTTAGATGTTATCCTCTTTCCTCATTTCCCCCCCACCCAAAAAACCTCCTGTCCCATCCTCCCCTCCTCCTGCTTCTATGAGGATGTGCTCCCACTCACCCACCCACCTACCCACCCACCCACCCAGCCACCCACCCACTCCCACCTCTCCACACTCGAATTCCCCCACACTGGGGCATCTAGCCTTCATGGGACTAAGGACCTCCTCTTCCATCTATGCCCAACTAGGCCATCTTCCCCTACATATACAGCTGGAGCCATGGGTCCCTCCCTATGTGCTCCCAGGCTGGTGGTATAGATTCTGGGAGCTCTGGTTGGTTGGCATTGTTGCTCTCCCCATGGGGCTGCAGACCCCTTCAGCTCCTTCAGTCTTCTCTCTAACTCCTCCATTGGGAACCCCATGATCATTAACATGGTTTTTTCCTCCCTGAGTTGCTTACCACCTTCTCTCCCATCTCAACCCACACCTTTTCTTTCTTTCCTTAGAAAGCAAACTGGAATCTAAGAAGAAGAATAAAACAAAACCAGACAAACTGGAATAGCAAAACAAACACAAGAAAAAGAACTTTTGACATTTTTGATGAAAAGAGCATGGGTTAAGAGGATAGTTTATGCCAAAAGGCTAAGGGGTCCTGGGGTTCCAAACAGAGGAGAGAGTAACCATACCCACTTCTTCTCCAGTGGAAGTCAGGGACTTGGGGGTGCACAAAGGGTAAACTGCCCCTATTTTGAACTATTGGCAGCAAAGTTTATTACCTGAGTGCAGTTACCTTCTGGTTTGTGTGGACATCTGATCTTTGCCCTGCAGCTGGATGGATGGTCCTAAACGTTTCAGATAGCACAGCTGCCTTAGCCTTTGTTCAGCATTTGAGCCATGCAATCTCAAGTAACAGACTCCACACTGGAAACAGGTTTAATGTTTATTGAAATATCAAACTGAATGAATTCATTGTAAGTGACTTTGTCAGAATTATCTTAGATTAAAATCAGAATGCTTCTACATCCTAGGAGAGAAGCCTTGCCCTGGACGACAGGGAGTTTTGGCACAGTGCTTATTTTGTAAAGGAGTGGGTGAAAATTAGAGCTGTTTTATGCACTTGATTCCACCAGGAGACCTTAGCCTTGGCTTTAGGCAGATAAGGGATGTGGATATTCTTGCATTCTAAAATTCTTTCAGTGGCTGATGCTTTAGAAGCACAAACCTTCCCTAGAATCAATTTCTAAAACAAAGACTGTGGAAATGGATTGTGGCTCCCAGAGGAAAGTGTGGAGCAGGCACCGAGGTCAGTGCCTGGTGTACAGTTGGCATAGGGACAGATTTCTTCCTACTGATCTGGGTTCTGACACCCCTCTCTTGGAACTTAATCTTTCCTTTGTTCTCATGATTCAGACTACCTTTCTTTCTTCTTTCTATGGTATTCCTTTAGGTAATTTCTGAAGCGCTAGCTTGGTCAAAAAAGATATCTTTTGGTTTGAAGTACATCATCTCACATTTTCCTTGGTTTGATGGTCCCTACTATGAGGTCCCGTGTTATTCTAAAATTTCTGCCTTTCTAGGGAAGGAGAAATTTCTTTTACATTTAATAATTATTAACTTAATTGATACCATTGACTATTGTTTCTTCACTGGCATTTTTGCATCTTGATAATAATATATTGTGGGAAGTTTCTTGTGTTATATTTACTTGGACTTCTACATATTTCTAGTGTTTGAATGTCCATATCACTATATTTTTGGAATTTCTTCCATAATTTCACTGAATAGATTTCTTATGCCTTTTCTGTGTTTATCTCAGATTAGCCTTCTGTCTGTAGATTCATAGCTTTGGCCTCCTGATTGTATCCTGGAGTTATTGAATGTATAGTGCTCGTTTTTCTCCTTGCAGATTCTTTTCTTACACTTATTTCATGTGTGTGTATGTGTGTACTCACATGTGTGAGTGCCTGTATGTGTGTGTGTGTGTATGTGGTTATTTGTGTATGCACTACATGTGTGCTCTCCCAGCAAAGCTCAGAAGATAGCACTGATACTGAGTTTCAGGAGATGGTGATCCACATGATGTAGTTGCTTGAGAACTCAACCCAGGTCTTCTGCCAGAGCATCAAGTGTTCTTACTGAGCCATTTGTTCAGGCCCAGGATAAAGACTTTTATTTTTACTATTGTATGTATGTATTTATGTGTGTATGTATATGTATATATATATTTTGTTTTTTGTTTTTTTGAAATTAATTTTTTATTGGATATTTTATTTACATTTCAGATATTGTCCCCTTTCCCCATTTTACTCAACCCACAAACCCCCTATCCCATCCCCCCTCCTCCTGCTTCTATGAGGATGTGCCCCCACACACCCACCCACTCCCACCTGGGGCATCCAGCCTTCATGGGACCAAGGACTTCCTCTCCCACCTATTCCCGATAAGGCCATCCTCTCCTACATATACAGCTGGAGCCATGGGTCCCTCCCTGTGTGCTCCCAGGCTGGTGGTTTAGACCCTGAGAGCTCTGGTTGGTTGGCATTGTTGCTCTCCTCATGGGGCTGCAAACCCTTTCAGCTCCTTCAGTTTTCTCTCTAACTCCTCCATTGGGAACCCTATGATCAGATTAATGGTTATCTGTGAGCATCTGCCTCTATATATATCAGGCTCTGGCAGACCTCTAAGGAGACAGCTATATCAGGCTCTTGTCAGCATGCACTTTCTGGCATCCACATCAGCATCTGCCTTTGGTGACTGCACATGAGATGGATACCCAGGTGGAACAGTCTTTGGACAGCCCCTCCCTCAGTTTCTGTCCCACACTTTGTTTCCATATTTGCTCCCATGAGTATTTTGTTACTCCTTCTAAGATGGACTGAAGCACTCACACTTTGGTCTTCCTTCTTCATGAGTTTCATGTGGTCTGAGAGTTGAATCTTGGGTATTGCGAGCTTTTGGGCTAATATCTACTTATTAGTGAATGCATACCATGTGTGTTCTTTTGTGATTGAGCTACCTCATTTAGGATGATATTTTCTAGTTCCATCCATTTGCCTAAGAATTTCATGAAGTCATTTTTTAATAGCTAAATAATACTCCATTGTGTAAATGTACCACATTTTCTATATCCAGTCCTCTGTTGAAGGACATCTGGGTTCTTTCTAGCTTCTGGCTATTATAAATAAGGCTGCTATGAACATAGTGGAGCATGTGTCCTTGTTATATGTTGGAGCATCTTCTGGGTATATGCCCAAGAGTGGTATAGCTGGGTCCTCAGATAAGGCTATGTCCAATTTTCTGAGGAACCGCCAGACTGATTTCCAGAGTAGTTGTACCAGCTTGCAATCCCACCAACAATGGAGGAGTGTTCCTCTTTTTCCACATCCTCCCCAGCATCTGATAACACTTGCATTTTTGAGACAGGGTTTCTCTTTGTAACCCTGACTGTCCTGGAACTTGTTCTGTAGAGTAGGTTGACTTCTAACTTACAGAGATCTGCCTGCCTTTGCTACCTAAGTACTGAGATTAAAGGCATGTGTCACAACTGCCTGGCTGATAAATATTTTAAAAGATCTTGATGACTTTCAACTTTTTTGACTTTCAACTTTTTATTGGATTTGTTGGATCGAAAATCATATTTTAGGCCAGGCAGTGGTGGTGTATACCTTTAATCCTAGCACTCAAGAGGCAGAAGTATTTGGATCTCTGTTAGTTCAAGGTCAGCTTGGTCTACAGAATAGGTTCTAGGACAGCCAAGGCCACACAGAGAAACTCTTCTCAGGGGAAAAAAAAAGAAAAGAGAGAAGATTTTAGTATGAGATTCTGAGTAATTAAAAATAGTCTTGCAGATGAGATTCTTTTTTTCTCCATTTTTATTGGATATTTTATTTATTTACATTTCAAATGTTGTCCTCTTTCCCAGTTTCTCCTCTACAAGCCCCATCCCACTCCCTCCCCTGCTTCTATTAGCTGCTCTCCCATCTACCCACCCACTCTCACCTCCTTGCCCTACCATTCCCCTATGCTGGGGCATGGAGCCTTCTCAAGACTGAGGGCCTCCCCTCCCATTGATGCTAGATAAGGCCATCCTCTGATACATATGCAGCTGTATCAAACTACTCTTTGGTTGGTAGCTTAGTCCTTGAGAGCTCTGGGAGAGGGAGGGTTCTGGTTGGTTGATAATTGTTTTTCTTCTTATGGGGGTGCAAACCCCTTCAGCTCCTTCAGTCCTTTCCCTGACTCCTCCGTTGGGGTTCCTGTGCTCAGTCTGATGGTTGGCTGCAAGCATCTGAATCTGTATTGGTCAGGCTCTGGCAGAGCCTCTCAGGAGACAGCTATGTCAGGCTCCTGTCAGCAAGCACTTCTTGGCGTCAGCAATAGTGTCTGGGTTTGGTGCCTGGATGAGGGATGGATCCTCAGGTGGGACAGTCTCTGGATGGCCTTTTCTTCAGTCTCTGTTCCACGCAGATGTGATCCTTTATCCAAGAATATTAGAGTCCAGAGGAAGGAGAGAGACACACTGATAAAAACAAACAAAACAAAACAAAACAAAACAAAATGACAAAGTTGATTCAGCTGTATGTGACTTCTCCTGAGGAGACACAAACAAAGGTCTTGTCATCCCATATATAGCAATAGCAGAATCAAAGAAATGGCTCTCAGTGTAGCTTGGTAAAACAGTAAGGTTACTTATAGGAGCATTGGTGATTCAAAAGTAAACGCATCACTGAGAAGCCAGTGCCAGCATAGTGATGACTTATGAGCTTCATTCCTAGAGTTCACTGCATAAATCAGAGTGAGACTCACAACAGCATCTGCTCTCTTAGACAACTGTTTACACTTTCATAACACTGGGGAGAGGCCTTGTGACTCTTGTACATTTCAGAGCTTTCTGAGTCTTTTAGGTTTTGTTAACTTCCTGAATCTTAGAATCTTCTTAGTCCCTCCTGGAAGGAGTATTTGAATCCTAAGGAAACAGGCACATTGCAGGTGTCTAAGTTATTTTCATGTTGCCATACACGATGACTGAGGGCATTTATAAAAGAATGTGTTTAATTGGGGGAATGCTTACAGCTTCAGAGGGTTTGTCCATAACCATCATGGCAGGTATCAAGGCAGCAGGCATACAGGCACAGTGCTGGAGCAGTAGTTTATCCAAAAGCAGCAGGCAGAGATCAGAGAGACTGGGCCTGAAACCTCAAAGTCCACTCTAGTGACACACTTTCCCCAACAAGGCCGTACCTCCTAATCCTTCCTAAACAGTTCCACCAACTGGGGCCTGAACATTCAAATTTATTAGCCTATAAGGGCCATTCTCATTCCAATCACCACAACAAATAAGATAGAGAAGACTTAGTGAAGAAACAGTGAAGGGAAGTCAGTACTCACTCCTGGGCTAGTGCACGCAAGAATGAGAATTTTTCGCATTTCAAGTTAAGTGATGATGAAAAATGTAATAGAAACCAAAGAGGAATGCTCTAAAGTTGTCTTAATAAGGAATGATTTTAAACACTTTAGGATATCTAAAACTATTAATGAAAGTTCTGTAGCATCTTTTAAAATTTTATTTATTTTATGTGTATGTGTGTCTAGCTTACATTTATGTCAGTGCACCACATGCACATTTAACAGAAGTTTGTGAGTCACCATGTAGATGCTGGAAATTGAACCTGGGTCCTCTGCTAGAGCTGTTAGTGCTCTTAGCCTCCAGTCCATCTCTCCTGTCCAGTATAATAACATCTTAATCACTAAGCCATGTAAACATTCTTTACAGAATTTTACCGGATTTATTTATTTTTCTGTCATCATGGCAGGGAGCATGGCAGCACACAGGTAGGCATAGGACGGAAGAAGTAGCCAATCAGTTACGTTCTGGTCTGCAGGCTGAGAGAGGTACCTGGACTGGTGTGAGCTTTTGAAACCTCAGAGTCCACCTTTGGTGACACATCTCCAAAAAGGCCGTATCTCCTAATCCTTCCAACAGCTTATCAGCTGGGGACTGAGCATGGCTATACAGATCAATCTCATCAAACCAACGAGTGGCACACCTGTAATCTCCTCTCCTGCCAGGTGGAGACAGAAGGTCACTCTTGGCTACACTGTATACTTACTCTAAGCCAGCATGGACTGACAGCCTATCTAAAACCAACCCCCAAACTAGAAACCTGCAGTCTCTTTTGTAGCCTGCAGGTTTTCGTTGGTTGTTACCCCATCTAATGTCTGCTTGTGGACAGTCAGTGAACACTCAGGCCTAACAGAGTTTATGACTGTCAGGTCAAGTGTCTGTAAATGATACTCTTGGGCTTTCTGGCATTTATGAGTAAATAATAAATTCTGCCTTCTCCAGCTTGTTCACCTGTCAGCTTCCAAGTACTCAAAACTTCTGTTTTAGCAAATATATCCAGTAGTTTAACTTCTATGACAAATGTGTAACTCAGTGTATTGTGTTTTAACAAAAGTCATTATTTGAATTTTCCTAGTTGGCATTTTATAAACCGTCTCTAATGTAAATTTTAACCATAAACTCATGAGAAATGCTGTTTTAAGAAATTAGGATAACTCTCTGGGTATTTAAAAAAATATCTACTTATAAATATTTTGTCAAAGACTGAAGACAGAAAGAAAGAACGAAATGAACTGACCCAGTCAACACAATCCCTGGCACGTGCTTTGGAACATGAGATGGAGAAAAGTGAAGAATTAGAAAAGGAACTTCGTAGGTAAGACTTGATGCTTTAGTAATGAATTATAGAAATGATCCCGGAAAGTATAGACTTTGATGTTTTAGATCTTCTCAGCTATGTAGCAATTGTTTTAACTTGAACTTAATGCATACCTGAATATCATGTATCTGCCATTTTATAACCAAAAGTGATTATGTTTTAAATGTACTCCAGAAACCCAAGACAACGAGGAATATTTTTTGAGTATCAAGAATCACTCTTTAATGGCTTTGGCAGCAGTGACAGCAATGCCTTTGGTGTAACTCTCATTGTACCCTTTGTCTTCTACTTTGCATCTGTATTTCTGAAACATTGTGTGTGTGTATGTGTGTGTGTGTCTGTGTGTCTCTGTGTTTATGTGTCTGTGTATGTATGTGCGTGTGTGTATACATGTGTGCATGTGTTTCTAATTTTGGTAATCTCCTTTCCTTCAAGGTTCAAACCTGTTCATATCTAAAACTCTCTTTGTTGTTCTTTCCCAGCACAGTTACATTGATTGTATTTACTTTTTCTACCTCGTTCTCCTTTTCAGTTATAAAACACATGGAAAGGATAAACTCATTTGAACTAGCATCTTTCATGTTCACATGAGATTTATATGTTCTTACGCTTTAGTTTGTTAGCCGTATGTATGCTCATGAATACAGACGTTTTCCCCGAGAATTTTAAATTCATGGTTGGTGGAATTCTTGGATGTAAAACCTGTAGATAATAAGGTTGGCATACAAAGTATATATTAGGTCTCAAACACAAAAAATGAAATGAACAATCATGTTTATACCACCATATTTTTTCTTTATTTATTGAATATTTTCTTTATTTTCATTTCAAATGTGTTCCCCTTTCTAGGTCTCTCATTCTGAACCTCCCTATCCCATCCCCCCTCCCCCTGCCTCTGTGAGGGTACTCCCTCCCATTCTCATCTTCCCGCCCTGGCATTCCCCTATACTAGGGCATCGAACACCTTCAGGCCCAAGGGCCTCTCCTCACACTGATGTCCAAGAAGGCCATCCTTTGTTACATATACAGCCAGACCCATGGGTCCCTCCATGTGTACTCTTTGGTTGGTGGTTTAGTTCCCAGGAGCTCTAGGGGGTCTGGTTGGTTGATACTGTTGTTCTTCTCATAGGTTGCAAGCACCTTCAGCTCCTTCAGTCCTTTCTCTAACTCCTCGATTGGGGACCCCATGCTCAGTCCAATGGTTGGCTGTGAGGAGCCTCCTCTGTATTTGCCAGGCTCTGGCATAGCCTCTCTGGAGACAGCTATATCAGGCTCCTGTCAGCAAGCACTCCTTGGCATCTGCAATAGTATATGCGTTAGGTGACTGTATATGGGATGGATCCCTAGGTGGAGCAGTCTCTGGATGGCCCCTCCTTCAGTGTCTACTCCACACTTTGTCTCCATATTTACTCCTGTGAGTATTTAGTTCCTCCTTCTAAGAAGCACTGAAGCATCCACACTTTGGTCTTCCTCCTTCTTGGGCTTCATATGGTCTATGAATTGAATCTTGGGTATTCCAAACTTTTGAGCTAATATCCACTTATCAGTAAGTGCATACCATGTGTATTCTTTTGTGACTGAGTTACCTCACTCAGGATGATATTTTCAAGTTTCATCCATTTGCCTGAAAATTTCATGAAGTCATTTTTTTTTCATAGCCGAGTAGTATTCTATTGTGTAAATGTACCACATTTTCTGTATCCATTCCTCTATTGAGGGACATTCAGGTTGATTCCAGCTTCTGGCTATTATAAATAAAGCTTCTATGAACATAGTGGATCAAAAGTCCTTGTTATATGTTAGAGCATCTTCTGGGTATATTCCCAGGAGTGGTATAGCTAGATCCTCAGGTAATACAGTGTCCAATTTTCTGAGGAACCACCAGATTGATTTCCAGAGTGGTTGTACCAGCTTGCAATACCACCAGCAATGGAGGAGTGTTCCTCTTTCTCCACATCCTCACCAGCATCTGCTGTCATCTGAGTTTTTGATCTTAGCCATTCTAACTGGTGGAATCTCAGAGTTGTTTTGATTTGCATTTCCCTGATGACTAAGGATGGTGAACATTTCTTTAGGTGCTTCTTGGCCATTTGAGTTTTCTCAGTTGAGAAATCTCTGTTTAGCTCTATTCCCCATTTTTTAAAATAGGGTTATTTGGTTCTCTGAAGTCTACCTTCTTGAGATCTTTGTATATTTTGGATATTAGCCTTTTATCAGATATAGGATTGGTAAAGATCTTTTCCCAATCAGTGGGTTGCCATTTTGTCCTATTGACAGTATCCTTTGCCTTACAGAAGCTTTGCAATTTTATGAGGTTCCGTTTGTCAATTCTTGATCTTAGAGCATATGTCATTGGTGTTCTGTTTAGGAACTTTCCCCCTGTGCCCACGTGTTGGAGGCTTTTCCCCACTTTCTCTTCTATTAGTTTCAGTGTATCAGGTTTTATGTGGAGGTCTTTGATCCACTTGGACTTGATCTTTGTACAGGGAGATAAGAATATGGATCAGTTTGCATTCTTCTACACGTTGACTGCCAGATGAACCAGTATCATTTGTTGAAAATTTTGTATTTTCCACTGAATGGTTTTAGCACCTTTGTCAAAGATCAAGTGACTGTTGGTGTGTGGATTAATTTCTGGGTCTTCAATTCTATTCCATTGATCTTCCTGCCTGTCTCTGTACCAATACCATGCAGTGTTTATCATTATTGCTCTGTAGTACAGCTTGAGGTCAGGGATGATGATTCCCCCAGATGTTTTTTTATTGTTGAGAATAGTTTTCACTATTCTGGGTTCTTTGTTATTCTAAATGAATTTAAGAAATGCTCTTTCTAGCTCTATGAAGAACTGAGTTGGAATTTTGATGGGGATTGCATTGAATCTGTAGATTGCTTTTGGTAAGATGGCCATTTTTACTATATATTAATCCTGCCAGTCCATTAGCATGGGAGATCTTTCCATCTTCTGATGTCTTCTTCAGTTTCTTTCTTCAGAGACTTGAAGTTCTTATCATACATATCTTTGACTTGTGTGGTTAGAGTCACACCAAGATATTTAATATTGTTGGTGACTATTGTTAAGGGTGTCGTTTCCCTAATTTCTTTCTCAGCCTGTTTATCCTTTGAGTAGAGGAAGGCTACTGATTTGTTTGAGTTAATTTTATATCCAGTCACTTTGCTGAAGTTGTTTATCAGCTGTAGGAGTTCTCTGGTGGAATTTTTGGGGTCACTAAAGTATACTATCATAGCATCTGCAAATAGTGATAGTTTAACTTTTTCCTTTCCAATTTGTATCCCTCTGACTTCCTTTTGTTGTCTAATTACTCTAGCTAGAACTTCAAGTACTATATTGAATAGGTAGGGAGAGAGCAGGCAGCCTGTCTAGTCCCTGATTTTAGTGGGATTGCTTCAAGTTTCTCTCCATTTAGTTTCATGTTGGCTACCAGTTTACTGTATATCGCTTTTGCTATGTTTAGGTATCGGCCTGAGATTCTGATAGAATTTTCCACTAAACCCTTCTGGTCTTGTTTTTTTTCTTGTTGGGAGACTTTTAATGACTGCTTCTATTTCTTTAGGGGTTATGGGACTGTTTAGATAGTTTATCAGTTTTTGATTTAACTTTTGTATTTGGTATCTGTCTAGAAAATTGTCCATTTCATCCAGATTTTCCAGTTTTGTTGAATATAGGCTTTTGTAGTAGAATCTGATGATTTTTTGAATTTCTTCAGTTTCTGTTGTTATATTTCCCCCTTTTTTTGATTTTGTAATTTGGATACTATCTCTGTGCCCTCTGGTTAGTCTGGCTAAAAATTTATCTATCTTGTTGATTTTTTTCAATGAACTAGCTCCTGTTTTTTTTTTTTTTATTCTTTGTATAATTCTTTTTGTTTCTACTTGGTTGATTTCAGCCCTGAGTTTGATTATTTTATGCCATCTACTTCTCTGGGGTGCATTTGCTTTTTTTTTGTTCTAGAGCTTTCAGGTGTGCTGTGAAGCTGCTAGTTATGCTCTCTCCAGTTTCTTTTTGGAGGCACTTAGAGCTGTGAGTTTTCCTCTTAGCACTGATTACATTGTGTCCCATAAGTTTGGGTATGTTGTGCCTTCATTTTCATTAAATTCTAAAAAGTTTTAAATTTCGTTCTTTATTTCTTTCTTCACCAAGTTATCATTGAGTAGGGCGTTGTTCAGCTTCCATGTGTATGTGGGCTTTCTGCTCTTTTTGTTGCTATTGAAGATCAACCTTTGTTTGTGGTGATCTAATAGGATGCATGGGATTATTTCAATCATCTTATATCTGTTGAGGCCTGTTTTGTGACTGATTGAATGGTTGATTTTAGAGAAGGTAACATGAGGTGTTTTAGGATGAAATGTTCTGTTAAGTCCATTTGTTTCATGACTTCTGTTAGTTTCAATGTGTCTCTGTTTAATTTGTGTTTCCATGATCTGTCTGTTGATGAAAGTGGAGTGATGAATTCTCTCAGTATTGTGTGAGGTGCAATGTGTGCTTTGAGCTTTAGTAAAGTTTCTTTTTTCTTTTTTTTCTTCTTTTTTGTTTGTTTGTTTGTTTGTTTGTTTTTTCGAGACAGGGTTTCTCTGTGTAGCTCTGGGTGTCCTGGAACTCACTTTGTAGACCAGGCTGGCCTCGAACTCAGAAATCCGCCTGCATCTGCCTCCCAAGTGCTGGGATTAAAGGCGTGTGGGTTTCTTTTATGAATGTGGGTGCCCTTGTATTTGGAGCATAGATGTTCAGAATTGAGAGTTCTTGGTGCACTTTTTCCTTTGATGAACATGAAGTGTCCTTCCTTATCTTTTTTTTGATAACTTTTGGTTGAAAGTTAATTTTATTTAATATTAGAATGCCTACTCCAGCTTGTTTCTTGGGACCATTTGCTTGGGAAATGTTTTCTGGCCCTTTATTCTGAGGTAGTGTCTGTCTTTGACACTGAGGTGCATTTCCTGAATGGAGCAAAATGCTGGGTCCTGTTTATGTATCCAGTCTGTCAGTCTACGTCTTTTTATTGGGGAATTGAGTCCATTGATGTTAACAGATATTAAAGAAAAGTGATTGTTGCTTCTTGTTATTATTGATGTTATTTTTATGTTTGTGTGGCTATCTTCTTTTGGGTTTGTTGAAAGAGAATACTTTCTTGCTTTTTCTAGGTTGTAGTTTTCCTCCTTGTATTGGCATTTTCCATCTATTTTCCTTTGTAGGTCTGGATTGTGGAAAGATATTGTGTAAATTTGGTTTCGTTATTGAATATCTTGGTTTCTCCATCTATGGTAATTGAGAGTTTTGCTGGGTGTAGTAGCCTGTGCTGGCATTTGTGTTCTCTTAGTGTCTGTATGACATCTGCCCAAGATCTTCTAGGTTTCATAGTCTCTGTTGAGAAGTCTGGTGTAATTCTGATAGGTCTGCCTTTATATGTTACTTGACCTTTTCCCCTTATTGCTTTTAATATTCTTTCTTTGTTTTGTGCATTTGGTGTCTTGACTATTATGTGGTGGGAGGAATTTCTTTTCTGGTCCAATCTATTTGGAGTTCTGTAGGCATCTCTTTCTTTAGGTTAGGGAATTTTTTTCTATAATTTTGTTGAGGCTATTTACTGCCCCTTTAAGTTGGGGATCTTAGCTCTCTTTTATACCTATTATCCTTAGGTTTGGTCTTCTCATTGTGTCTTGGATTTCCTGGATGTTTTGTGTTACGAGCTTTTTTGCATTTTCTTTGACTGCTGTTTAAGTGTTTTCTATTGTATCTTCTGCATCTGAGATTCTCTCTTCTATCTCTTGTATTCTGTTGGTGATGCTTACATCTATGACTGCAGATCTTTTTCCTAGGTTTTCTATCTCCAGGGTAGTCTCTCTTTGTGATTTATTGTTTCTCTTTACGTTTTCAGCTCCTGGATTGTTTTGTTCAGTTCCTTCACCTGTTTGGTTGTGTTTTCCTGTAATTCTTTAAGGGATTTTTTTGTTTCTTCTTTAAGGGCTTCTACCTGTTTACCTGTGTTCCCCTTATTTCTTTAAGAGAGTTACTTATGTCCTTCTTAAAGTCCTCTATCATCATTACGAGATGTGATTTTAAATCAGAGTCTTGCTTTTCCAGTGTGTTGGGAGTATTCTGGACTTGCCGTGGTGGGAGAACTGAGTTCTGATGATGTCTCATAGCCTTGGGTTCTGTTGCTTATGTTCTTACCCTTGCCTCTCATCATCTGATTATCTCTGGTGATTGTTGTCTCTGACTTTGCCTTGTCCCTCCTGCAAGCCTGTGTGTCAGCACTCCTGGGAGACCAGTTCTCTCTGGGAGGAATTTGGGTCTGGAGAGCTGTGGCACAGAGTCAGCTCTGGGGTGCAGATGGAAACCAGGAGGATCCTGTCCAAGGCTGTTCCTTGGTTCCTGTGTCCTGATGGCTCTTGGAGGGTCCCTTTTGGGCCAGGAATTTGGTGCTCACACCTGTGCTCACAGGCTTGTCCAGACTCCTGGGAGACCAACTCTCTCCTGGTGGTATTTGGGTATGGAGCACTATGGCAGGGGATCAGCTCTGGGCGCCGTGGCACAAGATCAGCTCCAGGTACAGACAGAAACCAGAAGGATCCTGTTCCCAGCTGCTCCTTGGTTCCTGTGTCCTGAGGGTTCTGGGGGAGTCCCTCTGAGCAGAAGTGGCGGTCTCATCTGTGCTCACAGAATTGTCCATGCTTCTGGGAGACCAGCTATCTCCTGGAGGTATTTGGGTATGGAGTGTTGTGGCACAGGGTCAGCTACAGGCACAGACAGAAACCAGAAGGATTCTGTCTATGCCACCATATTTTAAAAGACATAACATTTGGCATTGTTTCTGAAGCTCCTCCCTCAAGAGTGTTTTGTATTGGTTTCTGAGTCTTTGACTTATTTTCTGATTCTAATCAATATTTTTGTGTCATATCATTGTCTTTCTGCACATGATTTTGCATCTCCTGCATTGTGTCGGTTTTGTGCTAGCAAAGACCTGCAAAGTCTTTATTAAAACTGTCTTTAACACTCTTACCTGTTATTTTTCTCTTGATTCCCTTTCTTCTAGAACAACACTCATCTCCTTTCTCTCTCAATATAGACCTTCACACACTTCTTACCTTTGTCTGCTTTGTGTGATCTCTTTGTTCTGCTGTGAGTTTTGTGCTGCGGGTAAACATAGGGACTTCGACATGTTACTGGTCTCTGGATTGGAGTCAATGTTTAATAAATTAACTAGTTACTGTTTCTTATTAACACAATCATGACCTGTCAACCTGACTGAATTTAGAATCACCTAGGAGACATACCTCTGTGATGTTTGGTACGATGTAATGTGATAGTTTGATTTAAAAATAGTTCTCGTAGGTCCATAGGGAGAGGCACAATTAGGAAGTGTGATCTTGTTGGAGTACATATGGCTTTGTTGGTGGAGGTGTGTCAGTAGGGGAGTCCTCACAACAATAAAACCTTAACTAAGACATGTTTTTAGAGAGGTTGAAATGAAGAAGACCTACTCTGAATTTGAGTGGTACTATTCAAAAGGCTGAGGTCCTGGAATAAATAAAAAAAGTAAAGGGAAAAGCTCATCTGAGTACCAGCATTCATCTCACTGCCTACATGTGACCAGGCACCTCACACTCCTACCTCCTACCATGGTAGACACAGCTAACATGTCTACCCGCTACAATGGACTACTTCATCCCTTAAACCTTAAACCAAAAACTGTTTTTTTTTTTTTTTTGGTTTTTCAAGACAGGGTTTCTCTGTATAGCCGTGGCTGTCCAGGAGCTCACTCTGTAGACCAGGTTGGCCTCGAACTCAGAAATCCGCCTGCCTCTGCTTCCCAAGTCCTGGGATTAAAGGCATGCACCACCACCGCCCAGCTTTTTTTTTTTTTTTTAAATCAGGTACTTGGTCACAAAAACCAGGAAAAATTAACAATACCAAAAAAATAGTATCACTGAGTAGGGCTGTTGCTGTGATAAAACCTCATGTTGGCAGGCTAAATCCTCACCAATGGCTGTATGCCTTTGTTCTAGTTCCCGGTTTGCCTGGCTTGGGAAGAAGCCATGTGACTTGATCAGACTCGCCGAGGAACCAGTTCTCCCACCTTCTAATCTTAGATCATGATACATGTGTATTCCTTTCAGGAATCTCCAATTAATTTTTAAAAGTGAGTTCTTGCCTACAGGTCGGATGCCATCTGTTGTGATAATCTGTTAAGCTGTGTTGAGTTCCTAGTGGGTGATTGCATTTCTTGCCACCTGCCAGAGTTCTCTGGATTCACGAATGAAAACACACACACACACACACACACACACACACACACACAAACACACAAACACACACACACACACCCTTATATTTTGATATGCCTTAACTAGCTCAATGGCTGGGCCACTCCTGAACTTCCACGTGGCTAACACACTCCTCTCCGATATTCCTGAGTTAATACTTGATAAATCTGTATTTCATCTCTGTTATCCCAGACCCAGTTGAGGGAGTGGCCTCTGGGGCCATTTCACTGACTCTTACATGGCTGGATGATTTCTCTTCTGCAAAGGCTGATTATCTTTGCTTCCCTGTCATGGTCTTGTCCAGGAAATCTAAAAGTTCCACCTCTGTCTCCCTGCCCAGCCATTGGCTGTTAGTAACTTTATTGACCAATCAAAAACCAGTTGAGGACAGGAACCCTCAGGTCCCAGACACATAGGTTCCTGTGTCATTTTAGGGGCAATGTTAAGACAGAGCATTGGAATCAATCCCCAACATGAAGTTTTGAGTTTTGCCTGTTCAGTTTTAGCCTGACATTTCTCTTACCTTTCCTGGCTGTTGCTTCATCCCTTTCTTTTGAAGTGGTAATGCTTATTTAGTACAACTGTATTCTAGAAGTATGTAACCTAGGCTTTGATTTTTACAGAGGTTCATAAATCTCAGAACAGTATCAGGCTTTTGAACAGTGATAGAACTGTTAAGATTTTGGAAGATTTTTACAGAATGAAATACCTTTGTTTTGCATTATGAGATGCCCATGAACCTTTGAAGATCCAGAGTAGAATGATGTGATTTTTTTTTTTTTGATTCTTCAGCTGACAGCAAGAGGGTTTATTGTACACGAGTTACACTTGGCCACAAGAGAACAGAACTAGTCCAGAATGCCAGAGGTCCGGGGCAGAGGGCCAGCGGGACTGGTTTTAGTTGTAAGAAAGGCAGTCATTTTCCTAGGTGATCTCGACGAGGTTGACATTCCAGGTCTACAGAGACTTAGTACCGACAGCAGCATACAGTCCCAACAGCTTGTCCCTGGTGTCCCGAGCCTTCGGCATCCCTCACTTCTGCTCCCGCAGGCTTCGTGGGTGCACAAGCTGGGGTTCTACTTGGACCTCTGCCTCATCTTTCTTCTCTTGCGCTTCAGCCTGCACATTCTCTTCTTCCGCCACTTCGCTCTCATGGCGCAGGAGTCTCAAGGAAGATGGCGCTAAGACCGAGCGAATGATGTGATTTAAAAGTGTGTTTGGGTGTCAAGTTGACAAGGGATACACTTGTAATGACTAATCTACATTGCCAACTCTATTGCATTTAGAATCACCTAAGAAACATTTCTTGGTTTGTCTGTGAAGGTGTTCCAGAGGTATAACTAATGAGGAAGATATACCCTTAATATGAGTGATATCACCTCTTGGTGTAGCATTATGGATTCAGTAAAAAGAGAAAAAGAAATTCAGTTAAATACTAGCATGAATCTCTTCCTCAATGAATGATTCTGGACACTAAATGACCTGCTTCCTCACAAGCCCGTCACTACTGTAAGAGCAGCTGTTATCACCATGACCTGCCCATTATGATGGACCACTGTCAAACTGTCTCTAAAGTGACAGCAGCTGTGAATACCATGACTCCCTGTGATCATATGTATATACTTGTGCCAGGGAGTGGCTTTATTAGGAGGTGTGACCTTGTTGGAGTAGGTGTGTCACTGTGGGTGTGGGCTTAAGATCCTCACCCTAGCTGCCTGGAACTCAGTCTTCTGCTAGCAGCTTTCAGATGTAGAACTTTCAGCTCCTTCTGCACCATGTCTGCCTGGATGCTGCCATGTTCCTGGCTTGATGATAATGGACTGAACCTCTGAACCTGTAAGCCAGCCCCAATTAAATGTTGTCCTTATAAGAGTTGCCTTGGTCATGGTATCTGTACACAGCAGTAAAACCCTAAGACATCCCCCTCCCCATTATGATGGACCACACCTTCAAACTGTCACTATAGTGAGAGCAGCAGTGATCACTATGGCTTCCCCATTATAAAGGACCACACCTTCAAACTGTCTCTACAGTTGTTATGCCAGGAAGCATTCATAAACCCCAAAAGACCACCAAGGAGATGATTCCAATGTAATCACATAGGGTCTCTTTATTCAAGTTCGAGATTAGGCTCCCTGCCAGCCAATCCTGATACAGCAGAAAGAAAGGGGTATCTAGCCTGGTATGCATTTGATTTGATGGGGGGGCACATTATGGCCTTTAACATAATTGGCTGGTGCTGGGAGCCAAACCATAAACTTCTGTTTTCCTCCTGATTGGCAGTTGTTAGGAAGTGAAGTGTTAGGGACAGGCTTGTAACCTGGGGGTGCAGACTTGTTGGGGGAATAACCTGGAAATTGGTGCTAGGTACTAGCCTGTGTTCAGCCTTAGGTCAGGTTCTCTTAAGATGGAGTCTGAACACAAAAGATTTGGTATCTCATTCCACCCTTTCTCTGGTGAATAGAAGGCCCAAGCATGGGGCTTCCTGAAGTTATTATTATATTTTAGAGGGGGTTAGGGTTGTCATCACTCAGTCCTCGTGTTGTCTCTAGGACTTTGGTAGGGACCCCAACAGTGGCAGACAGGAGAGAGTCCTGAGGCTGAGTTTTCCTCCTGTTGGTCAGGGTCATCTTCAACTGTAAATGGGTATGTGAGTTTATGCTGCAATTCCATGACCTTTCGAGATATGAGATGTGGATCTGTTTTATAGAGAGCATGACATTTAGGCCAAACATGTTTATGAGCCCACTAGACACCTTTGAGATCATCTAGCAATCGGTGATCCTCCAACTCAGCGATTGTGGGTCCCAGTTCTGGAAGGCTTCCCACGAAGATCTCTGGCCTGGCCAGGTGTGGAGGTTCAGGCCAAGGTGGATGGAGTGCAAGCAGGGAGGGGGAACTGCCTCTGCTGCCTCCACGGCTGCCTCTGCCCGAGTCTCCATTGTTGCCACCCAGTTACTCCCAGATGCTGCATCTGTCGCTCTGTGCTGAGCTGGTGAGAAGCCAGCTAGCTAGCAGGGAGCACAGGAAGGGTCATGAATGTGCTTTGGGAGAGCAGATATCTTCCCAAGTATTACAGCTCTTGCAACAGAAACTCTTGGACAAGAGGATGATTCTCACACACATCTTTACTTCTCCCGAATAGGGTTCTTATATACAGTTTTGGGGTGGGTTAGGGTCTAGCAGCAGATAACCTCTATTGGCTTGGTGTGAGAGCTTGGAGATACTGTATATACATGTGGGAGAGCCTGAGGCACTCTTCCTATGTGACTGATGGTCATAGACCCCCCCTGTGGGAGGGGTTGTGGAGGACTGAAGCTAAGTGAGAGGAACTGGCAGGCCAAGGAGCACCACCAACTCCTATCATTCCTTTAGGGTCTCCGGAGTTAGACGCAGACTCAACTGGGTACCCCGTTGCCTCTCATAGTTCACCACCCAACAAGCGATGACCTCTGCCTGTATGTTAAGAACAATGTGGGGTGGTATCTCAAACATGATTTAAAAAGAGATGAATTCTATCTGGTAAGGGTAGTTTCATACCTGGTAGAGAGTGAAGGGAAGGAGAGTTACTCAGTCATCGCCAGTTTCTTAGATCAGTTTAGTTAAGGTCTCTTTTAGGGTTTTATTTTCTCTGCCTGTCTTGAACTCTGGGGTATCTATGTTTAATAAAGTTTCTATTCAATCCCCAGAATATTGGATAGTATCTGACTTACCTGAGATACAAAAACTGGTCCATTGTCTGACCCTATCATCTGAGGAAACCCATATCTTGTCAGTATGTCTTTTAAGAGTTTCTTTGTCACCATGGATATAGTTTCATGTTTGATGGGGAAAACCTCAGTCCCCTGAAAAGGTATCTATACCAGTAAATATTCATGTCTAAATTTTCTGTTTTAACCTTTGTGAAGTTTGTCACCCAGTAGACTCTAGGCTTTGTGTCTCTGAACCTATTACTGGGGTTCTTCTCATTAGCCACTGTATTAATTAGCTGGCAGGCTTTATAGTTCATGACGATCTTAGCTACCTTTGAGTTGACATTGCTAATCCTGATATTAGCATGTTGTATCAAATCCTGGATTCTCCAGACGCCCATGTGGGAAGAGCAGTGGATCTTCTGAAGTATGCAGTCCCATTTCTTCTGGCACAATGAGTTTTCAGTCTGTTGTTCTCTACCATTCATCATAACATTGGGACATGGACAGATTTCTAGTGCAGGTTATGTCATCTTTTGAATACTTAAGGTGGTCAGGGAGCAAAAGATACCCTGGTAGTAGGGAAGTCGAGGGCAAGTGAAATTGCTGCCCTCTGAAACTGGGTCCTTCTCTCTTTGGTGTCCTGAGCAGTGGATGAGGTCCTGGGTTAGCTCTAGGCATTTTTGTTTGGGTTGCTGTCACCACCAGGAGGTCATTTGTAAACTGTTGAAGAGACTTTACCTTCAGGTTTTAGCTAGAGAGAATGTTGAGCTCTGTTAATTATAAGGAAGCTGGTGGGTTTCTCCTCTATTTTTAGGATTGCCCAGGGCATCTTTTTCTTTTTCAAGTGTGTGCATTTCTTATCTTTAGGGCCCCCTTACCTCTTTTTCTAGAAGTGACATTGTTTTAGATGTCTCCAACACAGGTAGGCCTCTGGCCCGGTGCAGGTGCCTCAATAAGCACATTGGTTTCTAGAAGCCATTTGTTTCAGACTTCTCTTACAGTTCTCTGGTTTGGCCGTAGCTGTCAACAGGGTCCTTGCCAGATTGTGAGTCTGTTGCCTCTGCTCTTTCACCTGTTTTTCCTGCACTTTTTTTTATTAAACATTTTCTCTGCCATTATCATTAGGTCTCTCAGACTTCTTTTTCTTAACCTCTCAACCTTCTGGAGCTTTTAAAAAATATCTGGTGCTGCCCAACTGCTAAAAGCTAGAGTTACTGCTGCTTTCACTTTGGAATATCTCCATGACCCTTTTTAAACAAAGTTGTGGAACTCTCCTTATTCCTCTGACTAATATCTTATGTACCTTTGGCTAAATTGGGGCACTGTCTTACAGCTGCTTTGAGGCCTGCCAACACAGACTGGAGGTAAGACTTAGAGTCTTTCCTTACCTTTGGTAGTGTTGAAGTCCCGATCTGGGTTTAAGGGAAAGCCAGCCTCAGTAGCTGCCTGGTTGCTGGTGGGTTCCCCTGTGGGGCCAAGAACCAGTTTCCTGGTCTCTGCCTGGATTCTCTCTCTCTTTTTCTGTGGTGAAGAGAACCTGCAAAAGCTGCTGCCAGTCATCCCAAGTGTGCCGGTGGATGTAGAACTGTCTCAAAGAAATTAATTACTGAAAAGGGGGAGTTCTGAGTTCTCTAGTTATAAAGGTCACCAGTGGCAAAGGGCCAATAGTGATGAGGTTGGTTTCTTTGATTATCGACTGCCCCTGCTGTGCAGGATGACAGACTCAGGCTCTGGAGGCAGCTCCCTAATGGCTTTGTGTCCTTGCAGCAGCTCTCCTCGGCCTGCAGTGGGGCTGCCTGTGGCAGAGTTGTCTTTCCTCCTGGGGAGTTCCCTTATGGTGGGGCTGCTTGTTTTCTAGGGAGAAAAAGTTTTCTTAATGGTGACTGAAAAATTCTGTTTCCTAGTTTTAACATGGTGGAGTTGAAGGCGTCTGTCCTATGTTAAATGTCCATCTGAAAGTTGCCCCATAACATATAGACAACAAAGACAAAAACACAAGAAAAATTTGTCTTTTTCTTTCTATCAGGCAGGAACGAGGAACAACCAGCAGGTGGCGGTCATACACAAAAAAGAAACCTGTCCCTTTCTGTCTGGAAGGAACAAAAGTAACCAGATCAGTGGGCACCCCTGTCTCTCTGAGCCCATGCCCACCTCAGATGAGGACTCAAAATGTCTTCTGGTGCCCTGTGGCTACAGTCCCCTAGCACATTTGCTTTAATGGGGTATGGCCATAGATACAGATATAAGGCCTTTTTTTTTTTTCAGAACAGAATTACAAATGTGGCACCACTCAGATTTTAAAAACAGACAAAAGACAGGAATTACCTTACAGAAACACATGGACAGACTCACAGACTCAGACAGATATTACTGGTGTTGAAACCCTCTGGGTCAAGTCCTGGAGGCCTTGGAGTTCCCAACCAGTGCACCAAAATGTTGTTTCAGGAAACATTCATGAACTCCAAAAGACCACCAAGGAGCTGATTCTGATGCAGTCGCATTAGGGTCTCTTTATTTAAGCTTGAGCTTGGGCTCCCTGCCAACCCTGACACAGCAGGAAGGTGGAGCCCTGAGCCTAGTTTCAGGCAAGGATTTATAGAGGCAAAAAAGGGGTATCTAGCCTGGCACACATCTGATTGGGGGGCCATTATGGCCTTTAATATAATTGGCTAGTGCTGGAGCCAAACCATAAACTTAACTTCTGCTTTCCTCTTGATTGGTGGTTGCTAGGGAGTGAAGTGCCAAGGGTGGGCTTGTAACCTGAGAGTGCGGATTTGTTGGGAAGAACCTGGAGACTGGTGCTAGATGCAGGTTTTGTTGTGGGGTAGCCTGGAAACTGGTGCTAGGTACTGGCCTGTTAGTTTATTTGAGTTCAATTTTAGGTCCGGTTCTCTAAGATGGAGTCTGAACTCAACAGATTTGGTCTCTCACAGTGAGAGAAGCTGTGATCACCATGACTTCCCCATTATGAGGGTCCACACCTTCCATCTGTGAGCCAGAGTAACCCTCCCTCATGTTGCTTTGGTCCGATACTTTGTCCTAGCACAACAGCAACCATTAAAGAACTAAAAAGGAACATGTGTTTCTCAGAGGGTTCTGCATGTGGCTACAGGTTTATCTGCCAAATTAATCATAAAAAATTTCCTCATAAGCCACAGCTTTTCAAAATGCAGAGATAAAGTGATCTTGGGGTACCTGTTCCCAATTAATGGATTTAAACATAACCTCTGCACTTCAGACTCAGGGAGCATTGTGGAAGAGGAGAGGAAAGATTGTAAGAGACTAGGGACCAGGACATCTGCTGCAAAGTAGTTTCTTCCAAAATAAATAAATAAATAAATAGAACATAAAGTGCAGGGAGGGGTGGGGAGGAGTTGTGGGGTGGAGTATTTGGGAAACGATTATGTGGTTTGGAGAGATGACTTAATGCTAATTTTACTTGCGAATCTTCCAGAAGACCAGCGTTTGATTCCCACATGGCAGTTCACAACTATCTTTAATTCCAGGCCCAGGAGATCCAATACCCATTTTTGCTCTCTGTAGGCACCAGGCACATATGTGGTATACATACATACATGTAAGCAAAATACCCATAGGCATATAATAAATACAAAAAAGTAAAATACACTGTATACGATTTTCTAAGAATATATGTGTGTGAATATATATATTCATATATATACACACATATATATTTTCTATTTTTAAATTTTATTTTATGTATGTGAATACACTGTCGCTGTCTCCAGACACATCAGAAGAGGGCATCTGATCCCATTACTGTTGGATGTTAGTCACTATATGGTTGCTGGGAATTGAACTCAGGACCTCTGGAAGAACAGTCAGTGTTCTTAACTGCTGAGGTATCGCTCCAGCAAATGAATTTTTATTATAATACTTTCAAGTAATTTTAGATTGATATAAATCAAACAGCTTAATACTTTATAAACCAATTTCTTTGCTATCTGTTTAAATATTATTTAAATGCTTACAATTAAAATTTCACATGCTAATTTTTGTTCTTATAGATTTATGGAAGTCTTAAAAATAACAGGAAAGAAGTTAGATGAATGTGAAAATAGAGAATTACATTTTTATGAAGATAGGACAAACAGAACATTTGAAATGCTACAACGTGAGGTAATTTTTTTTTTTATTGGATGATTTATTTACATTTCCTATGCTGTCCCCTTACCCCATCCCCCACCACCCCCTCGGAACCCCCAATCCCCTCGCCCCTCCTCCTTCTTCTCTGTGGAGGTAACCTCTATCTACCCCACCTCCCACCTCCCCACCCTCAAAATTCCCACCCCTTGGGGCATCCAGCCTTCATGAGGTCAAGGTTCTCTTCTTCCACCTATGCCCAGCAGGGCCCTCCACTTTTACATATTCAGCTGAAGCCCTGGATCCCCCCCTAAGTGCTCCCAGGCTGGTGGTTTAGACCCTGGGAGCTGTGGTTGGTTGGTATTGTTGCTCCGTGAGGTAATTTTAAATCAGTTGCAAGACCTAAAATCTTTTAATTTGGGAAAACATAAAACTTCAAGTTTTTTGTCTATTAAGTATGTAAAAATAAAAAATATTATTGAGTGTGTACATAGTATGTGTGTGTGTGCGCATGTGTGTGTAGATGGTGTGTGTGTGTGTGTATGTGTGTAGATGGTGTGTGTAGATGGTATGTGTGTGTGTGTGTGTGTGTGTGTGTATATGCTATGTGGAGGTCAGAAGACAACTCTGTGGAGTCAGTTCTCTCCTTCCACATCTGTGTGGGTTCCTGGGGTTGTTCTGATGTTGTCAGGCTTGCAAGTAAATACCTTTATAGGTGACACCAGCTGCTGTACAGCAGGATGACCATGGGTGAGTGAGAGGGTGTAATGCACACCTCTGGGTCTACTTATGCAAGAGGCCCTCAGATAACCTATCCAGGAGGAGACTGAGAAGAGCCAGATTATACACTGACTAGGCTGAAGGCAGTCAGACAGGGTTTAACAACAACAACAACAACAACAACAACAACAAACCACAGCAACTCTGCCCAGTAAGCTCACCTCTAGTGTAGGGGTGCCAGGACCAGTCTGTCATCATAAGGGAATAATCTCAGAGCTGCTGCACCCGTAGGGTGCTGCTTAACCACATTTGGCCTACCTCCTGACACATACTCTTTCTTGTATATTGCTCCATTTGCCTAGCCTTACATCCTGGAACTTGATGAGAGTGCTGTTTGGCTAACATGGTGATGCTCATGGAAAAGCAGGGCTTATGAATCCTTTGTCCACGCACTACTGTCTTTCTGAAACTGTATGCAGGCGCCATCACAGCGATACATGTTGTTTTCTGGTTCTTTTATTTCCCGTTTCTGCACACTTCATCCATGTTTCCTAGACTGCTTTCTGTTCTTGTGGTTCCCCCATCTTCTTGTCTTTCGTGGAATCCGTTCACTAGCTCCCCAACATGACTGTGTTTCCATGGAAGTCCTGGAAGTCAGCCTTTCTAACAAGTCATCTTGGTAGTTCAGATGCTAATAAAATAGCAAACTTAGATTTGCAAATCAAAGTCTAAGGTCAGTTGAGTGCCATTTTCACAACAAAGATGATTGATGTAAAGAGTATATAGTTCTGTGATTCCTGGTGACTTCTGAGAATTTCAACAGGCAACTCCCTAAGATTCTGCTATAGATTTTAATAAGTTATAACTGCATTTGTTAAAATTGCGTGTTGATTTTGTATTAGACTATACACAGCCTAAATTCATCATTACAACTGTATTTTTCTTCATGTAGATCAATTATCTTAAAGATACATGGGAACCTATACATTGCAAATATCTACATCAAGATATAAACATTCAGTTGACTGAGCAAGAATTGTTAAAAATAAAAACAGAGCAAGAGAATTATGAACACCTACACGAGACTCAAGGAAATGTGGAAAAGGAAGTGCTAACCCTCAAAGGGCTGGTTCAAGAGAGTATGGTAAGTCAGGGTCAGTTAAACAGTGGGAAAGGAGACCCAGGCAGGAGGAAGGCATAATGGTGGAGGCATGGAACATTAGTCTGATTGCATATAACATGCTTAGCTTCATTTCACTGAGGATTACATTTTGGATAATTCTGTTATGTTTCTTCCACTTTTCTAATAGCAATTTGATTTGTATATTTCTGGAAGGCACATGATCTAAGTTCCTCCCTTTAAAAAAATCCAGTTTCCATCATTATATTGTAATGACTATTGTTTTGAATCATTTGCTTTTTTTTAATAATTTATTTTTTCTCAAATCGTAATTCATTGACACAGGGGTTATAAACACAGAAAAGCAGGATGTGGGGAAGGGAATGACACTGGAGTGTGGGTGATCAGGAGGAATACAGATATCATCAGAACCGGGTATCGGCTGGGTGAAAGTTCAGGGGACAAGTCACTATGACTCTGCCTATGACTCGCTTGTCCTTATCTAAGTTGGTATTGTCTGCCAAGGCTACCTATTTACAAGGTCTATGACTACTCAGGCTTTCCACAAAAGCTGCCTGTTTACATTAGCATATAGTCATCTGTTTCAATGTTTTTCCACTGAGACCCAAGACTTGGTGTTAGTATACATGTATGACAGGCCTATTGCTAATTTTAGGCCTATGGCTGAGTTTAGGCCTTCAGTGTGTAAGCTGTGACATCTGCCCCTGACATCTCCTCCCTTCTCTAAGTATAGAAGGGCTGTGGCAATTCTAAACTTGCGAAGGCGGAGATAGAGGCCTGACCTCCAGTATTTGAAGGGGACCTTGTAATGGCTCCAGTCCCCCTGGCGTTGTCCAGTGAAGCATGAGGGCCATACCCATCTGGATGTCTTTTTCCTGGAGAGGGGATACTTTTGACATCAACCCCTGAATCGTTTGCTTTTAAAGCTAGTTTGTATATACAAAGGCTAGTGTGGATTTGTCCTTAAGTTATGATGTTCAAGTTTTAAATTTTTGAATGGTTCCATCAACTAGAGTTATTTGGAAACAGGAGTACTAAAATGAGCATGGTTCTCAGCTGAGGCCATAACTCAGTGGCAGGGAACGCAAGCTGCATGTACAAGCCTCCTGATTAGATTTCCTTCAGCACCAAAGAAAACCAAAAGAAGAGTCAGTTGTATTTCTTGACACACATGTAATGCATTTTTGTAGAACTGAAGATAAATATTCTCAGGTCCAGAATGTTGTATCACATCTTTAAAATCACTGTGTGATTCATGAGGTTTTGGAGATACATACGCCATACTCACTTTGGCGTATTTAACTTAACTTTATTAAACTTTATTTTAAAATAACTTTTAGTTATTTTAAAAACATTTACTTTTAATTTGTTTTAGACACAAGCAGAAGAGGAAAAAAAATTAGAGAAAGTAAGAGAGAAAAACAATGATTCACGAATGAGTCAAATGATTCTCAGAGTCGAAAGTTTAGAATCAAGACTCCCTGAGATAAAAAGTCGTGTGAATTCTACAAGGAGAGAAGTGAAAAAACGCAAACAACTCTATGTAGAAGAAAATAAAAGTAGAAAATCACTTTCTAATAAACTAAGCAAGTAAGTCAAAATAGTAATGGAAAATAATTCAGCTCACTCATTGGTCTAGTAAAACAGGGTTTTTAGATTAGTAGGGTATGAGTGTTAACTGCAAAATAAACTTTGAAAAATAACGGTGGAGAGTGAACTGCACTTAATATGTTAGTCTGTAAGGGTCTCTATTTCTTCTCAATTTTCTAAGTTTGTTTTTATATTGTAGATGCCACTTTTATATTCTCATATGGCCAGCTTGCTCTATTAGTCATTTTTTGTTGTTGTTTGAGACAAGGTGTATGTGTAGTTCTCACTGGCCTGAAATTCATTATATAGATGACTCTGGCCTTAAACTCACAGAGATATGCCTGTCTCTGCCTCCCAAGTGATAGGATTTAAAGACATGCCACCACACCCAGTTTCATTAGTGTTTTTGAATACCTACATTTTAATATAAATACTTCTGGTTCCTCCACAGAAGTCTTAAGAAGCTTATTTGTGGAAGATTGCAGCTTCAACCCAGATGGGTGAGGAGCAGCAGTAATACTGCCATGCTTGGTCATGGTATTAACCAGTGTCCGCTGCATCTGCAGTCAGCCTTCTCCTTACACTTTCCTCTTTCCTTAAAGACAAACTCAAACTCATGAGAAAGGATTAAAACAGGAATAAGTGGATCTGTAATTCACAAAGAGGTTAAAGTAATTCCTTTGTTAGTACAAGAGGCTGTGTTCAATGCAGAAAGCACAGGACCCAACTCTTACGGCTTTGCAATGAGATCATGCAAAGGTTTATTTATTTACTTTTTTTAAATGTGTGTGATGTTTTCAGAAAACAGGATCTTTTGTCAAGTTCTCTGGGGCAACCCAGGGTAATGGCAGTAGCCTATATTGTTTTGGAAACCTCTTGGATCCCACTAATGAAAATTTAAAGAGATGTTTCCCAGGCTTGGCATTGGGGGTTTTGTTAGATAGTCTGTGACTACTGCAAGAGTATCCATTCTTTTTGATCACCTTGTTGGCTATTTCCACTTCCCCAAAAGATGCAGCTTTGACTTATTGCTTGGGGATAAATCTTAACTTATGCATCAGTTGCCTTAGTTATGGTTTCCATTTCTGTGACGAGACACCATGATCAAGGCAACTCTTACAATGACAGACGTTTAATTGGGGCTGGCTTACAGTTTTAGAGGTTCACTCCATTATTGTCATGGCAGGGATCATGGCAATGTGCAGGCAGACATGGTATTGGAGGAGCCCAGACTTCTACACCTTGAAGACTTAGAAGAAACTCACTTCTGAATACATTCAGGAGGAGGCTGTCTTCCACACCGGATGGAACTTGAGCGACAAGATCTCAAAGCTTACCCCCACAGTGACACACTTCCTCCAACAAGGCCATACCTCCTAATAGTGCCACTTCCTGTGGGCCAAGTATTTTTAAACCACCACATAGGTTATGGACAAAGCTCACAGATGGTGAACATAGAAGACAAATGATTTCAAGGGGCACACACACACACACGCACAGGTTTACTATCCACAAGGGTTTCTGGCTTTTGTTTAGTTCTCATTAATTGCATATATTTAAGGAGCACAATGTCGTATATCGACATATTTACTTATAGGGCACTCTAAGCAAACTAACATACCCACGATTTCACATAGTTTACCTTTAGGAGTACAAATAGTTTTACTGTCATCTTCAAGGGTCTTGTAAGATCATCTTCAGGGATCTACCTTCCAGAAAGTAGACCAGTGCTACCTGTGAAGTTATGACTCCCTGATAACCAGTTCTTCCTCTCAGACTTCTTTTGTATTAGTAGTGAGGAATTCCTCTGGGAGTAGATGTACTTCATTCACAACAATTTTAAATTTTTAATTGTTGTTGTTATTGTGTATAGTAGGTATGCTCTGATACATTTTCAGCTCAGAGACTATGTAATGGGACATTCTGATTATTCCTATAGCCCTTTTTTTTCAAAGTAAAGCAAGTCATTTAAAAGTTGTTTAGGAGAAAAATGAGATGCTAAATTTGGACTT
Organism: Grammomys surdaster; assembly: GCF_004785775.1. Taxonomy (NCBI): domain Eukaryota; kingdom Metazoa; phylum Chordata; class Mammalia; order Rodentia; family Muridae; genus Grammomys; species Grammomys surdaster. The sequence continues at coordinate 1,692,464 of NW_021620295.1, forward strand.
GTTGTAATCTTCATAGGAGAATGGAAAAGCTAGAGGTGTCTAAAACAAAGCTTATTCGGTTGAATGAGCAGAAGACGACCTTGGAAACTATTCTGAGTTCACTGGCTGTTCGAAAGTGCCTTCATGCTGCCAAGTTTAATCCTGCTGTGGGACACTATCCCAGGTTTCCTTCAAGAGATGCCTCATTTCTTCCTACCTCAGAGCCTCAGCCTGGTTTTGAGAGTGTGAGGAAGGGCCTGTACAAGGTTAGTAAAGCTGTCTTCTACTTCTTTGGGAATTTTCAGTTTCTAAAATAATACTTATTTTTAATTTGATAGAATGCTGAGTTGTTTTATAGGCTGATGCATGTTAAGTAAAAATTACAATAATCTTTTTTTTAAAAAATAAAGTTCTTTAATTTTAATGAGTCACTAGAGCTTGTCTTTTCAAAAATACTTAGTTGTTGGTTTTTGTTGGATGGTTTCTAGGAGTGATCTGTAAGACTATTGTAGGGCCAGTTTCAGGTTCCATAGAGAGATTGCATTTCCATTGTTTGTCTCTCAGAGTATGAACACAGTGTATTTCTACTTTTCTGAGACTCAATGACAGCCAGTTTAAGTTTCATTTTTTTCTTTCCCCCTTTTTTTAAAAAAAGAGATAAGATCTTTTAATGGAGAAAAATGGAGCTTTTATAGCTTTAAACTGACACGGGCACAAGTGAACAATACAAGTGACCTCCCATTAGTTTAGCCCTTATAAGATATATATTGCAAACTGCATTTTCTGTCAGCAGCACTATAGCACATAATTGACCAGTCACCCTCTTTCTACAGAACCTGCCCTGTTCTTCTGTAACATAGTCATTCAGGCCACACAGTTTGTCTTCTCAACTCTTCCTCTTTACTTGAAAACTCATTTTAGTTGGAAAATAAGGAGAAAAAGCACAATCAGTCTTCTCTAGAGGTCCCCACCCCCATGACAAATGAAACAAAACTGTCTCAGCATATCTGGTTAAAGGAGATATTGGTGTTATACCCAAGTGCTGGAATTGGCTGTCTACTGTGAAGGACTCTTAGGTGACTTTGAATCTTTTGACTTACCAAGGATGAAAGGTAGTGGAGGAAAAGTTCAGGGGTGGGATAGGGAGCAAATCAGCGATAGAAGCTATGGAAGGAGATGGCCAAGGAAAAAGCAGGACCAAGTGTCTGAGTTCTGTTTGTACCAGTCTGAATACCAGTTTTTTTAAAAAAATAGTTTTGTAGATTGTTTAGCCTTATGATGCTGGTACTGAGGCTTTTGATAATTTATAAACTTGGTTCATTGCCATAGAAACAACATTCTTTTTATAGCAGTGTATAGACACTGCGGATGAAGAACCATTTCCAGCAGACCATTTAGTTTTCTTTGTACATATATGTAAAAAAAATGTGTTCTCTGGCTCTCTGGCTTACAAATAAGGTGGAATTCTCCCATCTGGATGTATGGACCACACATTCAGAGATGAGTCCCATCTGAGGAAAAAAAAAACTAAAAGGGGAAGTTCTAGAGACAAGGTTAAGGATTAGCTTTCTTTCAACTTTTTGAGAATGATGCAGAGGCATTTGAAAAAGTTTCAGTCAAGTACCAGGTAAGCTGCTGGAGTCATCATGACACAGGGTCTCAGCTTCATGGAGGAAATAGGCTTTGGAGAGTGGATTGAGAGACTTATAGTGACTCTTGGTGACACTACAATGGTCTTCCTGGTGATGCATCTATGAGATGAAAGTCCAATCTAAAGGATGTACTGGGAAATGTGGGGCTGAAATCTAACAATAAAAGTGACTAGAATTCCTTTGTTTATTTAATGCTTGCATGACCTTTTAAGTAGTTTCACACTAGGGCTAGTGGTAGAGTAACAAATGAGGGGAAAATACAGAAGAGTGTAAAAAAGGAAAAGGAAAAATAAGAGGGTGACATGATCAGAGCTTCATGGGAAAGAAATCATCCCACCCAGCTGGAAACACACAGGCTTCTGTCCACTGTCTAAGACGGTTGACACTCATGGGGATGAGTAAGAGAAGCTGAAACAAGGAATGTTCTAAAACATCATAGTCAGTTCCAATAAGTACTTTCCAAATGTGCAGCAAGGTTTTCAAGTGTTTGAACTTAGGAATCTTGCCATAGACTAGAGGTACAATAACCTTATCAGCTTCATCTCTAGACAAGTTCCCAAAGTACTAGCTGATTAAGCAAGTTGGGGTAGAGATAGGGAGAGAGCAAGGTGATGCTAATGATCGTGCACCTTGAACAGGTTTCTGGCAAGTTATAAAGGGGTAGTTTCCTCAAAGGAGGGTTTGTTAGGGATACCAAGTTGGAGAAGTAGTGCATTATCTGGAAAGGGCTTAAGTCTAAGATCTGTGGCATAGCTCTAAAGCTTGGAAAAGCAAGAGGCATGGACTGGAGGCAGCCTTGTTGGAACCCAAGGGACATCTTAGGGAGGTATTTCAGGTGGATGAGAGTGACAGCTGCAGTGTGGCATGACAACTGTTGAGTTACTTGGGAGCCAAAGAGTGGATAGTTTGGAGAGAAATAAGGAGCTTGAGTCTAGGGAAGAACCTTTTAGAGAACCCTTGTGGCTTCTGAAATTTTTACGCTTTATTTGGAAGGACTTCTAGGATTCTAGCCAGCCTGAAAAGGTGCAGTAAGTGTGAACAGGGCTTGTATCATGTGTACTTAGACATGAAATGCAGTTGGCATGTCTGTCCAGGTAAGTGTGCCCCTCTGCTGGTGAAGGAAGTGGGGGTGGATGAGGTAGAAATGCGTGGTTATTAAGAAATATTGATGAGGAGAATAGAAGGGAGTGTGTGTGTGTGTGTGTGTGTGTGTGTGTACCGAAGCCCAAAGAGTATGTCTGGTTTTATGGAACTAGAGTTACAGGTGGTTGTGAGTTGCCTGACATGAGTACTAGGAACTGATCTGGGGTCCTCTGGGAAAACAGCATATGCTCTTAGCAGCTAAGCCATTTCTCCAGCCACCAAGAGGAAATTATATGTTATGAAAATATTTTTGGAAAAAGTATACATAAATAATAAAATCTATTACCTATAAGAGTTAAATAATTTAGAAAGGAGCTTTGGATAGAAGATAACATTACGCTACTAGTTTTTAACAAAAAGTTTTCTAAAAAATGTTAATACTTCCTGAAGTGTCTCAGTCTCCTCTGGTGTTGAAGGTTACATTTACAAATCTTCTCTATAGTGCTGTTGTCACAGAAATGTCTTGGGAAGCAGTGTCTGCAACACTGGGAGAGCTGTCAGTCAAAGAAATGTACTCATTGCTACAATGAGTGAAATGTTAAATGCTATATCCTCATTGCCACCGAAGTGTGTGTGCTTTCTGTTTTAGGATTTGCTTGGGATGTAAATAAGATTTTTTAATTTCTTCCACACAAAGGCTTAAATGGCAGTGTAGAAATAGGTGGACGTTTTCAATATAGTCTGGAGTACTTTTATCCATTTTATAATTAACTAGATGAATATAGTTAGCAAGCCTTATAAAAAGATTTAAGATTTGTACCTTATCTAAAAATCTGCATATACTTCTGTGCATCACACATATCCGGTATAGAAATTTACTACAACTAATAAAACAGTGCATTCAGTATAGGTATTTATTTATTTAACCTTTGTATCAATAAAACATCTTGTTAAATAATGTATATCTAACGAACATATATTGATTGTACTCTTGTTCAGATCTCAATAGAAGAGATATGATCTGAACGTAAAATCAAGTAGAAATTTTATTTATATGATTTTGTTTTCTTAAACCAATCCTCATTAAGTGTAGTCTCTAAAATCTTACTTAAAAGCAATGTCTTCTCAATACTTATCGTGTTCATAACAATAACCTTTAAGCATTCTATAAATAACATTTGACTTATTTCAGAGGCAGATGGGATTGGTGAAGCTCATGACTGGAGAAGCAGAAGAAGGCATGCATGCTTCCTAATGTAAGAGTTAAGTTTAGGTTAAGTAATTGATCTCTAAAATGAATTATAAGCAGCAAATATAGCCTCTTCCTTCTGGTTGGAAACTTCTACATTAACTTGTTTCTTTTCTTTTTTCTTTTCTTTCTTTTTTTAAAAAACTTTTTATTGATTCTTGTGAATTTTATGTCATGCACCTCAGTTCCACTCCACTCCCCACCCCCTCATAACTGCCATTCAACCTTGCAATCTGCCCCCATAAATAAAAAACATACAACAACAAAAACCAAAAACATAGAAAACATGTCATCGTGGGACCTGTAGTATGTCACAGTATGTCCCCACACTATAGTCCTTGTCTTCACACATCTTCACTTGGTAATGTTTGTTGCAATGAGTCATTGGTCTGGCTTTCTGTGACACCATCAATATTGGATCCTAACCTGGACTACTCCTGACTATCCTGTTGTTACCCTGCGTCATGGAGATCCTGCAGCTTTGGATCAGCAGGACTGGCCCATTCACACATCCCAACCCTTCATAGATGATACTGATTTTGGGGTGGGCTAACTCAGATGCCTGGTTATGAATCTTGGTGGTGGTAGCTGGGCTGGTCAGCCCAGTGACTCTCCCTTACTGGAACTATCAGGGCAAGCTCTCCAGCACTGCTCCAGCAAGGCCACCCAATACTGCCCTCAGCAGGAGGCAGGGTCAGCTCTCCTATTCTCATGTCCTTGGGGCTGGCTCACCCACAACCATTCCTCCAGAGGCAGCTTCCACTATGCTTCCCAGTCAAGGCATGGGCCCCGCTCTCCCAAGTGCTATGGCCCGTGAGAGGCTGGGACAACTCTTGCTCTCACACTCCAAGGGCTGGGTCACCCATGCCTTCATTATCAGGGCCAGCTCTACCGTGTTGCCTAGTTGAGGGGCATGGATAGTTCTCCAGAGTGCTACAGCCAGTGAGTGGGCAGGACAAGGTCTCCTGCTCTCATGCTTCCTGGCCAGCTCTCATGACTATGGCAGGTGATGAGGAGGGAGGGGAAGGGCAGGATCACAACACCCATACCATCTAATGGTAGACTAGTGGTGGGGTCAGCTCTTCCTCTATGTTGACTTCAGGGCTGACTCACCCGAACTCTCTGGACCAGGCCCAGCACTACTGAGCTTAGTGTTACAGCCATCAACGGGCAGGGCCAGCTATCCCAACTGCTACAAGTGGCAAAGTGTAGGGATAGGGTGATGGTGGTGTTAACTTGTTTCTTAAGTGGCTCGAACAAAAGATGTGAACAATCCTAATGAGAAACACATTTATTCCTTGTTTCTCATGACCTGTGACTTTTGTAGCTCAGAGTCTCTGTATCTCCAGTACTTTACTCTTGTCTCCATCACCCTTGCAGGATGATGCTAGAAAAAAAAAACACTCATCCAGCAACACTTAGACAGGGAGTCACTGTGCAAGCTGTCTCCTGCACATGACATTTAAGCCCACGCCACTGCTTTCTCCCTGCTTTGCTTTCCTCTCAGGAAAAGTGTCTTTTCCTTAGCCTTCACTAACATAACCTTATCAATCAAGTAGCTGTCCAGTTACTCATCCTCATATCTTGCTACCTGCCCCTCGTTTCTCTGTAGCTTCCCACCCCTCGTGTGCTTTCTCTCCTCTAGCTATTTGCAAGTACTGCTTCCATCTTTCCTGGGTTGCTCTTGTCATCTCTGTTTTCCTCCACCATAGAGCATACAGTACTGCCCCAAGACAGATGAATTTTAAGTTCCTTCTGTGTGTTCCAGTAGTTCCCTGTGTTATACCTGCATAGGATCTGTGACCTGAATGGACATTGCCTGTCCATCTGATTGGGCACGATTATATCATATGGTTGCCAAATAGTGGATCTTGTTGTCTCGACTCTACTGCTTGGTCCTAGTGACAGCTTATAGTTGTTCAATAGATACAAATGGAAAATTGTCTGGTACTTAGCTATAATGATATCAAAGTCTGAGTGCAGCCATGGACACATTATAGTTCTTGTTTTGCTAAGTTAACCCTGAAGCCTTTGAGATCAAGTGTAACTCTTGCTTCTCTTTCTAGATTCTGCTCCAGTTGATCCTTGGTTGTTTGAAGCTTCTCCCCTGTGATCTACTGACACATCAATTCAAATCTGTATCAAGAAAAATAAAAACATTGGAAAACTTAAAGAAAAATATTCTTTTCTAAAAGATAATACTTTATTTATTGAACTGTTTCTATATTATTTTAGTAGCTTCCCATTATAATGTACTAACCAAAAGTCATACATATTAAGCAATTGAATGATGGCTTATCTAATCGCTCTCCTTTTTAAAAATCTTATGGTCCTCCTCCTTACATTAACAGCCCACAGTCCCTCATTGAGGGATGGGGCCTAATGATTCCCTCCCCATGGGTAATGAAATGATGACCATCTTCTATAGGATTTCTGCAGAAAACACAGCTTTGTTGAATTCATGAGTGCAGTCTCCATGTCATGTCCAGAAGACTCCATTTCACAGCATTTCTCCCCAAACTTTGACTCTTGCATTCTTTCTATCTCCCTCTAGCTGTGTGCAGGTACTGCTTCCATCTTTCCTGGGTTGCTCTTGTCATCTCTATTTCCCTCCACCATAGAGCCTACAGGATTGCCTCAAGACAGATTTTTAAGTTCCTTCTGTGTCTTTCAGTAGTAACTGAGCCTTTAAGGGTATTGGGCTGGTTGGTTAGACGCAACCAAGGAAGAGGGAATCTCAATAGAGGGACTGTCTTCATCAGATTATCTGGTCTATGGGGCATTTTCCTGATTGATGAGTGATGTGGGAAGGTCCAGCTTACTGTAGGTGATGACACTCCTGAGCAAGTGGCCCTAAGTTGTTTAAGAAAGCAGGATGAGCAAGCCACAGGAGCAAACCAATGAGCAGAGTTCCTCTGTGGCTTCTCTCTCTGTGTATGTTTGATACGTATGGTGCGTGTGCTTATAAGGCACATACGTAAAGGCCAGAAGCCAACATTTTGGGAGTTAGTTTGATTCTCCTACCATGGATTCTAGGGATGGAGCTCAGGTATTAGGCTTGTATGGAAAGTGATCTTATGTGCTGAGCTATCTCAATGCCCCTTCCCCACAATTTCTTCCATTAACATTCTTTTCTTATTTAAAAAATATCCAGAGGAGTCTTTTTTTTATATTTGTCTCCCTCATTCAATACAACAAAACCTTAGAAAATGCTAACTATTGAGGAGCACGTGCCTGTAGTTCAGGGGTAGAGTGAGCTTGCCTCACACATACAAGGCTCCAGGTTCCCTCTCTTAACACTGAAAAAAAAAGCATGGCAATTTAAGGGAACGAAGTATGTTTCAAGCAGTCAACAATTAATTTTATAATACACAACTACACAAGTAGTTCCTGCTTTTGCATTCATTTGTGTTAAAAAAACTCAACATGTTTTTACTGCTCTTTGAAATATTTCCATTTATTGTACATTATTATTATTATTATTATTACTGGTTTTTTCGAGACAGGGTTTCTCTGTATAGCCCAGGCTGTCCTGGAACTCACTCTGTAGACCAGGCTAGCCTCGAACTCAGAAATCCGCCTGCCTCTCCCTCCCAAGTGATGGGATTAAAGGCATGCACCACCACCGCCCGGCATTATTGTATATTAAAAGACTCAAAAAACCCTCAAAAACAAACAAACAAACAAACAAAACAAAAATAATAAAAAGACTCAAAATAACCTTGTATTCAAAACAAATCTTTTATATACTGAACACTAAAAGAACAATTCAGTAACACAATGGGCAATGGATCTCAGAAGACATTTCTCCAAAGAAGACATACAGATGCTCCACTGGCCTATTTGAAGATACCCAACACTATCAGCCCTCAAGCAATACAAATTAAAGCATAGTGAGATACTACTGAATATCATTAAGATGGTGAATAAAAAAGATAAGTCATTTGTGTTGGCACGACCCTGTAATGCCAGTACTTGGTAGATGGAGAAAGGCATATATGAGTTTGAGGCAGGAGAGTAAGATCTGTTCTGAAAATTAAAAAGTGAATGTTGCAAGGTGAGGATATAGCTCAGTGACAGAGCACTTGTCTAGCATGTAGAAGTGCTGGGAAACAGGTGAGAGTATGTGGGAATTGAAGAGGAATCTGCTGTGTTATTGATGGAACTGTAAATGCTGTAGCCCCTAGCACCTTATTGTGCTCAGCATGATTTATAATAGACAAAAAGGAGAAAACTGAAATACCTACCACTAGATGAATGGGTAAACTTAAGCGTGGTGTGTTAAGACTGTGGACTGTTATATAGCCACCAGAGGGGAAAAGTACTGATGAATACACCTTAGAAACCTTAGAAATACACTCTTTCATTCCTAATAAGATTCCTGGCTGGCCTCAAGCTTATGATAATCTACCTGCCTTTGTTTCTTGAGTGTTGGAATTATGAGTGTACACCACCACACCTGGTGATGGTGATTATTCCATTATTAATTCACCCACCAGTGTGTTTCTCATTCCTACTGTTTTGCTGTCTTAAATTTTGTTATATTGATATTTTAAACTGAGGCAAATTTAAATGAAGTTGAATATAGAGGATATTAAATGAAGAAAAAGGGGTACATAAGTACTAAATAAATAAATTCATGAAGTTGCTCTCAGTACTTGGGAGTCAAAGACAGAGACAGATTCCTTGTGAGTTTGAGGCCAGCCTAGTCTACAGAACAAATCCAAGTCTGCCTGGGCTTCACAGAGAAACCCTGTCTTAATAGTTGTTTTAAATTGTCAAAGATATTAATCTTCAAAGAATGGAGAAAGAAATAGGAATTGATGTAAATGTTTTCAAGAGTACATCGATAATAAATAAATCCAGGCCTTTGATCTCAATACTTGGGAGAGAAAAGCATAGACAGTAGGTTCCTTGTGGGTTTGAGGCCAGCCTAATCTACAGAGAAAATTCAAATTAACTCTGGGCTACACAGAAACCCTTTCCAAAAAAATATAGTAATTGGTTTAAATTATCAAAATGAAGGTAGTTATAAGTTATATGATTGTGATGGTATTACAAATCCTTTATGAGAGAGGTCAAAATAGAGCAGACCTAAATAAAAAGGGGCTGCTAAATTGGACCAATCTATACTCTTAATTAAAAAAAACTTTTATTTATTTTTATTAACCATTCCATTCATTTACATCTCAAATGATCTCTGACTTCCTGGTCACCTCTCCACAAACCCCCCATCTCACATCTGCCCTCTTCCCCCTCCCCTTTGCCTCTCTGAAGGTGTTCCCCCACCCACCCACCCTCTCCTGCCCCATTGCTCCAGCATCCCCCTACACTGGGGCATCAAACCTCCACAGGACCAAGGGCCCCCCTCCCATTGATGTCAGACAAGACCATCCTCTGCTACATATGCAGCTGGAGCCATAGGTTCCTCCATGCGTACTCTTCGGTTGGTGGTTTAGTCCCTGGGAGCTCTGGGGAGTCTGGTTGGTTAATATTGTTGTTCTTCCTATGGGGTTGCGAACCCTTCAGCTCCTAACTACTCCATTGCGGTCCCCATGCTCAGTCTGATGGTTGGCTCCGTGTATCCACATTTACATTGGTCAGTTGCTGGCAGAAACCTCCCCAAAACAGCCAAACCAGGTTCCTGTCAGCGAGCACCTCTTGGCAACCTCAACAGTGTTGGGGTTTGGTGTCTGCAAATAGGATGGCTCCCTAGGTGGGGAGGTCCTTGGATGGCCCTTCCTTCAGTCTCTGCTCCATTTTTATGTCCCTGTCTTTCTTTTGGACAGGAACAATTCTGAGTTAAAACCATTGAGGTGGGTGGCCCCATCCTTTGACCAGGGACCATGCCTATACTGGAGGTGTTCTCACTACAGGTTCTATCTCCCATTCTTTGCACATTTCAGCTAAAGTCATCCCTACTGGGTCCTAGGAGCCTCTCACTTCCCTGGCATCTGGGACTCTCCAGTGGCTATCTCCAGTTCCTCATCCCCCACTGCTACATATTTTATTCTATTTCCTGACCCTCTGTTCCTCTCTCCCTTCCCCTTCAGTACCTCTTTCCCTTCCCCTCCAGTACCTGATACTGCCTGTTTATTTCCTCCCCCTCCTCTCTTCCTCCCAGATCCCCCATCTGAGGGGTGCCTGAAAAGTGTGTAGAATCACCAGGCATGTGTCTTCTTTTGCTCAGTCAAGGGACCATAGCACTCCATAAGGCTATATGTACATTTTTGGCTCAAGATGGCACTGAAACAGGAGGAGTAGAAACCATAGACATTTAGGGTAACTTCTTTATGTAACTTTCATGTTCCTGCAGGATCCGCTTGGGCCTGATCATATACATACCATTTCCATTTGATAATAAATTGCTGCTATGCACGTCCTATTTCCTTACTAGATGGATCACATGACACCTAGCTCATGATGGGCAGCTCAGGTGGCATGGTAACTTTGTGTCCCATTGTCAAATAATCTGTTTTCATCAAGTTCCAATAACAAACCAAAAGCTGTCTTTCAAAGGATGAATAATTGTCTGCAGATATTGGTAGAGCTTTGTTCCAAAATACCAAAGAGCCTCTTTTATGATTCACCCATATGGGCTTGCCAGTGTTTCTTAACAGCGTACGTATATGCCAGTGACTTCTAAAGTATTCTTGGGTCTGCTGGATAATATGGTCCAATTGGTAGAGCAGCTTACATAGGAGCCTGGACTTGCTGAAGAGCCTTATCCAGTTCCAGCCTCCACCCGCCTCGAAACTAGCAGCTTTCTGAGTCTCTTGGTATATGGGCTCAAGCTACACACCCCGAGTAACACAAGTGAGGAATGTATTGTCTTCAGAATACAAATAGGTCCATTAAACATTGTTATTTTTTCTTATTGGTGAGAGGAGCCAAATATAGTAACTTCTTTTTAACTTTTTGCATTTTTTCCATTAATTTATTTGTTACATCTCAATATCAGCAACCCCTTTCCTCTTGGTCCCCTCTCACAGCTCCTCCCTCATCCTCACTCTCTTTTCACTCTGAGAAGGGAAAGTCCCCCACTCCCCAGTTTCACCCCATCTGACACATTAAGTCTCTGCAAGACTGCAAGACTAGGTACATCCTCTCCCACTGAGGCCAGACAAGGCAGCCCAAGGCATGTTAGGGAGCAATTTGTTCCTTTTGCCAGAAAGAAGGGAAACAATATTTTTTCTAGAGAGAGGAACTAGCTTCCTTTGTTTCTAATAGTTCAGTCCTTTGTAAAGAATGAGGGACAACTGAGGTTGGTCTGGACAGCAGACAGATAATTGACACTTTCCCTTGCCCTTTGTTAATCGAGCCTTCCTTAGCCTTGAAAAATTCTGAGAACCATTTTCAAGTGCCACAGTCTTTTGGTTCCCAAATGACAGTTGAGCTTATCTTGCTCAATTCTTGCAATTCTGGTGATAAAATAGACTAACAGTCTGGGATGTGGGATGTAGTTGGTAGAAGAGTAATTACCTCACTTGTAGTATGTCTTGGGTTTTATCACAGAACAAGAAAATATGAAGAATCCTATTCTATCTGGGGTTGTAGCACACTAGCAACAAACTTCTCAGCTGTCCTGGCCTCTGTTTGCCAGACAATCCTGAGCTTTCTCCATGGGTTCTGCTTGTTGCCCTGAGTTGAACATGAATGTGTAGTGAGGCAAATAATTATACTTTCAGTGAGAGCAATCTGGTATTTATAAATTTTAAGTCTCAGAACCCAAGTAAGGGTAGCTCAGAACCTTTTGTACCTCCACCTTTGGGGACCTAACCCGTCTTCTGATCTTCATGAGTATCCTATATGGGAAGCATACATTCACACAAAGAAATATGAAAATGAATTGTGAGTGCCGGATGCAGAGCCTCTGTTCTGGATCCCAACCCATTCATCCCACACCTCAGTTGCAGCTTGACTTCCCAGGTATTCTGACACATCCAGGATCACAGGAATACCCCAAACCCCTCCACAGTACCTGGCAGAATAAGGACCCCTGGGCCCCAGAGCACAGATACTCTGCCCAAACAGAGACCTGCACTCCTTCTGGTTTGCACCTGTACCTAGAGCAGAGCCTCTGCTCTGGATCACAATCCACTTAGCCAACACCCCAATAGCAGTTCAACCCCCCGCTCCGGGGGGTGTTCTGACACATCCAGGATCACAGGCTCACAGGCTCACAAGAGGGACAGGCACCAGACAGAGACAGCAAGGCCAGTCAACACCAGAGATAACCAGATGACGAAAGGCAAGTTCAAGAACGTAAACAACAGAAACCAATACTACTTGGCAACATCAGAACCCAGTTCTCCCACCACAGAAGTCCCTGGATACCCCAACACATCTCTAAAGCAAGATTCGGATCTGAATTCTCATGAAGATGATAGAACACTTTAAGAAGGACATGCGTAACTCCCTTAAAGAAACACAGTAGAGGGCTGGAGAGATGGCTCAGTGGTTAAGGGCACTGACTGCTCTTCCAGAGGTCTTGAGTTAAATTCCCAGCAACCACATGGTGGCTCACAACCATCTGTAATGCGATCTGAAGCCCTCTTCTGGTGTGTCTGAAGATATCAACTGTACTCATGTACATTAAATAAACAAATCTTTAAAAACAAATACAGGAGAACACAGGTAAACAAGTAGAGGTCTTTAAAGAGAAAACACATAAATCCCTCAAAGAAAACAGGAAAACACAAACAAGTAAAGGAATTGAACAAAACTTTTCAGAATCTAAAAGTGGATATAGAAACACTAAAGAAACACAAAGGGAGACAACCATGGAGATGGAAAACCCAGGAAAAAGAGCAGGTGTCACAGGTGCAGGTATCACCAACAGAATACGAGATATGGAAGAAATTGTTGTGATTATGACTGAGCCCTGTCTTAGGTCATTCTGTCAAGAATGCCTTCCTTATCCATCCTCGAATATGCATTATCAAAAGCAATGTACTTCTGGCTGGTAAGGCTCTGTGCAGAATCTTACCTGTCCTTGGCTTGCCAGCCTGTTAAATTAATAACTCTATCTGGGGGTCCATTTTCAGTTTCAAGTCATGTAGTTTGGCTGCCAACATGTTGGTGTTGTTAAAGAAAAGCTTTGACGCGATGGGCAGGAATAAAAGTATTCTTAGGACAAAAGGGGCTAGCATGATCAAACTATATATGCCATTCTTCAAGCTTGACCAAAATGGAAATACTGACCTTGAGCCACCATCACATAATAATTAAAATACCAATTGCACAGAACAAAGAAAGAATATTGAAAGCAGTAAGCAAAAAAGGTCAAGTAACATATAAAGGCAGATTTATCAGAATTACACCAGACTTCTCAACAGAGACTCTAAAAGCCGGAAGATCTTGGGCAAATGTCATACAGACCATAAGAGAACACAAATGCCAGACCAGGCTACTATACCCAGTAAAACTCTCAATAACCATAGATGGAGAAACCAAGATATTCCATGACAAAACCAAATTTAAACAATATCTTTCCACCAGTCCAGCCCTAAAGAGGATGATCGAAGAAAAAATCTAACACAAGGAGGGAAACTACACCCAAGAAAAAGCAAGAAACTAACTTTTTCACAACAAACTCCAAAGAAGAGAAACATACAAACATAATTCCACCTCTAACAATAAAAATAACAGGAAGCAACAATCATTGGTCCCTAATATCTCTCAACATCAATGGATTCATTTCTCCAATAAAAAGACATAGGCTAACAGACTGGATACGTAAACAGGCCCCACATTATGCTATATACTGGAAACAAATATGAGTGAGAAAGACAGACACTACTCAAAATAAAAGGCTTGCAAAAAATTTTTCCAAGCAAATGGTCCAAAGAAACAAGTTGGCGTAGCCATTCTAATATCCAATAAAGTAGACGTTCAACCAAAAGTTATCAAAAAAGATGGGGAAGGACACTACATACTCATCAAAGGAAAAATCCACCAAGAGGAACTCTCAATTCTGAATATTTACTCCCCAAATGCAAGGGCATCCACATTTGTAAAAAAACATTACTGAAGCTCAAAGCATACTTTGAACTTCACACCATAATAGTAGGAGATTTCAACACCCCACTCTCACTGATGGACAGATCCTAGAAACAGAAACTAAACAGAGACACAGTGAAACTAAAAGAAGTTATGGATTTAAATGGATTTAACTGATATCTACAGAACATTTCATTCTAAAACAAAAGAATATACCTTCTTATCAGCACCTCATGGTACCTTCTCAAAATTTGACCATATAAATCAAACACAAAACAAACCTCAACAGATACAGGAACATTGAATTAAAATCATGTATTCTATAGGACCACCACATACTAAGATTGGTTTTCAGTAATAATAATAACAACAACAACAACAACAGAACAACAATGGAAAGCTCACATACATATGGAAGCTGAACAACTATCTACTCAATAATAACTTGGTCAGGGAAGAAATAAAGAAATTAAAGATGTTTTAGAATTTAATGAAAATGAACGCACAAAATATCCAAACTTGTGGGACACAAGGAAGGAGTGCTAAGAGGAACACTCATAGCCCTGAGTGCCTCCATGAAGAAATTGGAGTGTTCATACACTAGCAGCTTAACAGCACATCTGAAAGCTCTAGAATAAAAAGAAGGAAATACCTGTAAGAGGAGTAGAAGGCAGAAAATAGTCAAACTCAGGGTTGAAATCAACCAAGTAGAAACAAAGAGAACTATACAAAGAATCAACAAGGAGCTGGTTCTTTGAGAAAATCAACAAGATAGATAAACCCTTAGACAAACTAACTAGAGGGGACAGAGATACTATTCAAATTAACAAAATCAGGAATGAAAAGGGAGACATAACAACAGAAAGCGAGGAAATTAAAAAAATAATCAGATCCTACTAAAAAAATCTATATTCAACAAATGTGGGAAACCTAGATGAAATGGATGATTTTCTAGACAGATACCAGGTACTAAAGTTGAATCAAGAGCAGATAAACCATCTAAACAGTACCATAACCCCTAAGAAAATAGAAGCAATCATTAGAAATTTCCAAACCTAAAAGCCCGTGGCCAGATGATTTTAGTGCAGAATTCTATCAGACCTTCAAAGAAGACCTAATACCAATATTTTTCAAACTATTCCACAAAATAGAAACAGAAGAACCACTACCCAATTCTTTCTATGAAGCCACAATTACACTGATACCTAAGCCACAAAAAGACCCAACACAGAGAGCTTTAGACCAATTTCCCTTATGAATATCAATGCAAAATTACTCAATGAAATTCTCAAAAACCAAATCCAAGAACACATCAAAACAATCATCCAACATGATCAAGTAAGATTCATCCCAAGAATGCAGGGACGGTTCAATATATCGAAATCCATCATTGTAAACCACTATATAAACAAACTCAAAGGAAGCATGATCATTTCATTAGATGCTGAAAGCCTTTGACAAAATTCAACATACCTTCATTTTAAAAGTCTTGGAGAGATGAGGCTTCAAGGTCCATACCTAAGCATAATAAAAGCAATATACGGACATTCGGTCCTACTGCTACTGGGATGCAGAAAAGAGAAGACTTAACCTCCAGGGTTTCCTGAATGATCTGGAGAACCCTCCTGAGTTCTCCATCTTTATCCTCCATGCCTGTGCGCACAACCCAACTGGGACCGACCCAACTCCAGAGGAGTGGAAGCAGATGGCAGGTGTCATGAAGATGAGAGAGTGGGGAATCTGACTGTATCGGAAAAGAATCTGACAGCATCCAGCGGGTCCTTTCCCAGATGGAGAAGATTGTACGAATCACGTGGTCCAATCCCCCAGCCCAGGGAGCTCCGATTGTGGCCACCACCCTCTCTGACCCAGAGCTCTTTAAGGAATGGAAAGGTAATGTGAAGACAATGGCTGACTGGATTCTGACCATGAGACCCGAACTCAGGACTCGATTAGAAGCTCTCAAGACCCCCAGGAGGAGCAGATTGGAATGTTCAGTGTCACTGGGTTAAACCCCAAGCAGGTCGAGTATATGGTCAACGAAAAGCACCTGTATCTGCTGCCGAGCGGTCGGATCAACATGTGCGGCTTGACCACTAAGAACCTAGATTACGTAGCTACCTCCACCCATAAAGTCGTCACCAAAATCCAGTGAAGAAATACTGTGGAGTTCATGCCACCAAAGCAGTTCTTGTCACAACTTTTCCTGCCTGCGCAAACCTAGCTGTACATGTCATTTATTAGAGATGACCATGGGGAAGCACTTGCTGTTTAGCTGGCCCCACATGAGAAGACATTTCTTGAAATGAACCTGTGGGGCCTGGGATTAGAGCCTTTTGGAAACCAGAGCAGATCAAAGTTATTTAAGAATAAAAAGTACTTTGATATGAGATGTAATAACCTTGCCTTCTCCTCTCTAGCATTCTGCAGGAATGTTGCCCACGGAGCCATGGGCTTCTGCATGTTGCTTGACTCTGTACAAAAGTCCAGACTCAAAGTTCAAGTTGTCTGAGGAGCCGGATGTGACTGTGGGTGTTGGCTGGGGCGTTAAAACTCATCCTTTCCACCCATCTCTGTCTCTTGTCCCCCTGATCTTCCCGCATGGTCGTGTCCCTGGTCTGGAACATTCGTTTTTTAAGGCAACCGTGGCCAGTATTTATATCATGACGCACAAATGGATTCACATATTTAACTGAAGTGAAAGTCCCACTAGACAGTATTTGTTCTTGTGATATGTGGCACACTGTGATATTTTCTTAGTCTATTCTCTTGTGTTCTGTTTCATTTAAAAAAATAAAAATGCTGATCAAGACTAATGAAAAAAATAAAAGCAATATACAACAAATCAATAGCCAACATCAAACTAAACAGAGAGCAACTCAAAGCAATCCCATTAAAACCAGGAACAAGACAAGACTGCCCACTCTCTCCCTACCTATTCAATATAGTACTTGAAGTTCTATCCAGAGCAATTAGGCAACAAAAGGAGATCAAAGGGATACAAATTGGGAAGGAGGAAGTCAAGATATCACTATTTGCAGATAATATGATAGCATACAGAAACTACCCCCAAATTTCTACCAGAGAGCCCCTTCAGCTGATAAACAACTTCAGCAAAGTGACTGGATATAAAATTAACTGAAACAAATCAGTGGCCTTCTCTACTCAAAGGATAAATGGGCTCAGAAAGAAATTAGGGAAACAACACCCTTCACATTAGTCACCAACAATATAAAATATCTTGGTGTGACTCTAACCACACAAGTGAAAGATCTATATATCAAGTCTCTGAAGAAAGAAATCAAAGAAGACATCAGAAGATGGAAAGATCTCCCATGCTCATGAATTGGCAGGATTAATATAGTAAAAGTGGCCACCTTACCAAAAGCAATCTACAGATTCAATGCAATCCCCATCAAAATTCCAACTCAGTTCTTCATAGAGCTAGAAAGAGCATTTCTTAAATTCATTTGGAATAACAAAAACCCCAGAATAGTGAAAACTATTCTCAACAATAAAAAAACATCTGGGGGAATCATCATCCCTGACCTCAAGCTGTACTACAGAGCAATAGTGATAAACACTGCATGGTATTGGTACAGAGACAGGCAGGTAGATCAATGGAATAGAATTGAAAACCCAGAAATGGACCCATACACTTATGGCCACTTGACCTTTGACAAAGGAGCTAAAACCATCCAGTGTGAAAAAGGACAGCATTTTCAACAAATGATGCTAGTTCAACTGGTGGTCAGCATGTAGAAGAATGCAAATCGATCCATTCTTATCTTTTTGTACAAAGATCAAGTCCAAGTGGATCAAGGACCTCCACATAAAACCAGATATGGAAACTAATAGAAGAGAAGGTGGGGAAGATGTGAAATTGCTCTGTTTGTCCTTCTGTCAACATTTTAAGATACTAGCCCCTAAGTACAATAGTTTTGATAAAGTTTTCATCTCTGTGCAATCCATATGTACTTTTAGAAATGCATATGCAGCCGGGCGGTGTTGGCACACGCCTTTAATCCCAGCACTTGGGAGGGAGAGGCAGAGGAAGGTGAGTTTCTGAGTTGGAGGCCAGCCTGGTCTACAGAGTGAGTTCCAGGACAGAGAAACCCTGTCTCAAAAAAAAAGAAAAAAAAAAAAAAAGAAATGCACATGCACTTCTTTTCAACATCAACATTTTCATTTGCCTCTTTTTCTCTTATAGAATCATATTAGTCATGCTCAAAATGCTGACTATGAATCTTAAGCACTGTAACAGGTCAAACTACTTCAAGCTGAGCAATAAAAGATATGATTAATTTTTAGGAAAAAGGTCTATGGGTGTTGGTAATATTTTGTGAATTTTTTCTCTTAAAACCAAGATCACTGGTTACTTCAAAGCTAAAAAGCAAGAGGGAAGAGTAACGTTATCCAAACAATGTGTAAAGCTCAGGCTGCAGAAGGTGACTTTGGCTTTGCTGATTAAAGCTTAATCTATGGTAAATTTTGTATAAATAACTCCAAAGAAATAGTATGAGAAATAATTTTCAATGTCCAATATTAAGATAAAAAATTGTACATAATCTTTACATTTTGGGGCAGCAATTGTGGAGACAGAGGCATGGCCAGCAACAGAACACAATCTCTTTGGGGGTGTAGTATTTAGTAAGTTGTAGTATCAAGAAATAAAATCCAATCTAGAATTCCAGCTTCTTAAAACATTAAAGACATCAAACTAAACTGTGCATCACATTTATTTGACATGTGTTCAAAGGATGGTTTGTATGAAAATCACAATATCATATATATCATATTATATTTAAACATTTCACACACAAAATATTCAAGAGTACAAAATGGTTTCCTGTTCCTTTATCAAATTCTTTTAAGTTGGTTCTCAGTGATGAGATCTTCCTTCTTCAACAGGTCCTTCAGCCTGTTGTCATCCTGTTCAGTAGGAAATTATGTTATTAATGGAGTGTTACACACACACACACACACACACACACACACACACACACACCCCTACCTTCTGAATCCAGAGAGAATGCAGGAGTGTTATATCTCCTTCTTGGCTCCAGGGGAAGGTACTGGATCCTACCTGCTCTTAGACCCAGCTCTGTTGCCCTGGCCTGTACTTATTTCCTCTTCCATGAACTTTTTCCATCCTGACACAAACTGATTCTACAGTTAAGTGACAACATCTGCACAGCTGAGCTTAACCATATAAGACCAAGTCTCCAGGGAGGCGGGCTTAAAAAAACCCTCAGGTAATTCCAACTTGACCCATTGTTGTCTCTTTACTAAACCTAACCTGATTCCTCCACAGAAGGCCTTCACAGCACCAGAGAAAGAAAATTATCCATGGTCATTACCCAGTAATGTATCCACAGATTACAGTGCAAATAATATGAAACAGCACCCAGCTTAGTCAGTAGGATGTTAGTGATGTTACCTGTATCGCTTTTCTGAATGCAGCACTCTGTACAACTATGAGGGAGAATCTTTCCTAAGAGATAGCCATGCACATGATATAATCAGAAAAAATTTCAGGAAACAGATATTCTGTGGGATTCCATGTTATGAGGTCAATGAGATAAAGCAGAAATTCCCTGAAGGGTTGCTACTGTGCAGTGAGAGGAAAGAACTCTGCATTTTAATTTTGAATAGAAGTATACACTGTTTTTGTTATTAAAAGACACATAGACTCCAAAATAATAATAATAATGATAATAATAACAACAATATATCAAAATGAATAGAAAGCCACCATCTCGTTCTACTTTTTGAACACCTGAACCTTGTTGCAATTATATGAGGCTGAACCAGAGAGTAGGCTGCATCTGGGAGAGTCAGGAGATTTAAAGATCTCTGGTCAGAGAGCTAAGCCAAAACAGGAAAATCCAGGTTCAAGAGAGTAAGGGAGAGAGTATCAGAGGAGGATGCCACATGATATTTTCTGACCTTCCAACACACTCTCTAAACCACATGTCTGCACAGACATATATACCAGGTAGATACCATAGAAATCACAAATGAGCAGAAAGCAATGAGGAAGACACGCTGAATGAATAATTAAATATAAACTAAGAACACCAGCTGTTTCAAGTAAGATTCCTCACTCTTCTGTCTTACTATGGGCGCTAATAATACTTAGGGCAGCATGTACTGCTTGAGCAGAATAGGTTCAGGTGTTTGGGGAAATTTTTCTCTTGAAGCCTTAAAATTACCACCCACTGTGTCAAGCCTGTCAGAAGCCCTTCAAATAACCATAGTCATCAAGTCAGCTCTAGTCTGTAATTAACATTGCCACTAACAGAAAACAGGTCTGACAAGGCCACTTATTCAGTATTCAGTCATACTGACCAAGATCTGGTCTAGGTGAAAAGACTAAGATGGATAAATATGACAATGAGAAAAACTCTTTTGGCATTTACACAGGGCTCCCCTCACTGCACGCTCTTTCTAGCCTTTATTCTTACATGACCACTGAAAAGCAAATGAGCCCCAACCTCACACACTCAAAGCTCTCTGCTACTCCTTAAGTGTCTCCCAACATAGCACACATGCTACCATAATGGGATGTATGTGTGTGATATGTGATTGGTCTGTCTCTCTCAATGGACTGCAGCTTCTAGCAGAGCAGGAGGGTTTGCTTGTCAATCACCTAGTTTCTTCCAACAGGTTAACGCCAGAGATACACTTGTGAATGATGACAGAAATGAACAATGGGATGGGATGTAAGTGGAAGGTTGGATAACTGGGTAGATGGTTACATGTTTGTCTGTTTCGTTTGTTTGTGTGTGTATATGTCAATCATGTGGGCGGCCTGCTGAAGGTGTCTTAGCCTACCTGATGCTTCTTGATCCGGAGACCACTGATCTTCTCATGGGCCTCCTTACAGAGCCTCTTCTCCTTGCAGGATGTTTGCAGCACAACCCTCTCCTCCCGCAGTTTTCTGTTTTCTTGTTTCAACACGGTCACTTTCTTCTTGAGCTGAGTGAGTCAACTCATTCAATAGATGGCTGTGGAGGATGAAGAACCACCACCAAGAAATGGTGAGCTCAGACAGCTTCTGTCTGCCACCCCTAACCTCTATGTACCACCATACTTGCAAGGTCCCAGGTAGCCAGACAGCCCCTGTCTGGAGTCCACAAAAGCCTTGCCAGTATCACTTAAAGGCAGGCCAAACCCAGAGAACATCCAAATTCCAGAAAGACTCAAAGTACTTCTGAAAATATTGATGCCAAAAAAGAACTATGTACCTCCAAAAGCAGGAAGTGCTCCCCACCCCCGTGCTTATCTGTCCATACTATTAGGAAAACATCATCTATGGAGTACGAAACTGCTTTGGGGAGGACAGAAAATAAAATGGGAATCCAGTCCTTTTGTCTCATGGAATCCAGCTCCGTACAGCTCTTGTAAGAGCTCCAGAGGCCCAGGGCTGAATGACAACTCATTGGGGAAACCTCTTTTCTCTGTAGAGTAGCAATTCTCAACCTGTGGATTATGACCACTTGGAGCTGAAGGATCCTAACAGGAGTCACATAAGATCGTAGGAAAACACAAATACATTTACATTACAATTTGTAACAGTAGTAAAATTACAGTTATGAAGTAGCAACAAGAATAAGTTTATGTTTGGGGGAGTCAACAAACCACGAGGAACTCTATTAAAGGGTCACAGCATCAGAAAGGTTGAGAAACACTGATCTTGAGTCTCCTGGGGTTGGCAGGACAATGGTGGGAGGGGCTCACTGTCCCTTCCCTTTTGCAAAACTGGGTCCAAGACCCACAAGGCAGAGACAAACAGGCTAGAATCAGAGCCCTCACTTTGGTTTAAAGGTAAAGGCAGAAGCAGTCCCTCCCATGTGCTGGGGTCCTAGCAAAGTCAGGCACTCACCTGTAGGAGTTGACCTTTTCTCTCAGCTCGTGATAACACTTCTGCAGGGCCGATATCACCTGTTCATGTTCTATCTTGAGGATCTCGAACTCATTCATCCTATGGTTGGTTGTGGCCACAAACACAAAAAACACCAAGAACACAGGACTCAAGGATCACATGACTTCAGGCTGAGTCCTGAACTACCCCAGCTCAGTGGATACCATATCCTGGCATCTATCCACTGGGATCTCATAGAGCTTATTAAAATTACTCTCCTTGCCCTAGGACAGCAGAAGCAAAGAATCCAGAGAGAGGGAACTAGGGCTAGTACCCATAGTGGGCCGGGAGGAATAAACTACCTCTCAAAGAAGGTCCCAGTAGTTTGGCACTGATCTATGCAACCTGACCCCTGAGATATTTCTTCTGTCTTTAGAAGCATTTTTGATCCTGGTTTCTTATAGATACACAGATGCCCAAGGCACACCATTACTGTTTTCAGAGAGAAAACACAACATCAGGATTGCTGGATTACCTCCCCCGAAGAATTATAATATGCCTCTACGGTGAGCACACAGGCCAAGACCATCAATGGTCTAAGTGGGGCTTTCTATCCCCAGGACAGGTATCACTTGGAATGCCAAAAAGATCACTTGCTAGCAAAAATTGGACAGACAGACAGACAGACACACACACACAAACACACACACACACATACACACTTAAGATTCCCAAGAAATGTAGGGAGGTAGCATTATCTCAGAGTATAATGAAGAAATGAAGTGGAAATTTCTTGTTTCTTTGGATACTCAGTTGTGTCATGTGATGTTTTTCTGAAAACTGACTTACGAAAGGATGTTTTTGCTGAAGCAGACGTGGGAGGATGTATTGCTGAGAACAGACACTTGGTATTTTTTTTTTTTTTTTTATGGAAGGAGCCTGGATAAAGGGCATGTGATGTTTTCCTAAAGCACACATGATATTTGGAAAGGGTATAAATATAACCCCACAGACAGCTGTGTGGTATTGGTTGCCTTGCCACTTTTTCACGGTCATCATTTGTCATGACTCCATGGAGAGAAATGCCACCAAATAACTTATAATGGTGTTCTGTATTCTTGCCACTTCCACAGACTCAGGCTGATTGGAAGAGCCCCACAGTTTCTCCTGGATTGAGCTGCCTTTGCTGATTCATGAATGGTGTTTGCAAGTAGATTGAGCTGCTGATGCTGATTGGTATGAACGGAACTGCTGTTATCCTGATAACACAGATTGCATTCATTCCAAAGAAAATTTTCTATACAGGACAACATCCTCCTTTGCCCAATTAACCTTTCCTTTCCGCTACCTTTGGTGAGTGGTGGGATAGATGGGAGGTTGAAGCATTTATGTACACTTAATAAAAGTAGGCTTTGAAAAACATAAGCCTACAAAGATAGAAGCATTTATGAGTTCCAGTCACACATGGGCCAAGTGGGACCAAGTCTCTCCTGCTGCTTCCAGTAGCAATCAGCTTCCAAAATCTGCTATCAAATGTAAAGACTCACCATAAACTAGTAGCACCTAGCATCTCCCACAAGCCAACACCTCTCAAGGACTCTTGAAATGCATGTTGAGTAATCAGATAGTACTTCCCCTAGCCTCAGACTGTGCTCCAGGCCACAGGGAGGAAGCAGAACAGCCTTGTCCTGATATAACTCTTACTTAGGTTTCAATTCTCTCTCTCAGATGCACTCAGGAAAACTGGTGTGGACATGAGGGTACCCTTGCGGCATAGCCCCCTTTAACCTGATAAATAGTGGAGATGACACTATGGAGTCAAGACAGAAAATCGAACCGGACATAGTGACTACCTGTTGTTCAAGTCATAGGTGTTATAAAGGTCCAGGATTGCACATAGTTCCTCCTTCTCATAGGTCCTCATCCGTAGCTGAAGTCTCAGTTTATTCAACTTGCTCATTTGTTGATCTTGCTCACTGAAGATGGAGGGTGTGGATAATGTTACCCCTGTAGTCCCTGTAGCAGAAAAACACAAATGAACTTGTATGGATGAATGGCAAAAGGCCAGGATAGACCATGCTAAGTTCCAAGAAGAAGCCTGAAGGAGAGGGAATGCACGGACCCCAAAGCAGCCCTGAAAAAGAAAGAAAGCTTGCCTCAAACTGAGTCTCATAAACCATGTTCCTGTTCCCAATCTGTCTTTAGTGGCATACAACCTAAAGGGATCCAAGGGGGTGAAGTCCAGTGCTGGAACTGAAACCTCCTTAGTCCTCTTTGCTTCCTTCCCACTCAGAGTGAAAGCAGAGGGTCCCCAGCACATTAGTCACTGCCTTGACAATTGTTGGATATCTGCCAAGTGAACCATCAGAAATTCTTAACACTGGATATGTTCTGTAGGAACCCAGAGAAGCAGGATAGTCCCATGTGTCTCAGACTCCCCTCTCCTGAGCCCATTCTTGGGAGGCCCAGTTCAAGCCCATTCTCTCCAGGAATCTCTCCATCCCTAACCCAGAAGTCACTGTGCCTTCCCCAAGACCATTTCTGTCTTGATCTTTTACACTGAGGTAGAAGGTCACCTTCTTTCTGCCTCTCTCTGGATTCTTTAGGCTTTCCATTTTCTTTCCCAAACAGCCTCCTCAGTCTTGACAACATAATTATATGTTAACCATGTAGGCATTAAACAATTCCTTCCAAAGCAATTGGTATCACCACAACACTGGTGACATCATAGGAGAAATCAGGGCTCTCCAGGGAACAGTAGAATGTCCACAGAGGGAACTGCTGATGTCACATGGAACACCCCTTAGCTCCCTGCTAACTACCTCACCTCAAAGTGACCTGGAGCAAAGCTTCCTTTTCCAGGAGCATCTTCTGGGTACAGGGGTAGCTTTTCAGCACCTCCTATTTCCAATAGCAGAAATATAGCTCTCTTCTTTATTAGAAATATTTTTTCCCCCTGTGGGGAATTGAAGGTTCACTTTACAAGCACTTCCCAGGAATGGCTCTTCCAATCCTTAGATCTATGCTCAGTAATATTAGAAATAAAGGATGCTGAGAAATTAGGTCAGGGTGGTAGAGAGGAGGAGAGGACAAGGAGGAAGAGGAAGAGTGGGGAGGATGGAGAGGAGAAGGAAGAGAAGAAGAAATGAATCCTCTGAAATGAACAATCATCTGGGGAAGATGCAAGGACTGTTACACTTTGTGGGGGGGGCATTCAAAAGATAGAGAAATTAAATATGCAGTCATATGAATTTCCCTGAGAGCCTTACCAGAGCGCACTCACACCACAAAGATGTTAGTGAATAACAGTGATATGCTGTTTACAGGTCTGGCTGGAGCCCCCTGAGTCCTGGATTAGCCCAGGTGAGCCCTTAGATACTGAAAGCAAAGTATCCTAGAAAGACTGTGAGGACACAAATATGAAATCAGGAGCCTGAGCAGAGTAGTGGCAAGTTAGAGGTCATCATGAGCTATATAGAGGCATCATGAGTGGAAAACTCACACACACACACACACACACACACACACTCTCTCTCTCTCTCTCTCTCTCTCTCTCTCTCTCTCACGGTTTTGAACATATTGTAGATTACTGCTATGTTGCTTCGTCAAGTAAATCAATGTCAAATTCTTTGGTCTAGACCCACCTGTGATAATTCACATGTCATAAAAATGTGGCATGGCTAGCCACAATCCATTTCAAGAACATGAGAGTGGTAGGCAAGGGGTAGCAAAGAGGCAGGCAAGGGAGAGACTTGCATACAGCCCCACCTCAGCTTTCAACTTATGCTGACCATCCCTGTAAAGCTGATCCACCTCCTGCTGAACCTGGAATGCATATTCTTCAGATCTCTGGCCATTTTCCTCCAAAACTTCCCCTCAAGTGTCTGTGCCTGAAGAGGGCTGTGTCTTTGCATATGTTGAAGCCCTAATCCAGTAAAGGAGGATGTTAGTTCTATTTCTAAATAGTACCTTATAGAAATTAACAAGTTGAGGCCACACTGGAGTTTAGGAGCAAGACATGTGCCTAAATTAGTATGAAAATGATCTTTATGAACATGTAGAAAAGAATGGAGAAGACAGGAGAGAGAGAGAGAGAGAGAGAGAGAGAGAGAGAGAGAGAGAGAGAG